>NW_027077833.1:0-361450 GCF_963930625.1 Muntiacus reevesi | reverse complement strand
TTCTAATCCACTATTTTTTGAAAGCCAATATATGAACATAGTTAGGCACTAGGTGATACAGAGAAGAAAGTGTCCCTGGCATGACCCAAGTATTGTGATCACAGTCAAACAAAACCATGAGAGAAATGTGTTAAATGTCTACAAAAGGTGTAGCCCTAAGATACAGGAAGAATGTAAAGAGTATTCTGGAAAAGAATGAAAGAAGTCGTCAATAGATCAGCTGAATAAAATCAATTGGTACAGCAATAAAACAGATTCAGGTTCTAGAGACGACCCTGTTGAGAACACTTACAAAGGTTATCTTTTGTTTGGAAAGGCTATGGCCGAGCAATTACGAGTTACAAGGAAAGAAGTTCCCAAGGACTTCAGTGCCCCAACCAAAACCTTATGAATCATTAAAAAAAAAAAAAAAATGCTAGCACAGAACACAACCTCGGAATGTGCAAGAAAGGTTCCAACCAACATTATTTGGAATGACACAACTACAATTCTACTGGGCAAGTACCTTTCAATGCAAGAAAAGAAACTGAAGAAATAAATAAAAGAAATTAACTAATAAATAAATATCTTACAGACTCAAATCCTTAGTACCAGTATTTATGATGCTTTACATATTTATATATTTGTAACGTAAAACAATTCTGACTATTAGCGTAAAATATCAGCCCTATAATTTCAATTTAAAACAGAATTAACAGCTAACCTAGACTTGTAATTTTAATTTGAATTTCACTATAAATAGTACTGAAACTTAAGATATTAATATGTACCATGCTTGTAAGTTTATTAAATGTTTTAAGATTTACCATAACATTTGTGAAGGTTTGTCTGAAAACTGAACTACTTCCCAAATAGTGAATATATTAAGTTATTTAAACAGTTTTTTAAAGTTTTAAATATGTATGTAAAAGGGATGCAATATAGTTTAAGTCTCCTTTTAAAATGATTCCCTAAACTTACTATATGTATCTAAAAAGATTTGTTAAGTTGAACTTTAAAATTTAAGGGAAATTTGGGGTTTAAAATGTAACTTTGATAAACTACATACTAATTCTTTAAAACCAAAGGAGCTTCCAAATAATTATTTCTGTTTAGAAAAACCCACCTTCAAGGATACAAAATCCTACTTAACTCTTATTAATCCTTCAGTATCTACGTAAAATTCTTCCTTTTCCATGAAGTCTTTCCTCTTTTTCCTTTTACCCTATACTAGGCAAAAAGAAAATAAATGTGTCTCTATCATTCAAACTGCTAATTTATTCTATTCTAGTGACATAACTTTATGAAAACTCTTCTTTCAGGAATCCACATCGCCTATCCAAGGGTCACACGCACTTTCAGAACAGGGTCTGTGCTTTATACTGCTCTCAACCTCTAGAAACATCTTACACAAGGCAACGCTAGCACACAGTAACTATTGGCGGTGGATGAACTGAATTCTAACAATCTTCCATGCCTTTCCAAATGGACCATTACCTCTGTTATGTCCCAATGGTGTGAAAACTGATCCAAGTCAGTGAGGTAAAGTAGCACGGGAGAAAGCTGCGTCTGGATGACATGGGGCACTCCTCAAAGGCTCTGAAGCCAAGTCAGTTCCTCTTTTGAAAACCCTAATTTGAGTATAAAGAAATCCAATTTAAAATAAATCACAAAGCAAGTAACATTCTTATGTAATTTTTAAAAAATAGACATGTATCTTCAAGTTAAATTCTTCAAGCTAACAAGCTATTTTCTCTGAATTTCTGTACTTTATGTATTATTTTAAAAAATGAAATGCCAGCGATGTAGTAAAATTCATATAATTATGTACACAAAGATTTGACCTGAATCAAATGTGTAATACATCAAGAAACAATATTATATCCCTTAAACTGAGGGCTTTGCCACCTTTATACTTAAATAAGTGTGAAAGACATAATCATTCTAATTAATGTCAGGTTTAAAAAAGCAAATGAACAAGAAAAACAATATGCTCCTTCATACATATACCAAACTCTGTATTCTTACATAATAGCCTTTCAAGTGTCTTAAAACTATTCCATCCCCCCTAAGTCTCTTTCTTCAACAATTACTGTGTACTTCCTTCTACCTATTCCATATAATAAGATTTCTGATTCTCTTACCACCTCTATTACACCTAGTCTGACTTATACAAACAACTTGCCCAAGTCCCTCCTGAAAGACAGCTCTTAGAATGATCAGAATACGAGCACAATGTGGTCTGACCCTAGCTACCTGCTTTGATGTTTTCAGATCACTGTACTTCCATGAACATGCCCTAAAGAGCCATCATCTAGTTGGGAAGCCATATCACACTCCTGGCTGATTCCTAATGAGTTTCCTAAAACCACTAAACCCTTTGACAGGTACTACTAATTAAAACATAAAGCCCTCACATCCATCTCAAACACATACATCCAAAACTATCAAACAAACATGTACAAGTCTACTTGTTACTTGTTTCTTTTATATAATATTTATCTTGCTACATTCAGCTCCTTATCAGAACTTTTCAAGCTATTTTTGGATTCTGACAACATATTTCAATAAGTCTCTTAATTTTAAGTCTTCAGAAAATTTCAAACACTGTCATCTTTATCATCCAGTTACAAAACAAAACTACCAAAGACAGTATGATCATTTAAAACAACAGTAATAATACTTACTAATCTAACACATCAAGACTCATTTTACTAATTTTTCTCTGACATCAATGGAAAGCAAAATATGGCTAATTAAAATGTGATGTTTTCCCTAACACACCGAACATGTTAAACATGCTTAAAATGGATATTCTGTTCCCCATCTTATTAAGCTATGCAGTGAGGTCCAAAACTTAGACCCAAACAGGTAAGACAGTAAATCTCAGGAGAATTTTCATACTAGGTTCTTTTCCTTTCCTTAACTTGGTGGATCAGGGCAGTTACCTGTAAGTGTTGAAAATAAGAAGCTGAAATAGTCCTCATTACTGATGTTTAACTGATCACTTCCATTCCATTCTTTCACTGAAGACTTCCATCCAGAAAATGATGATCTACAATAAACAATGGAGACCTAGTACTAGAAGTGACCAAATTGAAGACTCAGGAATAAAGCACAGAATATATGACTATTCTTTATGGAATACAAGTATAATTTAAGAGCTCAGTCAAAAATCCGTAGCATGTATCATCTTTACATGTAAGGGGGTTCAAGTATCGTAATATGGAAAATATAATTTCTAACATATGTTTTTGTAAAGTTTCCTTGAAAAGCATAACCAGCCCACTTATATGGTACAACTGGAAAATTTTTCCACACCACTCAAAACTCAGTTTCAAGGAGCCAAGGTGAAGTTCTGCTTTTCAGTAGTAGGTTCAGCTGCTATGTATTTACTACCTCATCTTCATTAAAAAAAAAAAAAAAAAAGTCTTACCTTGTTTATATGAATGAGCTAAGTTTAAACAAGCTCCTGCTTCCTACCTAAACCAAAGCATCTTAACTAGGTAAAGAATACTTCAATTTAAAGCCACTCTGCAATAACTATGCACTCCTATACTTTGCGAGGCTTTATAACTAGTCTACGTCACAATATTGCAGCTAAAGTATTGGTAGTGGACTTAAGGGAATAGCTAAACATAAAGCAGCTTCTCATTAAATGAAGATTATCTGGTTCCTGCTATGAGATCAGTTTCCAGTGATACCTTTAAAAACTCTCCTCAAGGTAAGACTAAGAAGGAATACAGCAAATGTCAGCCATGAATACAGCAAAAAAACAAAAAGCTGAGAATAATCAGATCTTTTTGGATAGCTTTTTGTGACAAATTTTTTTTTTTGGGACAAACTTTTATAATAGAAATCTGAATAAATGTCAAGACAAAATAAGGAGTTTCTAATTCAATGAGAAGCACTTTTTTTTTTTAACCACTGAAACAACTGTATTTATTAACATTCTTAAAAGTTGGGGAGTTAAAAATAATGGCAACATTTTTCTGAATCACTTCTACTTAAAGGACTTCTCTTTGCTTAAAGGGCTATGGGAGAGAATATCACAAGCTAAGAGGTTATAAAAAGTCAGAGATGCTCAATGGAAATGAGTACAAAATGGGTGATTAGAAAAGAAGCTAATATCCTCTTATACCCAGTGAACACTGTGCTGTCCAGTGGCTAAAAAGAGTAGCAAATCCATTTAAAAATCTAGTTTGGACAAAAGACAAGCAATGTATCACTCTGTCCTTAAAACTACAATGACCACACATACTGGCCACACCAGAACAGTTCTGAGACTAGAAGGGATGCTATATCAATTATGCTTGGACAACAGAAGCAAACCAGACCTGCTCCTGGCAGGCCAGCTCACATATTCACCCTGCTTCAAAACCAGGCTGAATTTCTCAGTAATTTCTCCCTTCTCTGGTATTTTTATCTAACAGCATAGACTACGTTTCCACATGCATGTCTCATGTTCCCCAAACCAGCTGTAAATGAACTAGGGGCAGAGAGGGCAAGAAGAGTAACGGTCAGCAGAACACCACAGGTAGATGGAGAGGAAAAACTCAAAAAACCTCTAAGTGAATAGTGAAAAAGGCAGGAACAGCAATTCTAAGTACAGTTTTTAAGACAAACTAAACACCAACAACTCTAAGTTGATGGGTTTTTCACACACTGAACAAACGGAGATGGTCTGGTGGTGACCTGCTCTCCCATGAACTTCCCCTGCTGGAGACAACAGTGTCAGAACGCTAACACCCAGAGTGAACTAGACCGCAGAGCCCAATTAATATAGCAGATGAGAATCAGAAATTATTGAAGGAATATTTCAGGAAAAGGAGCCTGCCAACAGTCCTTGGCACAGACGGAGCTGAGGAGTGGGATGCCTCAGGTGAACAGTGCAGGTGGGAGACAGTGAGAAAGCTAGCTGGTTTACCGTCACCATCAAGGACGGAGGGGAAAACCAAAGACGTGAAATAACCCAGGTGATGTCTAAGGAACGGTATTCCTTAGAAGAACATCATTCCTTAAGAATAACCGAACATTATTCTTCAATTCTAAATCTAGGAAAAGTGATGCAATGATAATACCACTGGCCTGGGAAAGTTGAAAAGGCCCCATCTTGTTTTAATTTTTAAAGAGATTAGTTTGAATAGGGACAATACATCTACAGAAAGAGAAGTCTACTAAGACTCTGTGCAAATGCTAAAAGGCAAAGTTTAACTTGGTACACTTTTAACTACATGACAACTTGCTTTTGATGATTATAAACTTCTATTACCATTACTTGTAAATTAATATTTTCTCAGTACTCACCACAAACCCACAAAAAAATGTAAAAAAAACTTGTGAAAAAATCCTTGACCAAAGTTATTGAGCACAAGTCAATCGTAATTAATGCCAAAAAAGATACTAAATACAAGTTCTAAAGAGAATTAATTTTAAGAGGTGTTCAAAAGTCACTTTTAAATGAATGCCAAAACAGATCCTCCACAAGTTCTATCATGGGAAATGAGTGCCCTCTACTGGAAGTTAACAGTCATAAAACCACTTAAGTTAAATTGTATTTCTTAAAGACCTGGCATTTAGTACTGAACTAGACAAAGAGGGGTTTCATATATAGACAACATATTGCAAACAGCTCTCTTTTGCTAAAAGGAAAAAGTAATTATCAGTTATGAAGCACAATTTGGGCGACAACATTCAAACATACGTCTTATCCTGGTACGAAGAGACTGGCAAACAAAGCTAAAGAAAGTCTACTAATAAAGCGAGCCACTCCTGTTTAATTGGGGTAGAGGGTCTGCACAAGAAGCCACAAAGAAGCTAGTTTTTAAATTTTTCAGCTACAGCCCAGATTCAACTCCTGCCTAAAACTGTATCAGACCCTGGCCTTGAGCCACAATCAGTAACAAATGGCTGAATATGAAAGTACTATGCCTGATACAAACATTACATTTTAAAGGATACTTTGAACACTAGCAACATGAAACATTATTAGTTTTAAGACCTTTGAGAGTAAAACACCACAGTCACATTCTGGAAAGTAGCTCCTTGAAAAATTAAACAGAAAATTAACATATGATTCAGCAATTCTACTTCTGGGTATACAGCCAAAAGAATTAAAAGGATTCAAACAGGTGTCTGCACACCAATGTTTATAGCTGCATTATTTGTAACAGCCAAAAGGCAGAACAACCGAGTATCCATTAACAGATGAATATATCAAAATCATGAAGACAAAATAGTGGTAAACAAGGGCTGGGAGAAGGGGAAATAATCAGTACAGAGTTTCAGTCTGCAACGATGACAGTGCTGGAGATGAATAGTGGTAGCAGTCGCACAACAGTGTGAATGTACTTAATGCCCCAAACAATTCTCACTGTATACCTAAAACTGGTTAAAATGGGAAGTTTTAGGTTATGTATATTTTGCCACACACACACACACCCACCCACCCACCCACAGATATTTTAATGATTCCCTGTCTGAGTCCGCAAGCTTTTATTTCACCACCTACATTGAACTGAGCTCCCTTCCAAAAAGAAAGACCTGTATTACAATTTCATAACACCAGAAGTTTTAAAACACAGCACTCTCATCCGTCACTGAATCCTTACTATGGCTACACACTTCTGATAATCTTAACCCTTGTTTCAATGCACCTACACAAATCACTGTATGTTTCTACCTGATGGTTCAGCGGTAAAGAATCCACCTGTGGTGTAGCAGAACAAGAGTTCAATCCCTGGGTCAGGAGGATCCCCTGGAAAAAGAAACAGCAACCCACTCCAGTATCCTTGCCTGGAAAATCCCATGGGCAGAGGCGCCTGGTGGACTACAGCCCATGGACTTAGTGACTGCAACCATGACAATGCAAACCGCCAAGCAAACCACCTGGAACAGTCTTGCCCCAGTGACCTTCCTCTTACCCAGTATCATCAACAGTTTTAACTGCTGTTTTAAGAGCAAATGAAGGGAGGGGCGGCATTTTAAAAAGTCAGTTCATAAACTGCCAGTGACAGGGGAAGGGTGAGGGAGAAGATTATACACTTGAAATACAGCTCACTTTAGCATGCTACCTCATGTGCAGTATCCCGATAAGCATGGCAGCCAAATTTGCACTGAGTCTTCCCATAATACAGCAGCAGCTTAACCGAGAAAGCAAGTCAGCAGGCAGACTGGGTAGAAAATACACAAGCTGGACCAAAAGCTGCTGAGACTCTGCTGACAGAACCACCACTGTGCCTTCTTGTGGATCTAGTGAGGCAGGAAGACAAGTTAAATTTTAAAAGATATACAAACAAGAATTAATAAAGCAGACTGACCATTTTCACTGTGCTATGTTGAATTCTAACATATCAACTACATGAAAAAAAATATATATGTATGGCTTAAGGTACTGCCTAGAGTAAGACTAAATACAATCATTATTTAAAGATAACATTTAACACTAGATTTCATAATATTCAAATGTGTTATTTGAAATAATAACTGATGGAGTTAAAGGTATTAGAAACAAAGCAAAACAGTAAAAACAAAAAACAAACAAAAAAAAAAAAAAAAAAAAAAACAAGCACTTTTGCCAAACAGGGACAATTATAATATCAACCTAATCCGGCCCCATCACTTCATGGCTAATAGATGGGGAAACAGTGGAAACAGTGGCTGACTTTATTTTTCTGGGCTCCAAAGTCACTGCAGATGGTGACTGCAGCCATGAAATTAAAAGATGCTTACTCCTTGGAAGGAAAGTTAGGACCAACTCAGATAGCATATTAAAAAGCAGAGACATTACTTTGTCAACAAAGGTCTGTCTAGTCAAGGCTATGGTTTTTCCAGTGGTCATGTATGGATGTGAGAGTTAGACTGTGAAGAAAGCTGAACACAGAACAATTGATGCTTTTGAACTGTGGTGTTGGAGAAGACTCTTAAGAGTCCCTTGGACTGCAAGGAGATCCAACCTGTCCACCCTAAAGGAGATCAGTCCTGGGTGTTCATTGGAAGGACTGATGCTGAAGCTGAAACTCCAATACTTTGGCCACCTGATGCAAAGAGTTGACTCGTTGGAAAAGATCCCGATGCTGGGAAAGATTGAAGGCAGGAGCAGAAGGGGACAACAGAGGATGAGATGCTTGGATGGCATCACCGACTTCATGGACATGGGTTTAGTTGGGCTCCAGGAGTTGGTGATGGACAGGGAGGTCTGGCATGCTGCAGTTCATGTGGTTGCAAAGAGTTGGACATGACTGAGCAACTAAACTGAACTGAATTTAAAACCAAAGACTTATCTGAGTATACACACACAGTCCTATATATAAGCAATACTGAAAAATACAGATTTTTAAATACCACACACAAAAGGTAGACACAAACCAACGTTTGTCATTTAATAAATGGGTAAATATAAAGTGGTGTATATTCAACAGTGGAATGTTACTCAGCATTAAAAAGAAATACAGTACTCGTATATGCTCGTAAATCCTAAGAACAGTATGCCAAGTGACGGAAGCCATACTGAGAAGATCCACATCACACAATGTCATCTGTGAGAAATGATGAAAACAGGGAAATACAGAGAGACAGAAATGGTGAGCAGTGGTTGTCAGGAGCTGAGGTAGTTAGAAATGAGGAAATAGGGATGGACTACTAATGGTAGAGTTTCTTTTTGAGGTGATAAAAATATTCTGGAATAAGATAATAGTGACTATCGCACAATCTTGGGAATATGATAAAAATTAATGAATTGCACAGTGTAAAATGGCCAATTTTATGGTATATAAACTGTGTCCTAATAATAAATACTAATTATACATATGCATACATGTATATTTTTATTGATATTTTTGCTAAAAGAATGAAAAGGTTTCAGGGGTGAGTGAAACGTTAATATATGAAAGCCGTACAAGATCTCAATAACGATTAAATAAGTAAAATTTGCCATCAAAGTTTCAAAAGAATTCTATAAAAATACCTGATCAGTTTTGAATTTGTGAATTTCGTGGCTTAAAAGATAATTTAAGATCTGAAGAGACATCTACAACCTTTAGTTTTCTTAAACTATTGTATTAAGTAATACTATTGAAAATGAATTTACTGTTTGATATTTTATTCATTTTACCATGGTACAATTAATGTATAATTTGAAGGAAAAGTAAAACCTAAAGATCTCCCCTTTGAAACATTGTTCTTAAGTCGGGGTAGACCGATTATTACATACACAGGTAAACAACACTCTTACCATAGATTCGGAGAGCAGTAACTTGTAAACTTTTGAGTAGCTCTTTATTTGCTCGGGCTGCAGCAGTATGGATAATGTCAACAAACTGTGTTGAAAGCTCAGGATTTCGGGAGCCGAGATGTGCAAGCTGCAGTGGTAAACCAGCCAACCAACGTGATAACACTTTACTACGGTATCTAAGGCCATCAAAGAAAAGGGAAATACACCACATTTATTTAAACATTTGAGAGCCTATAAGATGACTGGCATACTATATTCATCTATAGTATTCTCTAAGGTTTTACCCACTGTATTTTAAAAGTTTATGTAGTTTGGGGCACTATGTACATTGTAATTTTATCTTAAAGGACACAGGCTCTACTTAGCTTGTGAACTATTTACACTAATTTGTAATGACCGTTTTACTATATTAAGTCATTTATGCATTCAGTATAGGGTGCCCCCACATTAAGTGGCTTCAAACTTGGGTTATTTCCATTCTTGCACATACTTGCTCACTCTCTAATGTCTCATCTTGGACACGGCAATCACTTTTGCTGTCCCCCAAGAGTTCAGTGATTTACACACAACCTTTGGAGTCTACCAGACTTGAACTTAAGTCTCAGTCTGGCTGCCCTTTAACAGCATGACACTCACCAACTTATTTAACCTAAGCTTCCTTCTATAAGGCAGAAACCAACAGTACCTACATAAAAGTATGAGAATTACTGAAAAATTAAGAAAAGCACCTGACTCACAGTAAAGACTTGAATATGTTCTAACAACTACCTATGTATGCTGAGGTACCACAGATCCCGTTATCTTTCACCCAAACATCTCTTCCAGACTATCCCAAGTAAACCTCAAACTCACCACATCTAAGACTGATTCCTGAGTTCTACTCTTCGTGTTGTCTGCATCACCAGACAGCACCAAACCAAGCTGGACACTTTTGCTCTTTAAGATACCGCCATTTAAAAATTTATTGAAACATTTTTGACACCCAGTATTATGTTAGTTTCAGGTATGTATCACATAATAGTCTGACATCTGTACACATTGCAAATGGTCACCATACGTCTAGTAACCACCTGTCCTAATAAAAGTTACTGGTCATATTCTTTATGCTGTATATTATATCCCCATGACTTATTTACTTTATAACTCAGTTTGCACCTTTTAATCTCTTTCACCTATTGTACACCTCTCCTCTTCTACTGCTCTCATTCTTATACCATGTGTCCCAATATGTCACTAAGGGCCGGAGGTTAAACCTCCATAATTTTTATGGGAAGCAAAACAAAATTCTGAGGCTGCTACAGGTGGTTCCAATAATTGTCCTTTAGCTGTTAAGCAGACAAGTGGAAATATATGCTCAAAGAGACTTTTACCTTCTCAGTTATGTGTATAAAGGTTACTGAAACTATTATGTATGCCTTTTTATTTAAAAAAAAATAATAAAACCAAAAAGGATAAAAAGAAGATTTTCTCCAAAGATTTAATCACCCTATCATCTTATTCATACAGATTACAAAGTAACCTGGTAAGAAAAAGAAAAGCAAAATAACAAAGGAACTGTACCGGATTCTGTAAGATCTCAGTTCTTCTTTTTGATAGCTTTTACTGAAAAACTTCAGTAACAAAGTTGGAACTGGAAGGAGAAGGCCTCTCTGCTGATACAATGTATAAACTGCCTTTATGAGAGACTCTGTAGCCTCTAAGAAACAAGAGAAAACAGCTGCATGTGAGTCAAAATGTTTCTTCACCAGCACCATAATTCTTCTAAAAAGCACAGAAGCACCTTGTTCCTATGAGGAAGCAGATTTTAGCCACAAACTGATGACTACCATCAAAATCCTACATCAATGGCCTAATAAAAAAGTCAAACCAATCAGAGATTACAGTACAAATTTTCCTAAGAGACAACAAACCTAGGAAAGGACAACAAATACCACAATACTAGAAAGGTGGATAAGCCAGGAACCAAACAGCAAAGTTCTGCTTGAATGAAAAGAATTAGTAAGTCACACTAAAAACTGACTTAATGCAACATAACTTCAAGTTACAAGAAAGGTAAAGAGATAAGGATCCACCAATTTCTAGTCAAACTAGATCAGAAAAGTATTTCTTTATCCTTAGGCTCAATGTCATTTCCTATTAATAAAACTTACCTTCTTTCACTCCAACTATGTAATCTAGTAGAAAACCTACCCATCAGCTTCAGAGTGGACCTACCCACCGAAAAGGGGGTGTTCTCAGCCATCAGGGTTCAAGCAGACATTCCTTCATGATTATGCTGGCTACCTTTTATGGCTCGAACGTAAATGACTATGAAATGTTTGACAGGTATGAACTCAAAATTAGATGCTCAACATTAACAGTATGCGTAAGAGCCCCTCTCTTAAGTAAGGACAGAGCATTGACACCCACCTCTGTCTGACTGCATCTGCATTAACCTCCAGGAGACACCAAGCAATCTGTTCAGCTGCTTACTGTTTAGCCTAGACCCATCTTCAAGGGTTTCTGTTACAAATTTCCTTATCCTTTCTATCCAACTGGAATCCTTCTGCAAAGTTGAGGCATTTGCCAGGGAGACCATGATATCAGACAGTGTTAAATTCAGTAAAAGGTGATCTACATTATTCGAGAGAATCGTGCAATGCTTGATGCTAAAAACAAAGACACACATAACTGTTAAGTCTTGTATCTACCATGCCTGTTTCACTTAAACACTTAACTATTCCTCCCAGAATGAACTGTCAAGAAGGTAAGTATATTAAAGCGACTGTAAGCAAACCATTCATTACAGAATCAGAGTTGTTAAGGCATAAATTAAGAATGCATACTGCTCAGTTCATTACCCAAGTTGCTATTCACACAAGAACTACAGGCCCTTGAAACATGGTGTGGTAATCCTAGATGTACTACAGGGATAAGAACACTTGAAAACTTCAACACACTTGAAGATTTTCGTTAAGCAGATATTTATATTAGGATGAAACTCACGACAGACCTTGATTCTGCTTCTAACTAATTTTGACTTGACAGAATCACTAATTTCTCCTGGCCACAATGTCCTTATATGTGAAACAGGAGACTGGTCTAGATAAGCCCAATTCTGAAACAATTTAATTTTATGACTCACATATTACAATCACTTTTTCTAACAGATTATCTTAAGAAAAACAAAATTTGCAACTTAGGATAAAAACCACTAGATATATAAACACTATATAAACACAGTGTAGATTTCAGGCTACACTGCATGCAACAGCAGAGCCTATTTATTCTCATGTTCAGAAACATGTAAAGTTGATTAAACTAAAAAAATACCTGAAACTAATTTATTTTAAAAGAAAGTTAACCCTGGATTAGGCATGAGAAAGGACACAGTCGTAAGGAACCACAAATACAAGGGGAGGGAAATTTTTAATATTTGGTGTTATTAGGGTATCAAATGTAGGGTTAGGAATGACAAATGGGACCAGATCACAAAGAGTTGAAAACTAAGGACACTAAAATCAATTCTGCAAGCACAGGAGTAACATAGTTGAAAAGTTCTTTCATTTCTGCTGATGAAAAAGAAAATATCAGTTACAAGACTCTAAACAAAGAAGTAGTTGTATGTCTACTTGAGCAATACAGGCAAGACGTGACAAGCTCAAGAAACAATGCTGGTACAGGCTAGGAGAAAGGGGGATGTATAGCAAGAACAAAAGTTAGCTGGATTTGAAGTCTGCTTAAATGCATACATGTATGTGAGCTTTTAGCTGAGCTGGTAAAGAATCTGCCTGCAATGCTGGAGACCCCAGTTCGATTCCTGGGTTGGAAAGATCCTCTGGAGAAGGGGTAGGCCACCCACTTCAGTATTCTTGGGTTTCCCTGGTGCCTCAGTTGGTAAAGAATATGGCCGCATTGTGAGAGCCCTGGGTTCCATCCCTGGGTTGGGAAGATCCCCTGGAGAAGGGCATGGAAACTCACTCCAGTATTCTTGCCTGGAGAATCCCCATAGACAGAGGAGCCTGGTGGCCTACAGTCATGGTGTCGCAGAGAGTCGGGACCTGGCTGAGTGAGTGAGTAAGCACAGCACAGCCCAGCAAAAAACTGGGAATTCTATCACGGAGAGAGAATGAATGAAAACTGGGACAGATGAGTAGCAATCTATACTACAAACCCAAAACTACTGGTAGGTTCTTTGCCCAACTGTTCAGTGCCCAAAACCAAGGCACATTTTATACTAACCAGACCACACAAAAACTCAACTGCATCATTTATTCACCACAGGTAGAGCTTTTGAAGATCTACTTACCTATTACTGTCTGGAAGGTGTCAACAGACATTCAAAAGTTGGGAGAATTCATCCCGCTCCTCCAAGAATTTACACAAAATTTTAAAGTCTAAATACACTGACCACCAATTCTATGAGGGAGACAGGAAACTGGGGAAACTCATTTTCAGCAATGATAGAGGAGGAAATTAGAACTGATTCCCATCCTGAAAATAACTTTAAAAGCTGGATGAAATAGTTTTTAACAACTCAAAAGCATTCAAGAGGTAACAAGGTGATGAACAATTGCTGGGTCCCCAAAATAAAGCAAGATCACAGTACTCAGGTTCCAAGGGCTGTGGAACCAAATACCCAATTCCAACGAAAAGCCTGGAAAACGGAACTAACCTTTCAGAGGCCTCACAGGGAAAAGTCAAACTCCAGAGCCAGACAAACATGGGGACTCTGGTATATTATCCCTACTTCAAGCTGAACCTGTAAGGGCTCCCTGCCAGAGTAACGGTGAACTGGAAGTAAAAAGAGCTCTTACATAAAACAATCCCAGTTATACATCATCTCAGTAGTTAACGCAACAATTTTTCCCAACTAGATCTATAGATTCAACACAATTCCAATCAAAACCCCAGCCAGTTACTTTATAGTTATCAACAAAATGATTTCTGAAGTTTACACACAAAGGCAAGCACTAGACTACCCAACACAAGACCAAAGTGGAACAATGTTGGAGGACTCACACCACTCGATTTCAAGGCTTACTGTACTACAGTAATCAAGACAGCACAGAACTGGTGAACGAACAGACAAACATAGGTCAGTGGAAGAGCCCCAAGACAGGCCTACAAGTACAGTCAACTGATGATTTCAGACAAAGGAGCCGAAGCAATCCAAAAGAGAAACAAGAGTCTTTTTCTGCAAACAGTGCTCGAATAACTGGACAGAAACTCTAGAACTGAAAAATAAAAATAAAACAAATTCAACAAATGTATGTTTGAATGAGACAAAGAGAAACGAAAAATTCAGTAAGTGGGTCTGATATACAATCAATTAGTCTTTAAAGGGAAGGAGAAAAATGGCATTAATATTTTAAAGATGAGAATTTTTCAGATGTGTTTAAACACTTCACTCAAGATCTCAGATTTAAGAAGCTCACTGAATTCCAAGGAAAATCAATAAAAAAGAAAACCACACCTGGATACATCATTGTCAAACAGCAGAAAATAAAAGACAAGGAGCAAAGTCTTATGGGGGAGGTGGGGGGGTGGGGAGGGAAGTAACTTTTATAAAGTAGCAACAGTTCAGACTCATAGCTGACTTCCTAACAGCAGTGGGAACCAACAGAGCGAAGCGTTGCAGTCAGTACGGTCAGTACGCTCAAACAAGAAAACTGCCAAGCTCAAGCACTGTGCTCTGTTAAAACAGTCCTTGGAAATAAAGGAGAATACATATATTCTCCTTCATTTTATATTATATATATATATATATATATATATATATATATATATATGTATTTGTGTGTGTGTGTGTAAATCCTCTAGCACCTTCTAAATAAGCCTAATGAAGAGAGATGAAAAAAATGAAGAGCAAAAAAATAGAATATACAGATAAAACTCAGATGGTGGATACAAGTTCTCCAAAAATATTAATTTTTGCTTGAAAGTTCAAATTTTATCTCTAGCACAGACACTATTTTCCTGAAACTGATAGGCTTATTTTTTTCATTTCTGAGAAAATATCTACAAATACCCAAGTCTGAATAAGCATAGTTAGTCATTTAAATTAAAATCATGTCCATTGCAGAAAATACAAACAGAATGACAAGTGCATTTCCTCGAGACAACCATCATTCTTTGGCATGCAGCCAAAATACTTCAGGCACACTTTCCATTTCACCACACAGAATATTAAAATTACGTGTTTTCAAGGATTGTGACTTAATAAGATTAGTAATTTTTTACTTAATTAAGAACAATTTTAAGTGAAACTGGCATGTTCTTTTAAACTGTGAATGCATAGTGGTGAAGAATACTGTTAACCCTCCATACCGTTCTGCCTCCACATATTCAACCAACTGCAGATGGTGTATCATGTGTATGGATTGTGGCTTTCTGAATCCATAGATGCAGAATGTGTATTTGGAGGGCAACTTGCTTCTGGATCAGTGAAAATACCACGTATGACACTATGTCTTTACACAAAACTCAGACTGTACAACAAGAAGAGTGACCCCTCACATAAACCAAGGACTCCAGTGTAAATGATGTATCACTGAGGTTTGTATTTTACAACAGATACACAACTCTGGTGTGGGACGCTGACGTGAGGGAGGCTGTGCATCCATGGGGGTAGGAGTAGTGTATGAGGACTCCGTACTTTCTGTTCAATTTTAATACGAATCTAAAATTGCTCTAAAAAATGAACTCCATTTAAAAAAAAAAAAAGGAATGAAATGCTAGTAGTGCCACAACATGAATAAACCTTAAAGATATCATGCTAAGTGAAGTTAAGCCAGACATAAAACAGTGTTTTCAGTTTCTACTGATACATGGTACCAGAACAGTCAAATTAATAAAGGGGAAAAATGCAATAGCGGTTCCCAGTACCTGGAGGGAGAAGAGCATAGGAAGCTGTTATTTAATGTGTACCGAGTTTCAGACTGGTAACATGAAAAATGTGAAATGTACTTAATGCCACCAATCAGTACACTTTAAAAATGGTTAAAATGCTAATTTTTATGCTATGGACATCTTACCACAATGAAAATAATATCTTTTGTAACTCCACAGTTCAACCCAAGATTAAAAAAAATCTAGACATCAGGTCAAAATTGAAGACCACCAGCTTAGGCCACATTGGCTCCTCTAACTTGAATCTGTGAATTTAATAGATAGCCTCCAAAGGCTATCTGAGAAATATTCAACACGCTTCCTTATGGAAGTTCAAGAGCAGCCTGCGGACCCTCAAAACAAATCACTAGGGAAATTTATGGTAATACTGTCAATCCACTTTTGTTAAAAATGCCACAATTTCACCACCTCAGTGTCTTCATCGTTAACTCCTTTTTCACCTTCTATATCTTAGCACAAATCACTACCTAGGCAGGCAGCCCTCCCTAGGACCTATGCCCCCCATGAAAGAGCAGGACCAGCTCCCTACTATACTGATATACTTTTATTACCCTACATTCTTTTTCCTAAGTGCCTTCAACATATTAAGTGCCCAATAAAGTGAATAATGACAGTACACCCATATGCTCTTGAGTAGTTTACTTACATTTAATGGTCTACCAAATTCCAAACATCCTTTTATTTAATCTCATTTTGATGAAAATTACACCTGAAACCTCTTCCTTGACAACATAAAAATCACATGTCATTATATTCACGCATTGAAGGATATTCTCAACCTTATCCATGGACCTGATTAAAAACTTCTGTGTTAATAAGAAAACTGTATCTGGAGCAAGTAACAACTTACTTGCTCAAGAAAGTATCTCCATATTTGATTCTCTGTCACCTCCAACTCCAGAAACTCTAAATTAATGGTCCTAAAACATGGTTTTGATCCAACCAATAATAGTCTTCAATGCCTAAAGGATCAAGGATGAAAGAGAAATGAGAGTCAGAGACAAAAAAATGACTTTCAGCATTAAAGTTAGTCATCAGTAGAAACCAATTTGATCCAGGTCTGTCCCATGTCCTCCATTATGCAATTTTATAGCTTTCTCATACCCTATAATATCTCCTTCCATTACTGCAATCATCCCTCACTTCACTTCTGCCTGCTAAAATCACATTCACATTAAAACACTACTCTCCAACACTGCCTTGTCTGTTTATCCTAACAAGGATCTGTCTTCTCCTATTAATTCCTATAGCATTTCTTGACTATAAAGTTCTAATGACACTTAAATATGCCTTGTGTGAAAGATGTAGATTCATTTTTCTTCCTGCAAGTTATTGAGCTTTTGTTTCTCAGCCTTAAAACTACGCTTCCACGCTCTTACTTTGTGATCCTGGGGGTGAGTCACATTTTCTCCTTTACAGTTTGCTTCTTGTTAGGCTCTGCCAATAAAGTGCTTGTTATTGTTTAGTCACTAAGCTGTGTCAGACTCTTCAGCAACCCCGTGGACTACAGCCCGCCAGGCTCCTCTTTCCATGGGATATTCTAGGCAAGAATACTGGAATGGGTAGTCATTTCCTTCTCCAGCAGATCTTACCAACCCAGGGATTGAAATCTGTCCCTGCACTGGCAGGAGGGCTCTCCACCACTGAGCCACCTGGAAGTCAAGGGGTACTTGAGACCAGAAAGCTGGAGGAGGAAAATGCGGCACTTTCTGTTTGCTTCCTAGTCCTATTTTTTGCTTCCTTTTGCCACCAGTGCAACCCAACCACTCTTCAGGCCAGCAGCAGTTCATTCTAGCAGCCAGAGTTGGTTCCAGTCTGTATCTTCCTGACACAGAACCAGTATCACCGTGCCCCTAGAACACCAGCGCCAGCCAGCAGAACCCTCTTCGCTGAGCCCTGTACCCTTACCCCACTGGGCCCCTCTCCTGACCCCAAAGACATTAGTCCCAGCTGAGTGCAAACCCCTTCCTCGAGGCCTGAGTTTGGGCTGCAGCCTTTCTTTCCAGCCACTTGCCCTCTTCTCTTTGCTCTCCGGTCAGGAGGCAGTGGTGGCTTCCGACAAGACCTTGCTGTTCCCTTTTGTCTTTCCACTATTAAGTGGAAATGCCTAGTTAACAACCGGTTGTATTAAATTCTCTGTGAAAATCACTGGTATGATTTCCATCTCATGACTAGAGTCTGACACACATTTTTATCAATTTTTAGATTTTGTATTGATTTTTGCAATTTATGAATCACTTAAGAGATCAAAGAATATACCTTAGGGCATCTAATTATCTGTCATAATACTTTACTTACAGTGAGAGACCAAAAAACTTCAGTGAATGAAGTTTCTCTGCCTACAACATACTTATCACTTCTGAGCATATCCTCTGAACTCTGCCCAAAGAGCCTCACTGATTCTCCAAGTAGTTTCTTCCTTTTGATAAGTTTAAGAACCTTCTGACAAAGACTTTAAAATCTGTTCAAGCGTTTGCTCATTTGGGGAATTGCACCTTGAGTATCTGTATCTGCTTGTCAAGTTTTATTTGGTAATTTGTTTTTACGTTTATCTGCTCTTACTTCAGGTAAACATTTCAAAGAACTTCCAGGCTTACACTTTTCCAGTGAAACTTCATCCATAATTTGTTCTTTTCACTTATTTTAAAAAAGAGAACTGCTTTTCTTCAATTATCCCTCTTCCATCAGGATACTGATAACAGTTACATTGCGCTTCCTTGTGTATATAAATGAGAGCAGAAACTAGTGATGTTATGCTCTCAAAGATTCAGTAATTACACAGTGCCTCTCACAAACAAACTATCCACTCTAAGCAAATTTTTATTAAATTCTTATCTATACAATTTGATAACTGACACTCATTTAGCACAAAACATTCACTTCACAGATTAAAAATAAAAATAAAAACTAAGTAAAATTGGAAGTCCAGGGCTTAAAGTGACTTGTTTAAGATCAGATACTACAGCTTTTATCTTTACGTCACAGTCTAGATAACAACTACTTGCAGTGTACAAAGTTCAGTGTGAGACTGTTTTCTGAAAATGTCAGGTTAAACAGTGGATGAGAATGGCAATATCTTTTATTTGTCCCTTTCCTTTTTTTGCTTGGTTATTTCTTTTAAGGCATATGGAAAATTACTCCTAAAATGGTGTTTGAAATCAGTAAGGTAATTCTTTCAAAGCCATGACTCCTAGTAAAATAAGCACAGATTAGAAAATCTGTAAGAAACAATAACTTAAAATAGCAAATAAGACTTTAAGCAGAAACTTAACAACTTGTCAATATTCACTTACAAATTTACCCTTATAACACACCTTTTGCTAATGATATAATATGTAAATAAATCTTAAAATCTGAATAAACTGTTAGGCCATCCAACTTTCACCCACAGTTCTTTTTGGTGCTTTCATTTTTACATGCATTTCATCTACTTAAAATGAGAAAAAAAGGGAGAAAGTAAAATTTAATACAATTCTGATTTTGAACTACTAATGCAATATTTATAAAGTATACAAGAAAATCTTCTACTTAGTGTTCCATTTAAGAGTAACTATATTCTCTAGAAATTCTATTGCTCATTAAAGACATTTAATACCTTCACAAATCAATGTGTTTGTCTAAATTCTTCAGCAGTATTCTTCAATGTATCATGTTCTCCTACCTGAAACACTGATTCCCTACTATCCAGAGGACCAATCATTCCAGTCTGCCAGTGGCTGAGGGGTTGCTTGGGATATGGGACATGAGACACTACAATAGCTAGCTCCAGCTCTAGCAAACCTGGAGGCCAAACTCAGACCATAAATCAACAGCTAGCTATTGCAGCATATCTCCTTAGTTACCTTCACTGGGTTTTCCTCTTTTTCTTAACCTAAAAATGTGTCCTTGACAACCTCTGGACTTCTACTAGGTATCTTAAACTTAACATGAATAAACTGAACTCTCCTATGGGCAGTCACATCATCATCTGGACCACAGTACAGGCATCACCCCTGCTCCTCTTTCCTTAACTACATACACCAGCATTCCTGCTAGTTTCACCAGAATCTGGCTGCTTCTCATCACTTCAACCACCACCTGCCGTTCGACTCCAAGCCACCATCACCTCTCACTTAAGACTGCTGTCTCAGGCTCCCAAAGGCCCTCATGCTTTTCCTCTTGCCCCCCTAAACTTAACTCTCTACACGGCAGCCAGGGTGATCTTTTAAAACACAAATCCTACTTCACAATATTACAGGGAAGGATAAAGGAGATAATATATATAAAGGAAGGACAGGTCATCCATGGGATCAATGATCTCAGTTGGGCCCATTTTGCTAGAGTTGGAGAAGGAGGGCATGGGGGTTTTTAACTGTTTTATTTGTAAATCTGGCATATTAAAGTTAAATAAACATAATTTAGATCATGCCACTCCTCTGCTCAAAACCCTCCAATGTCTTTTCACCACACTCAGGTTAAAATTCTAAGTCTTTACCACAGACCACAAGGTACCACATGATGTGGCTACTGTCCGTCATGTCGCCCCTCATCACGCACCATTCTCCCCGGACCTCACTTGCACATGCCTTGCTGCCATTCCTCAAGTATGTCCAATCTGTTCTCACTTCAGGGTTTTGCACTTGCTGTTCCCTGTGCCTAGAAGGGTCTTCCTACAGGTCTTCACAAGACTTGCTCCTTCTCTTCATTCACTGACATGCAAATATTAAGAAGGCATTTCCTGACCACCTAGTTAACAGGTACCTCCCCGCACACTGTTTCATTACATCTTCTCTCTTACCCACTTTCATCTTTCTTCCTAATGATGACATGATGGACATCAGCTATTTGTTTGCCATCTCTCAACCCCACCAGGAGCTAAGTGTTTGCCTTGTCAGTCATGTTTATCTCTGTATTCCCAGAGTCTAGACAGAACCTAACTCACTGCAAAGCAGCACTATTCAAAAGACCTTTCTGCAGTGACAGAGCCATTTTGTTCTTGTATTTGTGCTGTCCAATACAGTAGCCACTGCCACCTGAAGCTACTAAGCATCTAAAATGTGACTACTGTTTACTGAGGAACTGAATTTCAATTAAACAGCCAAATTTATAGGTGCTCAATTAACCTTTGCATCTAACTCTTTCTCACAAATTCTGATCTTCATGGTAAAAACAAAACAATAAGGAAAGATTTACACTGAACGCAGCAGGCATTAAAATACAAAGCTAGGACACAACAAAATCTCTATAGTGTATAAAATTATACTACTGACCTAAAGTTAATAATACAGGACTCCAAAAACTGAAGTTAATTAAAAAGTTAACATTACATTGTATTTTAAAACACTGTGTGTTTTAAAAATATTAAATACAGTATACTTTAAATTAAGGATCCTAAGGATACAAAGAGTGTATTACAAATAAACCACCTCAGTCAGGATCTGAGTACTCAACCACTGAAAATAAGATTTAATATTAACTTGAGATTTCTTTCCAAAGATGAAAGATTTCAAATTCCTAAAAAGCTTTAAAATAAAAAATACTTGGGCAAAAATGAAACTTCTCAATTATGCAGCAAATACAAACACACTATATGCGTTTAACAAAACTTAAAAAGTAAGCAGTCAGTTACCCTAAGGTTGCACCCTAATACAGATGCCAATTTATCAACAGAAAACCTACACATTTTGAGAGAAAAGAGCTACAATTCAGCCTGTGGTGCATAATTAGAATTTAAGACCAAGAAATGCCATTTCATTCCTCCTAAAGTTTGAACTTTGACCACTCAATACTTTAAGTACTAAGCTATAACTAAGGTGAATGAGAAAGTGGAACTGACAGCAGGAATGGTAATGAAAAATAAACTAACAGACATTTTAATGTAATCTGGTGTAACATACATATTTATACTTTGTCTGCAAAGTAATAGATTTACCTTATTCAGTTATTATAGTTCAAATCTGCCGTGGTCAATTAGAGAACTCTGCCAATGGATGCTTTTAAATACTATTTCAGTTTGAATTTGCACCATACCTGGAACTGCAGCTTACCTACAGTAAAGGTTAACTTTAAGAAATATTTTCCGATTTATATCCTTTATCAAGAAAATAGAGAGAGACTGAGTAACTCTCTTAGTAAATGTCACATTGCACTTGAAAAGATGTGGGTTATTTTCAAATATCTTTTTATGTTGGTTTCTAACGTAATTCCACTGTGATAAGAGAACAGACCCTGTGTGATTTCAATACCTTTAAGACCATGAAATTTTTGCACGTTGTTTTATGTCCTTGGATAAGTTCCAGAGTCTCCCAATTTACAGTCTATGGGAACTTGAATAGAATTTGTGTCCTACTGTTGTGTAAAAATTGTATAAATCTTAATTATATTGAATTGGTTCATAGTGTTTTTCAGGTCTAGTATATCATTCTATTTCTCTACATATTCATTCTATTAATTTTTGAGAGTTTGATACTAAAACTCCAACTAAAAATCTTAATTGATCTCCTTAAAAAATAATTGTAATATACAGTGTATTTTCCAAGTCTCCTGTAAATGTGTTATCATACTTTCAGAATTTAAAAAATTGAAATTAGAAAGCTACTATGTATGAAGTAAATAAACCCCAAGGATGTATTGTACAGCACAGAAAAAATAGTCATTATTTCATAATAAAATGGAGTATAATCTGTAAAAATACTGATTCACTGTATTGTATAACTGAAACAAATGTAACATTATAAATCAGCTATGTGCTCATGCATACTCAGTCTCTTCCATCGCGTCTGACTCTTTTCCACCCTATGGACTACAGAACACCAGCTCTTCTTTCCATGGGACTCTCCAGGCAAGAATACTGGAGTGGGTTGCCCTGCCCTCCTCCAGGGGATCTTCCCGACCCAGGGATTGAACCCAAGCCTCCCGTGTCTCCTGCATTGTAGGCGGATTCTTTACTGCTGAACCACCAGGGGAGTAAATCAACTATATTTCACTATAAATACCCTCCTCAAAAGAGAGACTGAGTAGGAAGATAAAGATCAGAGAATCTTAAGTGATACATCAGCCAAGAACCCTGATTTAAACAAAGAAGCTCAATTATATATTATGGCAATCAAGGAAATATGAACACTAGATCTTTGATAATATTAAGGAATCGTGGATAATGATAAAGGAATTTAAATTATTTTTTTAAAAGACTCACTGCCTTTTAAGAAAACATGCTGAAACATTTATGGATGAAATGATGATATAAGATGATTTGCTTTGCTTTGGTTTAGGATTTGCTTCAACCATCTGTATGAAGGGTTGGGGGGTGAGGTGGGTCGAGCAGAAATAGAAAAAGCTTGTCCTTGAGCTGAAAACTTGGAGCTGGAGGATAAGAGAATATGGAGATTTGTGTTCTATTTTTTGTGTGTAAAATTTTCTACACTATAATCTTTAAAAAAAGAAAAAAAAGAAAAAACTAGTAGAGCCATTTTTTTTTTAAATGCAAGTAGGTCATAAGAGAGTAAGAAGATTTCCAATAATGAATTAACAACCTGCAAATAGCTATATATTATGGTTATCCTACTGGAAATTTTAATATAAATAAATTCACTTATTTGGGAAAGTTTCTTTCAGGTTATATGTTGTATTTGGAAAATATAACAGCCATACCCAGGGGCAAGTGACAAGACTCATCTGCACACCTGGGTCTTCACTGCCAGTGCCTGTGACACTTGACTATTTTACCATTTCCACGTTACCATTCTCAGAATATAAGGCAAATCTTGCCTGAATCACTGTCACTGACCCGAGAGGGTCCTAGCCCAGAGTCTTAAGGAAGGTCTTCCTCCAGAAATTAGACACGGTCCTTGTGTAGTTCTGTCCTCTAGAATCTTTCTCCCAAGTAACATAAGAACAAGAGGAGAAAGGCAGAGATGATCTGGATTTCTTGAGCCATCTGGGTGGATCAAGTTCTTTATTTCTTTCCTCTGCACAAAGTCCCTCACCTGTGACAAGCTTCAGCATTAGGTCCTGGTGACACAGTCCCCTGCGGGGGGAGAAGGAGAAGTAAGGAGACAGGTAGTAGTAAGTAGCTTCTTAATCTGACTAAGATCAATTTAATTTGAAAGAGGAAGTAGCTTTACAGCAATCCTTTTTCTCATCATTGCCAGATTACCTCATTGCTTTAAAAGAAAATGAATTCCTCCATCTCAAGTGTTTGGCAAACAATAGTCAGCAGATTTGTGTAAAAAAAAAGTATACATAGTCAATTAGGGGTCGATTACAAATTTCTATTTGGGGAGTCTCCAAATTGGGAACCTGAGAGTAGAGTAGAAAAAAGATTTTTCCCTTTGAATACTTCATGCTTTTAAAATTTTGAGCCATGTGAATGTATTGCTTTATGTAATTAATTAGTTAACTTATTAAAAATAAAGATTAAATAAATAAATAAAAATAAAGATAAAAATGGAGATCATAATGCCTAAAAAGAGATTAAGATCACAGGGCCATTTGCTTCTAATGTAAAAACTAATACAAATCACTCTGTTAAGAATCAAAAGGCTATTATAATTAAATGACACATAATATCCGATTTTCTTTTGCAAAATAGGCCCTTATGGGCAAAGTTGGTGAATTCTGAATAAAATCTCTAAGTTAGATAACAGTATTGTATCAATATTAATTTCCTGACTTTAATAATAGTACTGTGGTCATATAAAAGTTTTTTTAAGAAACACACTTCAAAACATTAGGGGTAAAGTGGTGTCATATCTGCAACTTTCTCTGAAAGAGTGGGGATGAGATATATAGAGAAAGACAGAGAGAAAATAATAATAATAAAGTAGACTCGATAAAATGTTGATATTTACTGGCAAAGAGGGGGAGCGCCTGGAACTCTCATACACTAATGGCAGAAGTAAAAAAATTATGACTATTTTTGAAACCAGGCAATGCTTTAATAATGTTAAACATAGACTTATCATATGGCCTAGCAATTACAGTCCTAGGTATTTACCCTAGAGAAATTAAAACATAGAGATCCAAAACATGTGTCTAAGAATGTTCATATCAACTTTATTCATAATAGCCCAAAGAGCAAACAATCTCCATGTTCATCAATAGGAGAGTGAATCACATTCATCAATAGGAGATGAATAAACAAATATTTATCAACAGGAGAGTGAATAAACAAATGTATTCTCACACAAATGTTTGACAAACATTATTTTCACAAACAAATGTATCCACCTGCAAAGTGGGAGACCTGGGTTCCATCTGATCCCTGGGTTGGGAAGATTCCCTCGAGAAGGGGAAGGCTACTCACTCCAGCATTCTGGCCTGAAGAATTCCACAGGCTGTATACACATGAGGTGACAAAGGGTCAGATATGACTGAGTAAGTTTCACTTCACTTCATTCACACGCCAGACACTGGGACATGATTCCCATGGGTCCCTTGTGTTTCCACATGTCTTATGAATAGAGGTGCTGACAGTTTTGCTCCAGACAATCTTCTTTAAAAAAAAAAACACTTGCACAGTAGATACCCTTGGAAAATATAATTTCTCCATCTGGAGCAGAAGGCAAATTTTTTGGAGTCCAGTATGATGAAGATAATGTCTCCTTCCAGGAACAAAGGTTGGGCAGATTTTCTTGAAGTCTCTTATTAAAGATTGAGGTTTTCTAAGCTTAGGGTTCCTCAGCTATGACTCAAGATTTACTATGTGTGGACATTTAGGTTGTTTTTACCTGTATAAGTTTATTGAGGCATAACTTACATGCAAAAAAATCATATTTGATCTGGTACAAGCATGAATCCGAGGCAGCCTAACTTTTTAGCTTGCAAACAGGATAAAATCTCAGATTCTTCACAGTCCTTGCCAGTGGAATGCTGCCCAGCAACAAAAAGGAAAGAATCACTGAGACACACAGCAGTACAGATGAGTCTTGCAAACATTATGCTGCGTGAAAAAGCTGAGCCCGAATCAAGTATGATACTGTCTAATTTTATTTACTGAAAATTCTCCATCGAGCAGAATAAATCTGTATTAATAGAAATCACAATGGCAGTTGCCTGAGACAAGGAGTTTGGGGCATGTTGACAGAGGTAAAGGATGAAGGATTTTCCCAAGAGTCCAGTGGTTAAGAATTATCCTTGCAGTGCATGGGACACGGGTTCTGGGAACCAAGGTTCTGCGTGCTGCAGCACAGCTAAGGCCACGCGCTGCGGATACTAGGTGAGGAGGAGCCCCACAATGCGACTAAGGCCCGGTGCAGGCAAATAACCAAGTCTTTAAAAGGAGGTGAGGGGGAAGCTTTCTAGCGTGGTGGGAGTGGTGGAACTATTTTGTATCTTTGTTGTGTTTGCATGGATATATACATCTTTCAAAGTGCATCAAACAGTGTGCCCTAAAATGTATAATTTTGTTATATGTGAATTACGCCTCAGTAAAATTACATAGAAATAGTCTAAATATTTATCAACATGTGAACAGATATGCAAAATATGGTATATACATAAAATGGAATATTATTCAGCCTTGAAAAGGAATGAAATTCTGAAACATGCTAGAACATGGGTGTTCCTTGAAATCATTACACTACGTGAGAGAAGTCAGACATGAGAAGACAGTTACTGTGTGATTCCACTTCTTTGAGCTGCCTGGAATAGACAAATTCATAGACAGAAAGTAGAGCAGTGGTTATCCAGGGCTGTGGAGTTGTGGTCTAGTGGGTACAAGGTTTCAGTTTGGAAGGATGAAATAATTCTGGAGATGGAGGTGATGGTGTTGTACAACAGTGTGAACACACTTAATGCCACTTAACTGGACACTCAAAATGTTTAAAATGATAAATGTTATATCTAGTACATTTATATGTATTACAGTAGTGGTGTGAAAAAAAATAATCTCTCTCTCCAGTGGTGTGCTGCAAAATGTATAACAACCAGCTATGAGAGGGAAGCATATTGGTAGTATTCACTTTGATAGAAACACTCCCACAGTGATCCAGTTCAAGCAACAGTGTGATATCACTGAATGTAGAGTTTGGAAAAGATACAAACAACTGACTTTACAAAGTCAATAGGAGTTGGCTCAAAGACACTACTGTCTCTATCCAACCAACCGATTGTTAGTACACAGCAAATCCAGCAAAGAAAACACAACATAAAAGTTATAAAGAAAAAGGGAAAAAAATCACCCCACCACTACTTATAGGCAGTTGTCTGTATGCCAGCCAGGGAGGTCGATGGTTATTTGTGGGCTGATAACATACAGGAACAACAAAGTGCCAGTTCACTGATCCTGCAGGCTGGAAGGCATCAATTCTGGTTGGTTGGTACCCATTGCCACATCAGTTATTAAATCTTGTGGCTCTTATTCCTGGTGGTGACATCCAGAAAAGGAAAACTGTGGGACCTTCTTGAATCATGTAAGTTTAGCTACCAGTAGGTAACCCTTTAAAATTTTTATCGATCTTTACTGTCATCATATTCCCTTTGTTTTGGCACAAAATGCCTGCAAAAGTACAGGAGATACAAAATTTTGAAGCCATTTCCAGAAGATTTAGGCTGATTCTCGGTGCCAGTGACTCTCAGATAGGGTGTGCATGTAATTACTTGGAGTAATCTTCATTTTGAAAGAACTACAGGTGATTCTAATGCAGTTGGTTCACAGAACACATTTGGCAACATGGTTCGATGAGGTAGCTCTTTCCCTTCTCCCCTTTCATAATTTCACACCACAACCACATTGCTCTAAGATGCAAATTAGGGTAACTGATGTTATAAAACATGTCCCAATGTGTGTATAACAATGTCTGAAATGATTTTAAGAATATTCAGTATAGAAAAGGAGACATAAAATTGTGCTAATTCATTTTACTGTCATTGGTGAAACAAGTGTTATTCAAGCCTTTTGATGTGGCAGAAATATTTTAAGACAACCCCTTCTATTCTTTGAGCAGGAAATAAAATCTAGCAAACTGTGTAGCCAGTAACCTTAGGGATGGTACTTGAGGCTTGATCTCTAAAAGATGTTGAGTCCAAAAGTTGAACCTAAATCTGCCTGTATTGTTCTGCCTTGAGTGAATCTTTCATGCAGGCTGTGATCAGTGCATTTAAAAGAGCAGAGATCTGAATTTTATTGAGATTTACCTTATGTTTTATTATTGTGGGCTTGCCAGGTGGCACTAGTGGTAAAGAACCCACCTGCCAATGCAGGTGATGTAAGAGGTGCTGATTGGATTTCTGGGTCAGGAAGATCGAGGAGGGTGTGGCAACCCACTCCAGTATTCTTGCCTGGAGAATCCTATAAACAGATGAACCTGGTGGGCTACAGTCCGTAGAGTCGCAAAGAGTCGGACACAACTGAAGCAACTTAGCATGCATGCATGTTTTATTAATAATGAATTTCTGTTTAGTAAATGTTTCATAGTTATGTGCCAGACTTGCTTTCCTTATAACATGGTGGCAAGGTTAAGAAGGCATCGTTAGTCTTCATCCACTCTAATTAATAAATGCTACATGAATCTACCAAAAAGAACCTTATAACTGTGCTTGAAAAGTTGGCTTAGGGTAGCTCTTTATAGGGTGTTTGGGGGAACACTAAACCCCAAGATGCTCATTTGAAGATAGAAGACCTGCAAAAAAAAAAAAAAAAAGAGAGAGAGAGAGAAAGAGAAGAGAAAGAAGACTTGCATGATTAAATAAACATAGGAAATGCTGCAGAGGCGAATATTTTATTTTTTTTAATTTAGTCCACCATTTACCAAAGTTATTGATTAAAGATTTTAAAATTTCATAAGAATAACATTTTGTGGAATATATATTTAGCAAAGAATTCTCCAGTGCTCTGGTGAAAATTTTAGCTGTGAAGGGGAACACAGGGATAGAGAGGCAAATTAATTTGGCATTCTTGACTTCAAACTTACATTAACCACATTTGTTTCCACTATTAAATGTAAAGAATTTGATGGATTTAACAACAGTCATCAAGGATAGTCAAAAGGTAACTTCCTCAGTGGTCTGGTGCAGCCAAAAATCAACTGGAGAATATACCTCAGGTGCCCGCTGCAACTCGAGAAAAACCATGAGGCTTCCCCCTCACTACGAGATGAACCCCAATTCCCCAGCATTGCGTGAAGACCAATTCCGTGTTCCCCATCAAACAAGAAAGGAGCCTTGACTTCCTTGATGGAACTCCAGAGAGGCCCCAAGAACACTGTCGCAAGTCTAGAGGGACCTGAGGTCACCACAATCACACAAAAGAGCTCCATGTACCACAAATCAACTCGAGATGAGGCCTGATTCCCCTGCAATGGCTCCAGAGCTAGCAGGCGTTCCCCTGCAAACACAGCAAGTGGCTTGCCTTCCTTTAGGCAACTCCAGAGATTCCGCGAGAACACCATCCCAAGTCTAGAGGAACACGAGTTCAGCACAGCAAGTAGAGAGAAGCTCCGTGTACAGCAAATCATCTCGAGATGAGAGCTGATTCTCTGGCTTTGACTCAAGAGGAATGCCAACTTTCCACAAGCACCTCAAGAGGAGGCTTCTCTCAGCTCTAGGTATGTGAGAGGGACCCTGAGTTTGCTGCCTCAAGTGGAATGGACACCGAGATGCCGTGACTCGAGATAAGGCCGGATTTCCCTGCAGTGACCTGAATGCAAGCTCGTCTTTCATCGCACGAGATGAAGGGATGTCTGAATCCCCTGTGGAGACCCTAGAGAAAGCCCTAGTTCCACGTATCATCTCAACAGGAGGCCTCACACTCCTTTCAAAACTCGAGAGTCACGCGGAGGTCAATGCCTCAAAAGGAGCCGATTCCTGACTCCTCTTGAAAATTGATAGGAATCCCAATATCCCTGTGGCAACTGGACAGGAACCCTGGGTCTCTCGCCTCACCTTGAGAGTGGTCCCTATTGCCCTATCAAGCCTCGATGAGAATACCGAGGTGTCCCTAACATCTAGGCAGGAGTCCTGATGTCACTGAACAACATGAGTTTCGAAGGGTCATTCCCGCCGTAACTCGAGAAGATACCCCAGGTCCCCACCACAACTCAAGAAAACCCAGGAGAATTCACCCTCGCCGTGAGATGAGGCCCAATTCCACTGCATCGCATGTAAAGCAATTCTGTGTTCCCCATAAAACAGGATATGAGCCTTGACTTCCGTGATGGAACTCCAGAGAGTCCCCAAGAACACTGTCGCAAGTGTAGAGGGACACTGAGGTCCCCGCAGCAACACGAAAGTGCTCCGAGTACCCAGATCAACTCGAGATGAGACCCGATTCCCCTGCACTGGCTCCAGAGCAATCCCGCTTTCCTCATCAAACTAGACAAGTGGCTTGACTTCCCTTAGGCAACTCCAGAGATTCCCCGAGAGCACCGTCCCAAGTCTAGAGGAACACCAAGTTCAGCACAGCAACTCGAGAAAAGCTCCGTGTACCCCAAAACATTCGAGATGAGAGCTGATTCCCTGGCTTCGACTCAAGAGGAATGCCAACTTTCCACAAGCAGCTCAAGCGGAGGCTTTTCTCAGCTCTAGGTATGTGAGAGGGACCCTGAGTTTGCTGCCTCAAGTGGAATGGACACCGAGATGCCCTGACTCGAAATAAGGCTGGATTTCCCTGCAGTGACTTGAATGCAGGCTCGTCTTTCATCTCACAAGATGAAGAGATGTCTGAATCCCCTGTGGAGACCCTAAAGAAAGCCCTAGTTCCCCACCTCATCTCGACAGGAGGCCTTACATCCCTTTGACAACTCGAGAGGAACACGGAGTTCAATGCTTCAAAAGGAGACGATGCCTAACACCTCTTGAAAATTGATAGGAATAGCAATATCCCTGTGGCAACTGCAAAGGGAAGCTGGGTCAACACCTCACCTCGAGAGGCATCCCTATTGCCCTGCCAAGCCTCGAGGAGAATCCCGAGGTGTCCTTCAAAACTAGACAGGAGTCCTGTCGCCGCTCAACCAACACGGGTTTTGAAGGGCCATCCTCGCCGTAACCCAAGAACATACCCTAGGTCCCAGCCGCAACTCAACATAAACCATGAGACTTCCCCCTGGCCGCGAGGTGAGGCCCGATTCCCCTGCACTGAATGCAGAGCAAATCCGTGTTCCCCATCAAACATGAAAGGAGGCTTCACTTCCTAGATGAAACTCCACATAGTCCCCAAGAACACTGCCAGAGGTCGAGAGGGACCCTGAGGTCACCGCAGCAAAACAAAAGAATTCGTGTAAATGAAATCAACTCGAGATGAGGCGCGATTGCCCTGCATTGGCTCCAGAGCCATCTCGCATTCCCCATCAAACATGACAAGTGGCTTGACTTCCTTTAGGCAACTCCAGTGATTCACCAAGAGTACCGTCCAATATCTAAAGGAACACAAAGTTCAGCACTGCAACTCGAGAAAAGCTCCCTGTACCCCCAAATCATCTCGAGTTGAGAGCTGCTTCCCTGGATTCAACTCAAGAGGAATGCCAACTGCCCACAAGTACCTCAAGAGGAGGCTTCTCTCAGTTATATGTATGTGAGATGGGCCCTGAGTTTGTGGCCTCAAGTGAAATGGACACCGAGATGTCCTGACTCGAAATAAGGCTGGATTTCCCTGCAGTGACTTGAATGCAGGCTCGTCTTTCATCTCACGAGATGAAGGGATGTCTGAATCCCCTGTGGTGACCCTAGAGAAAGCCCTAGTTCCTGGCCTCATCCCAACATGAGACCTCACATCCCTGTGAAAACTCGAGAGGCACACGGAGTTCAATGCTTCAAAAGGAGACGATGGCTGACTCTTCTTGAAAAATGATAGGAATCCCAAAATTCCTGTGGCCACTGCAAATGGAACCTGGGTTTCCCCTCTCACCTTGAGAGGCGTCCCTATTGCCCTCCCAAGCCCCGAGGAGAATCCCGAGGTGTCCCTCGCAACTAGACAGGAGTCCTGACATCACTGATCCAACCCGAGTTTTGAAGGGCCATCCTCGTCATAACACGAGAACATAATCCAGGTTCCCACCGCAACTCGAGAAAAACAATGACACTTTCCCCTCGCCACGAGATGAGGCCCGATTCCCCTGCACTGCATGCAGAGCAAGTCCGTGTTCCCCATCAAACAGGAAAGGAGCCTTGACTTCCTTGATGGCACTCCAGAGAGTCCCCAGGAACACTTTCACAAGTCTAGAGGGACCCTGAGGTCCCCGAAACAACATGAAAGCGCTCCATGTACTCCAAATCAACTCGAGATGAGGCCTGATTCCCCTGCACTGCATGCAGAGCAAGTCCATGTTCCCCATCAAACACGAAAAGAGCCTTGACTTCCTAGATGAAACTCCACATAGTCCCCAAGAACACTGTCACAGTTCTGCAGGGACCCTGAAGTGACAGCAGCAGCACGAAAGAACTCGTTTAACTCAAATCAACTCTAGATGAGACCCGATTCCCCTGCATTGACTCCAGAGACATCCCTCATTCCCCATTAAACAGGGCAAATAGCCTGACTTCCTTTAGGCAACCCCAGAGATTCACCGAGAGCACCGTCCCATATCTAGAGGAACACCAAGTTCAGCACAGCAACTCGACAAAAGCTCCGTGTACCCCAAAACATTTCGAGATGAGAGTTATGACACAGGAGGAATGGAAACTTTCCACAAGCACCTCAAGAGGAGGCTACTCTGAGCTATAGGTATGTGAGAGGGATCCTGAGTTTGCTGCCTCGTGTGGAATGGACACCGAAATGCCCTTACTCGAAATAAGGCCGGATTTCCCTGCAGTGACTTGAATGCAGTCTCGTCTATCATCTCACAAGAAGAAGGGATGTCTAAATCCCCTGTGGATACCCTAGAGAAAGCCCAAGTTCCCTGCCTCATCTCGACAGGAGGCCTCACATCCCTTTGAAACTTTGAGAGGCACGTGGAGTTCAATGCCTCAAAAGTAGATGATGCCTGCCTCCTCTTGAAAATTGATAGGAATCTCAATATCTCTGTGGCAACTGGAAAGGGACCCTGGGTCTCCACTTTACCTCGAGAGACTTCCCTATTGCCCTCCCAAGCCCCGAGGAGAATCCCGAGGTGTCCCTCGCAACTAGACAGGTGTCCTGACGTCGCTGACCCAACACAAGTTTTGAAGGTCCATCTCCACCGCAACTCAAGAACATACCCCAGGTTCCCACCGCAACTCGAGAAAAACCATGAGACATCCCCCTCGCCGTGAGATGAGGTCTGATTCCCCTGCATTGCATGCAGAGCATGTGTGTGTTCCCTATCATACTTGAAAAGCGTTTTGACTTCCTTGATGGAACTCCAGAGAGTCCCCAAGAACACTGTTACAAAGCTAGAGGGACCCTGCGGACTCCGCAGCAACATGAAAGAGCTCGTGTACCCCAAATCAACTCGAGATGAGGCCCAATTCACCTGAATTGGGTCCAGAGCCATCACACGTTCCCCATCAAATAGAACATGTGGCTTGACCTCCTTTACGCAACTCCAGAGATTCCACGAGAACATCATTCCAAGTCCAGAGGAACACCAAGTTCTGCAGAGCAACTCGAGAAAAGCTCCATGTACCCCAAATCATCTCGAGATGAGAGCTGATTCGCTGAACTCGACTCAAAGGGAATTCCAACTTTCCACAAGCACCTCAAGAGGAGGCTTCTCTCAGCTATAAGTATCATAGTGGGACCCTGAGCTTGCTGCCTCAAGTGGAATGTACAATGAGATTCCCAGACTCGAAAAAAGGCCGGATTTCCCTGCAGTGACGTGAATGCAGGCTCGTCTTTCATCTCACAAGATGAAGGGGTATCTGAATCCCCCGTGGAGACCCTAAAGAAAGCCCTTGTTCCCCGACTCATCTCGACAGGATGCCACACATCCCTTTGACAACTCGAGAGGAGTGCAGAGTTCAAGGCGTCAAAAGGAGACGACGCCTGACTCACCTTGAAAATTGATAGGGATCCCAATATCCCTCTGGCAACTGCGAAGGAAGTCTGGGTCTCCTGTCTCACCTCGAGAGGCGTCCCTATTGCCCTGCCAAGCCTCAAGGAGAATCCCGAGGTATCCCTGGCAATTAGACATGAGTCCTGAAGTCGCTGAACCAACATGAGTTTTGAAGGGCCATCCCCGCCGTAATACGAGAACATACCCCAGATTCCCGCTGAAACTCAAGAAAAACCATGAGACTTCCCCATCGCTGCGAGATGAAGCCCGATTGCAATGCTGCGTGCAGAGCAAGTCTGTGTTCCTCATTAAACACAAAAGGAGCCTTGACTTCCTTGATGGACCTCCAGAAAGTCCCCAAGAACACTATCACAAGTCTAGCGGGACCCTGAGGTCCCCGCAGCAACACAAAAGAGCATCGTGTACCCCAAATCGACTCGAGATGAGGTGTGATTCCCCTGCATTGCATGCAGACCACATCTGAGTTCCCCATCAAACACTAAAGGAGCCTTGACTTTCTAGATGAAATTCCACGTAGTCCCCAAGAAGACTGGGGACTTCAGCACCTCACAAGTATAGAGGTGCTGAGGCCACCACAGCAACACATAAGAGCTTCGTGTACTACAAATCAACTTGACATGAGGCCGGATTCCTCTGCATTGGCTCCAGAGCCATCGTGCATTCCCCATCAAACAGATCAAGTAGCTTGACTTCTTTTAGCAACCCCAGAGATTAACCGAGAGCACCGTCCCATATCTAGAGGAACACCAAGTTCAGCACAGCAACTCGACAAAAGCTCCGTGTACCACAAATCATCTCAAGATGAGAGCTGATTCCCTGGATTGGACTCAAGAGGAATGCCAACGTTCCACAAGCAACTCAAGAGGAGGCTTCTCTCAGCTATATGTATGTGAAAGGGAACCTGATTTTGCTGCTTCAAGTGGAATGGACATCGAGATGCCCTGATTCAAAATAAGGCCGGATTTCCCTGCATTGACTTGAATGCAGGCTCATCTTTCATCTCACATAAAGAAGGGATGTCTGAATCCCTTGTGGAGACCCTAGAGAAAGCACTAGTTCCCTGCCTTATCTCGACATGAGGCCTGACTTCCCTTTGAAAACTCGAGAGGCATTCGAAGTTCAATGCTTCAAAAGGAGACGAAGCCTGACTCCTTTTCAAAATTGATAGGAATCACGATATCCCTGTGGCAACTGGACAGGAACCCTGGGTCTCTCGCCTCACTTCGAGAGGCATCCCTATTGCCCATGCAAGCCTCGAGGAGAATTCCGAGGTGTCCCTCGCAACTAGAGAGGAATCTTGACGTTGCTGATCCAACACAAGTTTTGAAGGTCCATCCTCGTCGTAACTAGAAAACATAACCCAGGTTCTTGCCGCAACTCGAGAAAAACCATGAGGCTTTCACCTGGCCGTGAGATGAGGCCTGAATCCCCTGCACTGCAGGCAGAGCAATTCCCTGTTCCCCATGAACACGAAAGGAGCCTTGACTTCCTTGATGGAACTCCAAAGAGTCCCCAGGAACACTGTCACTGGTATAGAGGGACACTGAGTTCCCCACAGCAACACAAAAGCGCTCCGTGTACTTCAAATCAACACGAGGTGAGGCCTGATTCCCCTGCATGGTCTCCAGAGCCATCCAGCATTCCCCATCAAACACGACAAGTGGCTTGTCTTCCTTTAGGCAACTCCAGAGTTTACCCGAGAACACCGTCCTAAGTATAGAGGAACACCACGTTCAGCACAGCAACTAGAAAACATCTCTGTGTACCTCAAATCATCTCGGGATGAGTGCTGATTCCCTGGCTTTGACTCAAGAGGAATGCCAGCTTTAAACAACACCTAAAGAGGAGGCTTCTCTCAGCTATAGGTATGTGAGAGGGACCCTGAGTTTGCTGCCTCAAGTGACATGGACACTGAGAAGCCCTGACTCAAAATAAGGCCAGGTGTCCCTGCAGTGGCTTGAATGCAGGCTCATCTCTCATCTCACAAGATGAAGGGATGTCTGAATCCCCTGTGGAGACCCTAGAGAATACCCTAGTTCCCAGCCTCATCTTAAAAGGAGGCCTCACATCCCTTTGACAACTCGAGAGGAACACAGAGCAAAATGTAAAGGCTCTGTGTACTCCAAAACAACTCAAGATGAGGCCCGATTCCCCTGCACTGTGTTCAGAGCAAGTCTGTGTTCCCCATCAAACACGAAAGGAGCTTTGACTTCCCTGATGGAAATCCAGAGAGTCCCCAGGAACACTGTCACAAGTTTCGAGGGTCCCTGAGGTCCCCGCAGCAACATGAAAATGCACTGTGTACTTGAAATCAACTCGAGATGAGGCCCGCTTCCCATGCACTGCATGCAAAGCAAGTCTGTGTTCCCCATAAAACACGAAAGGAGCCTTGACTTCCTTGATGGAAATCCAGAGAGTCCCCAGGAACACTTTGAAAAGTCTAGAGGGACCCTGAGAACCCCACAGCAACATGAAAGTGCACTGTGTGCTTCAAATCAACTCGAGATGAGGCCCGATTCCCCTGCATTAGCTCCAGAGCCATCACTCATTCCCCATCAAACACAACAAGTGGCTTGACTTCCTTTAGGCAACTCCAGAGATTACCTGAGAATACCGTCTCAAGACAAGAGGAATACCAAGTTCAGCACAGCAACTCGAGAAAAGTTCCGTGTACCCCAAATCATCTCGAGATGAGAGCTGATTCCCTGGCTTTGACTCAAGAGGAATGCCAACTTTCCACAAGCCCCTCAAGAGGAGGCTTCTTTCAGCTCTAGGTATGTGAGAGGGACCCTGAGTTTGCTGCATCAAGTGGAATGGTAACCCAGATGCCATGACTCGAAATAAGGTTGGATTTCCCTGCAGTGACTTTAATGCAGGCTCGTCTTTCATCTCACATGATGAAGTGATGTCTGAATCCCCTGTGGAGACCCTAGAGAAAACCCTAGTTCCCCGGCTCATCTCGACAGGAGGACTCACAGTCTTTAGACACCTCCAGAGGCACATGGATTTAAATGCTTCAAAAGGAGAGCATGGCTGCCTCCTCTTGAAAATTGATAGGAATCCCCAAATTACTGTGGCAACTGGAATGGACCCTGGGTCTCCCCCCTCACCTCGAGAGGCATCCTTATTGCCCTACCAAGCCTCGAATAGAATCCCGAGTTGTCCCTTGCAGCTAGACAGGAGTCCTAATGTCACTGACTCAACACGTGTTTGAAGGGCCATCCCAACCATAACTTGAGAACATAACTCAGGTTCCCGCCACAGCTCAAGAAAACCGTGAGAATTCCCCCTTGTCATGAGATGAGGCCCGATTCCCCTGCATTGCATGCAGAGCAAGTCCATGTTCCCCATCAAAAACGAAAGGAGCCTTGACTTCCTAGATGAAACTCCACATAGTCCCCAAGAACTGTGTCAGAAGTCTAGAGGGACCCTGAGGTCAGTGCAACAATAGGAAAGAGCACCGTGTACCACAAATCAACTTGAGATGAGGCCCGATTCCCCTGCACTGGCTCCAGAGCAATCCTGCATTCCTCATCAAAGAGCACAAGTGGCTTGACTTCTTTTGGGCAACTCCAAGATTCCCCGAGAACACCATCCCAAGTCTAGAGCAACACCAAGTTCAGCACAGCAACTCGAGAAAAGCTCCGTGTAGCCCAAATCATTTCGAGATGAGAGCAGATTCCCTGGCTTTGAAACAAGAGCAATGCCAACTTTCCACAAGCAGCTCAAGTGGAGGCTTTTCTCAGCTCTTGGTATGTGAGAGGCACCCTGAGTTTGCTGCTTCAAGTGGAATGGACACCGAGATGCCCTGACTCGAAATAAGGCCGGAATTCCCTGCAGTGACTTGAATGCTGGCTCATCCTTCATCTCAAAAGATGAAGGGATATCTGAATCCCCTATGAAGACCCTAGAGAAAGCCCTAGTTCCCCGCCTCATCTCGACAGGAGGCCTCACATCCCTTTGACAACACGAGTAGAACACGGAGTTCAGTGCTTCAAAAGTAGACAATGATTGAGTCCTCTTGAAAATTGACAGAAGTCCCAGTATCCGTGTGGCAACTTGAAAGGACACTGGGTCTCCCGCCTCACCTCGAGAGGCATCCCTATTGCCCTGCCAAGACTCGAGGACAATCCCGAGTTGTCCATCGCAACTAGACAGGAGTCCTGACGTAGCTGAAAAAACACGAGTTTTGACGGGCCATCCCCATCGTCACCTGAGAATATAACCCAGGTTCCCTCCACAACTCGAGAAAATCCATGAGACTTCCCGCTCGATGAGAGATGAGATCAGATTCCCCTGCACTGAGTGAAGAGCAATTCCGTGTTCCCCATCAAACATGAAAGGAGCCTTGACTTCCTTGATGGAACTCCAGAGAGTCCCCAAGAACACTGATAAATGTCTAGAGGAACCCTGAGGTCACCGCAGCAACATGAAATAGTTCGGTGTACCCCAAATCAACTCGAGATGAGTCCAGATTCCCCTTCATTGGCTCCAGAGCCATCCGGCGTTCCCCATCAAACATGACAAGTGACTTGACTTCCTTAAAGCAACTCCAGAGATTCCCCGAGAACAACGTCCTGAGCATAGAGGAACACCACGTTCAGCACAGCAACTAGAAAACAGCTCCGTGTACCTCAAATCATCTCGAGATGAGACTTGATTCCCTGGCTTTGACTCAAGAGGAATGCCAGCTTTAAACAACACCTAAAGAGGAGGCTTCTCTCAGCTATAGGTACGTGAGTGGGACCCTGAGTTTGCTGCCTCAAGTGGAATGGACACCAAGATGCCCTGACTTGAAATAAGGCCGGATGTCCCTGCAGTGATTTGAATGCAGGATTGTCTTTCATCTCACAGATGAAGGGATGTTTGAATCCCCTGTGGAGACCCTAGAGAATACGCTAGTTCCCAGCCTCATCTCGACAGGAGGCCTCACATCCCTTTGACAACATGAGAGGCAAGCGGAGTTCAATGCTTCAAAAGGAGACGAAGCCTGACTCCTCTTGAAAACTGACAGGAGTCACAGTATGGCTCTGGCAACTGCAAAGGGAAACCTGGTGTCCCGCCTCACTTCGAGAGGCATCCCAATTGTCCTGCCAAGCCTCGAGAAGAATCCTAAGGTGTCCCTCGGAACTAGACAGGAGTCCTGACGTCGCTGAACAAACACGAGTTTTGAAGGGCCAACTCTGCCGTAACTCGAGAATATAACCCAGGTTCCACACCACAGCTCCAGAAAAACAATGAGACTTTCCCCTCACCGTGAGATGAGGCCCGATTCCCCTGCATTGCATGCAGAGCAAGTCCGTGTTCCCCATCAAACACGTAAGGAGCCTTGACTTCCTAGATGAAACTCTCCATAGTCCCCAAGAACTCTGTCAGAAGTCTAGAGGGACCCTGAGATCAATGCAGCAACACGACAGAGCCCCGTGTACCACAAATCAACTCGAGATGAAGCCTGATTTCCCTGCATTGGCTCCAGAACAATCCTGCATTCCTCATCAAAGAGCACAAGTCGCTTGACTTCTTTTAGGCAACTCCAGAGACTCTATGAGAATACCGCCACCAGTCTAGAGGAACACCAAGTTCAGCACAGCAACTCGAGAAAAGCTCCGTGTACCCCAAAACATTTCGAGATGAGAGCTGATTCCCTGGCTTCGACTCAAGAGGAATGCCAACTTTCCACAAGCAGCTCAAGCGGATGCTTTTCTCAACTATAGGTATGTGAGAGGGACCCTGAATTTGCTGCCACAAGTGGAATGGACACCGAGATTCCCTGACTCGACATAAGGCTGGATTTCCCTGCAGTGACTTGAATGCAGGCTTGTCTTTCATCTCAAAAGATGAAGTGATGTCTGAATCCCCTGTGGAGACCCTAGACAAAGCCCTATTTCCCCACCTCATCTCGACAGGTGACCTTACATCCCTTTGACAACACGAGTCGAATGCGGAATTCAATGCTTCATAAGGAGACGATGACTGAGTCCTCTTGAAAATTGACAGGAATCCCAGTATGTCTGTTGCAACTTGAAAGGACACTGGGTCTCCCCCGTCACCTCGAGAGGCGTCACTATTGTCCTGCCAAGCCTTGAGGAGAATCTCAAGGTGTCCCTCGCAACTAGACAGGAGTTCACACATCGCTGAACAAACATGAGTTTTGAAGGGCCATCCCCGCCGTAACTCTAGAACATAACCAGGTTCCCTCCACAACTCCAGAAAAACAATGAGACTTTCTCCTCACCGCGAGATGAGGCCCAGTTCCCATGCAATGTATGCAGGTTAAGTCCGTGTTCCCAATCAAAAGGAAAGGAGACTTGACTTCTTTGAAGGACCTCCAGAGAGACCCCAAGAACACTGTCAGAAGTCTACAGGGACCCTGAGGTCCCCGCAGCAACATGAAAGGGCTCCGTATACTCCAAATCAACTCAAGATGAGGCCCGATTCCCCTGGACTGCATTCAGAGCAAGTCCGTGTTCCCCATCAAACACGAAAGGAGCCTTGACTTCCTTGATGGAACTCCAGAGAGTCCCCAGGAACACTGTCACAAGTCTAGAGAGACCCTGAGGTCCCCTGCAGCAACATGAAAGTGCACCGTGTACTTCAAATCAACTCGAGATGAGACCCGATTCCCCTGCATTGTCTCCAGAGACATCACTCGTTCCCCATCAGACACACAAAGTGGCTTGATTTCCGTTAGGCTACTCCAGAGATTACCCGAGACTACCATCTCAAGACTAGAGGAACACCAAGTTCAGCACAGAAACTCGAGAAAAGCTCTGTGTACCCCAAATCATCTCGAGATGAGAGCTGATTCCCTGGCTTTGACTCAAGAGGGATGTCAACTTTACACAAGCACCTGACGAGGAGGCTTCTGTCAGGTATATGTATGTGAGAGGGACCCTGAGTTTGCTGCCTCAAGTGGAATGAACACCGAGATGCCCTGACTCATAATAAGGCCGGAATTCCCTGGAGTGACTTGAATGCAGGCTCGTCTTTCATCAAACAAGATGAAGGGATGTCTGAATCCCCTGTGGAGACCCTAGAGACAGCCCTAGTTCCCCGGCTCATCTCAACAGGAGGCCTCACATCCTTTTGAAACTCGAGAGGCACGTGGATTTAAATGCTTCAAAAGGGGAGTATCGCTCCCTCCTCTTGAAAATTGATAGGAATCCCAAAATTCCTGTGGCAACTGGAAAGGACCTTGGGTTGCCCCTCTCACATTGAGAGGCGTCCCTATTGCCCTGCCAAGCTTCGAGGAGAATCTCGATGTGTCCCTCACAACTAGACAGGAGTCCTGATATCACTGAACCAACACAAGTTTTGAAGGGCCATCCCAGCTGTAACTCGAGAATATAACCCAGTTTCCCGCCACAACTCGAGAAAACCATGAGAATTCCCCCTCGCTGTGAGACGAGGCCTGATTCCCCTGCATTGCATGCAAAGCAAGTCGGTGTTCCCCATCAAACACGAAAGGAGCCTTGACTTCCTAGATGAAACTCCACATAGTCCCCAATAACTCTGTCACATGTCTAGTGGGACCCTGAGGTCAACGCAGCAACACGAAATATCCCCGTTTACCTCAAATCAACTTGAGGTGAGGCCTGATTTCCCTGCATTGGCTCTCGAGCAATCCAGCAATCCTCATCAAGCAGGACAAGTGGCTTGACTTCTTTTAGGCAACTCCAGAGATTCCCTGAGAACACCGTCCCAAATATAGAAGAACACCAAGTTCAGCACAGCAACTCGAGAAAAGCTCCGTGTACCCCAAATCATTTCGAGATGAGAGCTGATTTCCTGGCTTCGAATCAAGAGGAATGCCCACTTTCCACAGCAGCTCAAGTGGAGGCTTTTCTCAGGTCTAGGTATGTGAGAGCGACCCTCAGTTTGCTGCCTCAAGTGAAATGGACACCGAGATGCCCTGACTCGAAATAAGGCCGGAATTCCCTGCAGTGACTTGAGTGCAGGCTCGTCTTTCATCTCATCAGATGAAGGGATTCCTGAATCCCCTTGAAGACCCTATAGAAAGCCCTATTTCCCCACCTCATCTTGACATGTGGCCTCACATCCCTTTGACAACACGAATGGAAAGCGGATTTCAATGCTTCAAAAGTAGACGATGACTGAGTCCTCTTGAAAATTGACAGGAATCCCAGTATCCCTGTGGCAACTTGAAAGGACACTGGGTCTCCCACCTCACCTCGAGAGGTGTCCTCCTTATGGACTTGCCAAGTCTCGAAGTGAATCTCGAGTTGTCCCTCGCAACTAGACTGGAGGCCTGATGTCGCTGAACAAACACGCGTTATGAGGGGCCATCCCCTTCGTCACTCGAGAATATAACCCAGGTTCCTTCCGCAACACGAGAAAGTCCATGAGACTTTCCACTCGAAGAGAGATGAGATCAAATTCCCCTGCATTGCGTGCAGAGCAATTCCATGTGCACCATCAAACATGAAAGGAGCCTTGACTTCCTTGATGGAACTCCAGAGAGTCCCCAAGAACACTGATACAAGTCTAGAGTGACCCTGAAGTCACCGCAGCAACACGAAAGTGCTCAGTGTACTGCAAATCAACATGAGATGAGGCCAGATTACACTACATTGGCTCCAGAGCCATCCGGCGTTCCCCATCAAACACGACAAGTGGCTTGACTTCCTTTAGGCAACTCCAGAGATTCCCTGAAAATACTGTCCTAAGTATAGAGGAACACCACGTTCAGCACAGCAATTAGAAAACAGCTCCGTGTACCTCAAATCATCTCGAGATGAGAGTTGATTCCCTGGCTTCGAATCAAGAGGAATGCCAACTTCCAGAACCCCCTCACGGGGAAGCTTCTCTCAGCTATAGGTACGTGAGAGGGACCCTGAGTTTGCTGCCTCAAGTGGAATGGACACCGAGATGCCGTGACTCGACATAAGGCCGGATTTCCCTGCAGTGACATGAATGCAGGCTTGTCTTTCATCTCAAAAGATGAAGGGATGTCTGAATCCCCTGTGGAGACCCTAGAGAAAGCCCTAGTTCCCCACCTCATTTCCACAGGAGGTCTCACATCCCTTTGACAACTCGAGAGGAACACGGAGTTCAATGCTTCAAAAGTAGACGATGACTGACTCCTCTTGAAAATTGACAGGAATCCCAGTATTCCTGTAACAACTTGAAAGTGACAGTGGGTTTCCCTACTCATCTCGAGAGGCATCCCTATTGTCCAACCAAGTTTCGAGGAGAATCCCGAGGTGACCCTCACAACTAGACAGGCGTCCTGACATCATTGAACAAACAGGAGTTTTAAGAGTTCATCCCTGTCGTCACTCGAGAATATACCCCAGGTTCCCTCCGCAACTCGAGAAAAACCATGAGACTTCCCACTCGATGAGAGATGAGATCAGATTCCCCTGCATTGAGTGCAGAGCAAGTCCGTGTTCCCCATCAAACATGAAAGGAGCCTTGACGTCCTTGATGGAACTCTAGAGAGTCCCCAAGAACACTGATACAAGTCTAGAGGGACCCTGAGGTCCCCGCAGCAACATGAAAGCACTCCGTGTACTCCAAATCAACTCAAGATGAGGTCAGATTCCCCTTCATTGGCTCCAGAGCCATCTGCCGTTCCCCATCAAACACGACATGTGGCTTTACTTCCTTTAGGCAACTCCAGAGATTCCCCGAAAACACTGTCCTAAGTATAGAGGAACACCCTGTTCAGCACAGCAACTAGAAAACAGCTCCGTGTACCTCAAATCATCTCGAGATGAGACCTGATTTCCTGGCTTTGTCTCAAGAGGAATGCCAGGTTTAAACAACACCTAAAGAGGAGGCTTCTCTCAGCTATAGATATGTGAGAGGGACCCTGAGTTTGCTGCCTCACGTGGAATGGACACCAAGATGCCCTGGTTTGAAATAAGGCCGGATTTCCCTGCAGTGACTTGAATGCACGTTCGTCTTTCATCTCATAAGAGGAAGGGACGTCTGAATCCCCTGTGGAGACCCTAGAGAATGCCCTAGTTCCCCGCCTCATTTTGACAGGAGGCCTCACATCCCTTTGACAACACGAGAGGCACGTGGAGTTCAATGCTTCAAAAGGAGATGAAACCTGTCTCCTCTTGAAAACTCACAGGAGTCACAGTATTGCTCTGGCAACTGCAAAGGCAAACTTGGTCTCCCCCCTCACCTTGAGAGGCGTCCGTATTGCATTGCAACATCTCGCGGAGAATCCTGATGTGTCTCTCCCAACAAGACACGAGTCCTGACGTCACTGAACCTCACCCCAGACCCTGCACCTGGGGTCACTCCTCCAGTTTCCAAGGTGACTCCACCTGAAATATCCTGTGTCTGTAATCACATGTGCACATCTCCAGGATGACGCCACTTCCCAGACCCAGTACCTGTGGTCACGCTTCCACAATCTCCAGGGTGATCACAACACACTGGACCATGCACCTGGGGTCACATGTCCAGAGTCTGCAGGGTGACATTCTCCCAAACCCTATATCTAGGATCACATATCTACAGTCCCCTGGGTGATCCCTCCCAGACACTGTATCTGGAGTCACACATCCACAGTCTCCACGGTGACCCCTTCCCAAGCCTTGCAACTGGGCTCACAATTCCACAGTCTCCAGGGTGAATTCCTTCTGACATTCCCCTGGGGTCACATATCCACATTCTTCAGGGTGACCAACCCAGTCCCTGTCCATGGGGTCACATATCAACAGTCTCCAGGGTGACACTCCTCCCCTGAATGCACATTTCAAGGGGAGCACAAAAAGCACACCCAAAATATGCACATTTGACAAAAGGGTTATTTTGGACAGATTAATTAAAAAAAAACCAAAACAAAATAAAAGAAAAAAACAAACAGCCGCCCCAGGAGGATCTTTGAAAACCAAGTCGAAATTCCATTTTATGAAGTAGATTTACATTTGTTAAGGATATCTCCATCTTTAAGGACGTGTCCCTGTCTGGACCAGGAAATAGAGGATGGCTAAATATCAAGAATGGACTAAGTATCAAGACTGACTTGATATCACTAAATGACTTGACTAAATATCAAGAAGGTCTATGGAATGGACCTGGAAGTTAATCTGCATACCACCATGTCTTTGTTTACTGTGCTTCACCTAATAATCTCCCTTAAATAGCTTCTTCCATTCCTTAACCTCCTTCTTTCATTCTTAGCTGATGATAGCATTTAAGGTAAAGTCTTGGACCATTTCAGAAAGTGACAGTTTTCCCAGGTATCTTTCAACTATATAGGAGGTATGCATGTCATATATTAAACTTCTGATTGTTTTTCTCCAATCCATCTTCCTTTCATTATGAACATCTCAGTGAAGAACATTGAGGCTAGGGGGAAAATTATCTTTCCTCTCATCTAATGCAATAAAATAGCATTCAGAGATATAGAGGAATGAACCACAGACCAATTTAAAATAAAAATAAAGGAAAGCATGAATCTAACACTTACATTACTGAGTGAGGGAATCCAGCCTCAAGTGCTACACACTGTATGATCGTATAAGACATTCTAGCAAAGGTAAAACAGACATGATAAAGAGTTTATGGAATATATGGTTGAAATATTTCACATGGTACTTTAGTGAGGAATACCTGCCACTATGCATTTGTCTAAGCACATAGATTTCTGTTTTCAGAACACAAGTAATTTATTACCTATTCACATTTATTTATTTATGGTATGGAGTGCTAAAGACTGGAATGCAGAATTTAACAAAGAATATAACGGATTGAGAAATAAATGAAAAGCTTCAGACTTCCCTAGGGGCCCAGTGGTTAAGACTCCACGTTGCCAGTGCAGGAAATATGGGTTCAATTCCTGGTCAGGGACCTAAAACCCCACATGACGCGGCACAGCCAAAAGATTTAAAAGGAAGAAGAAAAATTTTAAAAGGCCACTCTCACTCTTAGGACAAAATTATCTGACCTAAGTTCACTGTGTAAATGAATGGAATCTGCAGGCCAAAGGCAAATGTACCATACATAAACAATGGGCTCTGTAAGTTCTTTCCACGGGGGGTTGTAGCTAACAGGACTGAAACTACCATATCAGTTACTGAAGGAGCAAGCCCTGAATTTGATAAGTGATGCGTAGTGGAAGCCAGGTTTCTTACCATTGGAGTGGGAAGTTACAGGCAGACAAAAGGAGAAGGTTATAATACCTGTGTCATAAGAGATCAGGTTGGAGACATCATTATAAACTATCTTTAGCCTAATGCAGAAACATATAACTCCATGTGAAAATCTTCATAACCGTCTGTATGCATAGTCTGGATACATGCATGTGTATTTCTATGCATTGTCTGCTGAGATTATTAAGTTCCCACATACAAGTTTTTATTAATATGCTCTAACAAAAAGGGACAAGGACTCTTTAAATATGTGTCTGATACTAGGACTGAGACAATAAATATGTAAAGCAGCATAATCTTAAAATGTGAGAAAGAAGGACCAAAAAGCCCCATAAAAGCTGAATTATGTAAAATAAAAGCAGGAGAGTATGGAAAAAGCTCTCAATAGCCAAAGCTAGAATGAACTAAGCAGTCTAATTGGCTGGATTATAGCCAAAAGAAAGTGAAAGTGAAGTTGCTCAGTCGTGTCTGACTCTTTGCAACCCCATGGACTGTAAGCTATGAGGCGCCTCCATTCATGAAATTTTCCAGGCAAGAGTACTGGAGTGGGTTGCCATTTCCTTCTCCAGGGGATCTTCCCCACCCAGGGATTGAACCCAGGTATCCTGCATTGCAAGCATATGCTTTTACAGGCTGAGCCACCAGGGAAGCTCCCAAAAGTTTAAAATAATGTTCAGGTGTCCAAACTGGTAAAAAGTAAAAATTAGGTTTTATGAGTAATGTTGAATAAAAATCTCACACAGAAAGATTCTAAATAATTGATACAGACTCAGCTGTCCATCAAGTATATGAAGCTAACTCTCCTCTCCTCAAATGTGGGTCCTGCATTATGACTTCCTCCTTAATAAGGCACTCAGGATGGACGTGAGGAAAATCAACAATAAAGACAAATAACAAATGTTGGCGAAAATGTACGAAATTGAAACTCAAAACTTTACTTGTGGAGAGGTAAAATGGTGCAATCAATGTGTCCAAAACAAGCATTTTCTCGAAAACATAAAAATGTAATTATATCACTCAGTAGTGGCCACAGGACTGGAAAAGGTCAGTTTTCATTCCAATCCCAAAGAAAGGCAAAGCCAAAGAATGTTCCAACTGCCACACAGTTGCACTCATCTCACATGTTAACAAAGTAATGATCAAATTTCTCCAAGCCAGGCTTCAACAGTAAGTGAACCATGAATTTCTAGATGTTCAAGCTGGATTTAGAAAAGACAGAGGGACCAGAGATCAAATTGCCAACACCCGTTGCATCACTGAAAGAGCAAGAGAGAAAAACATCCAGAAAAATATTTACTTCTGCTTTGTTAACAATGCCAAAGCCTTTGACTCTGCAGATCACCACAAACTGTGGAAAATTCTGAAAGGTATGGGAATACCAGACTGCCTTACCTGCCTCCTGAGAAATCTGTATGCAGGTGAAGAAGCAACAATTAGAACTAGACATGGAACAATGGACTGGTTCCAAATCAGGAAAGGAGTACAGCACCCTGCTTATTTAACTTATATGCAGAGTATATCATGTGAAATCCCGGGTCTGGATGAGGCACAAACTGGAATCAAAATTGCCAGGAGAAATATCAATAATTTCAGATACACAGAGGACACCACTCTTATGGCAGAAAGCAAAGAAGAACTAAAGAGTCTCTTGATGAAAGTGAAAGAGGAGAGTGAAAAAGTTGGCTTAAAAATCAGTATTCAGAAAACTAAGATCATGGCATCTGGCCCCATCACTTCATGGCAAATAGATAGGAAAACAATGGAAATGGTGACAGAATTTATTGTGGGGGGGGGGGGCTCAAAAATCACTGAAGATGGTGACTGCAGCCATGAAATTAAAAGACACCTGCTCCTTGGAATAAAAGTTATGACCAACCTAGACAGCATATTAAAAAGCAGAGACATTACCAACAAAGGTCCATGTACTCAAAGCTATGGTTGTTCCAATAGTCATGTATAGACGTTACAGCTGGACTACAAAGAAAACTGAGCACCGAAGAAGTGATGCTTTGGAACTGTGGTGTTGGAGAAGACTCTTGAGCATCACTTGGACTGCAAGGAGATCCAACAAGTCAATCCTAAGGGAAATCAACCCTGACTATTCATTGGAAGGACTGATGCTGAAGCTGAAACTGCAATACTTTGGCCACCTAATGTGAAGAACTGACTCATTGGAAAAGACCCTGATGCTGGGAAAGATTGAAGGCAGGAGCAGAAGGGGATAACAGAGGATGAGATGGTTGATGGCATCACCAACTCGATAGACATGAGTTTGAGCAAGCTCTGGGAGTTGGTGATGGATAGGGGAGCCTGGTGTGCTGCAGTCCACGGGGTCACAAAGAGTCGGACATGAGTGAGTGACTGAACTGAAATATCATATGTTTTGGTAACTCCACTCCTAGATATACATCCAAAGAATTTAAAAGAGGTGCTCAAATATATACTTGTACACCAATATTTACAGCAGCAGTGTTCTTGATAATCCAAGTTAAAAACAATGAAAATGTCCACCAACAAGTGAATGGAAGAGCAAATAGGGCAGTTCCATCCATGAGATGCATTACTCTGCCATATAAAGGAATATAGTAAAATAATGCCACAGCTTCAGAAAATAGTAGGGGGCTTTACAAAAACTTAAACACAGAGTTAACATAGAATCCATCAATTCCGGTCCAGGTTATACACTCAAGATATTTAAAACCAAATACTGAAACAGATATTCAAACCCCATATTCATAGCAGCATTATTCATAGTAACCAAAAGGTGGCAGCAGCACAAGTGTTCAACAGATGACTGGATAGGCACGATGTAGTATATACACAGTGGGATCTGATTCAACCTTTAAAAACAAGATAACTCATACATGCTATAATGTAGATGAAACTTCAAGTCATTAGGTGAAGTGAAACAAGCCTGACACAAAAGGAAAAATGTTCTATGATTCCACTAGTATGAGATATCCATATAAGACAAATTCCAAGTAGAGTAAGATGGCCAGGGATTGGGGGTTATGAGTATTTAATGGTTACAGTGTCACTTCAGGAAAAGGGAAAGATTCTGGAGATGAATGGTGGGGAAATTTTTACAATGAGAGTGCAGTTAATGCTATAGAAGTTCATACTTCAAATGACTCAAATAATAAATGTTGTTATATGTTTGTAAGCACAGTGAAAAAAATGACACATGGCACAACATGGAAAAGCACTAAAAACATTCTCAGTGAAAGAAACCACACTGAAAAGCCACCCAGATCATAGTCATCTTGTCACTTTAAATCCATGAAGGTTTTTAACATGAGGGAAAGCCCCGGTGATGGCTCCAGAAAAAGAAAACTGCATTAGAATGAAGAAAGACAGTTGCACAAAGCTTGGGCAGCTGATGAAAGTTGAACTGGTCCTATGGATAGGATTGTAATGTGGAAACCATAATTATCCCCCATTTTGGGGTTGTGGGCTGGTTCCCTTTGAAAGTGACCATGTTTTGGGTAAAACACATTGCAGTATTTGGTGTGAATGTAGAAAACTTTGTACCACTATTTAAAGTAGACACGTTTGAAATTTTACTAGAAAGTAAGTTACTTTTCAATACAGCCATGTAAGTCACATGCCAGAAAATCAGAGATGACATCGAACATTGCAATAGAGGCCAAGAGTTAACCTAACTAAATTCAGCTAAAGTAGTTTGATGCTAATTGCCTTGTACTAGTCCACATGGTATTAAAAGGCACCATAGGAAGAGTATATTAGTAGACACCATGCCCTGGGTGCTGTGGATGACCAGATGGAACTGAAACTATTAGATGTCTTAATTCTAGTTTTCCACATAACACTACACCAAAGCAACTGTCAGAACTAAAAAGCGAATTCACAGACTTGCCTGGCAGTCCAGTAGTTAAGACTGCACTTCCACTGCAGGGGGTACAGGTTTGATCCTCGGTCAGAGAACTAAGATCCAACATGTCGAGCTGTGGGGCCAAAAAAAAAGAAAAAAGAAAGTCAGCAGAACTGCAAGATCATTTGTGATTCTCTACACTAATAATGAACTATCAGAAAGAGAAATTAAATAAATAATTCCTTTTACAATTGCATCCCCTCCCCCACATAACTAGAAATCTAACCAAGGACTTGAAAGACCTGAAAGCTAAAAACTACAAGACAATGATCAAAGAAACTAAATGGATACAAGTAAAAAGATATCCCATGCTTATGGGTGAAAATACCATTAAAATATCCATTCTAAACAAAGCAACGTACACATTCATGCAATCACTGCCAACATTTCAATGACATTTTTCACAGAAACAAAAGCAATCTTTACATCTGTGTGGAGCCACAAAGGAACCAGAAGAGCCAAAGGGATCCTGAGAAAGCAGAACAGGCTGGTGGCATGTCTATCCCTGACTTCAATCTAGAGTATGTACCTAAAGTCACCAGAAGACGTGTGGAATTGGCACAGAAATAGTCAAGAGAGCTCAGAAGTAAACCTACAGGTGCATGGTAATTAATTTACAAGAAAGGAACAAAAAATATATACGCGGGAAAGGACAGTCCCCCCCACCCCCCTCAATAAACCGTGCTGGGAAAAATGGAAACCACACACCAAGGAAAAATATAGGACACCATCTTATACTACAGACAAAAACTGACTAAAATCCCACAGCTTTCCACATCAAGCCCTAACAGTCTTGGGTCCTCTTAAGACAGACTTTCAGCAACAGCCACACACAGAAGCTTCTTCCCAATTTTCCTCACTTTTTCTTTCAGCAGCACATCGTTGCAGGAATCTTGAGGAAACCAGACTCCCGTCAGACTCAACTGAACCCCACAATGTCCCAAAGCTGAAGCACCAATGGGTTCTGAGGAGATCATGGGTCCTGAGGAAACTAGATTCCATCAGCCAAAACTAAACCCCATAATGCCCCAAAGCCAAAATACAATGGATCCTGTGGTGACCCATCTCCTGTCAGCCTGAACTGAACCCCACAATGTCACAAAGCTGAACCCCCATAAGGTCCTGAGGAGATCAAATTCTATCAGCCTGAATTGAACCCCACAATGCCCCAAAGCTGAAACCACATGGGTCTTGTGGTGACCCATCTCCTGTCAGCCTGAACTGAACCCCACAATGTCCCAAAGCTGAACACCCAGCAGGTCCTGAGGAGACCAGATTCCATCAACCTGAACTAAACCCCACAATGCCCCCAAACTGAAGCCCCAGTGGGTTCTGAGAAGACCAGATTCCATCTGCCTGACCTGAACCTCAGAGTATCCTGAAGCTGGGTCCTGAGGAGACCAGAGTGCTGTCAGTGGCCACCAACAGCCAGGTGCTCCAGCAGAGTGGGGAGTTCCCCCTGGGGTGAGGAGAGTGTCAGGGGGGCGGGCTCCTCATTATCATGAATAGGCATGATCAAGAAGGTTTGCAGGGGCCAGGGCAAGGACAAGGGAGATAAGCTCCAGCTCCGAGTATTCTAAGTCCCCACTTTCTGAGATTGCGTGACCTACATGATCCAGACTTTGCAAGGAGCAAGCTGAGTTACAGAGGCAGAAGGAGCAGGAGGTGATGTAAAATTTTAACGTTTCCTCTTCAGGTTCAGAAAGATGAAGCCCTCCCAGGTTCCCAGGTCCTTGTGCCCCAGTGACTGTGAGCTCTTCCTTCTGGGTGTATGACCAACCCCCACACTAAGTCCCCTCTATACCCATGGCCCTGGCCCAAGCCTAACCTCCCCCTCAGGCCCTGATGAAGCTCCCCGCCCCCATTGTGCATCTCACATCCCACCCCAACGTGGTCTTTTTGAAGCCTAAACAAGACCATCCTCCTCTCCTCCCTGTGATTCCCCTCACCTGATGAAGCCAGGTCTTCATCCGTTACAGGTGGCTCCAAGGGCCTCATTCTCTCCATGTGTGTGGCCGCTCTCTGTGCCCGTCTTTATGGGCATGTGGTGATCTCCTAAAATGAGGGTTATTTGACAGAGAGAGAATGGGGTAAATGGTGGCCACCAAAGATGTGTCCCCCCAGAACAGGGCCGTATCTGGGAAAAGAGTCTTTGTAGATGTAGTTAAGGATAGCCAGGTAAGGTCATCTAGGGTTAGGGTGACCTTCAATCCAACTGACAGACTCCTTCAAAGAGACGAAAGAGGACACAAAGGGGAAGCCTCTTAAAGGCAGAGGCAGAGATGGGAGGGAGGGGGCCACAAGCCCAGGGAACCCTGGAGCCCCTGAAGTTGGAAAAGGCAGGAATGATCCTGTCCTGGAGCCTCTGGAGGGACCTCAGCCCTGTGCCACCTTGATTTCCGGTGTCTGGTCTCCAGGACTGAGAGAGGATGAACTCCTGTTGTTTTAAACCACCCAGCATGTGATCATGTTAGAGAAGCCACAGAGCAGCCACACAGACCCTGCTCTGTAGGATCCTAGAAATGTGGGTCTCATTAAAGCAGATGAAGGGTGGATTACAGAACCCTTAAAATCAGCTCTGGACCCTCAGAAATGCTAAAGCAGTGGCTGGGCTCCAGAATGTTGAGGGGTCAAGTCTGAAGCCTGTGCCTAGGGGTACTGGGTGCACACGCCTCCCTGGGTTCTTACACCAGTACATGTGGTGTAACATCTCAGTCTTGATGGAGGACATTTAACATCAATGGCCACATTGTTAATTAAGAAGCCACCAGTTGCACAGGTGAAAGCCCAATTAGGGCACTTGCTTCAGGGATGAGCAATTCTGAAGATGGTCAGGGATGGGGACTTACTCATGTGTAGCCAGCCAGCAGCCCTTGCACATACCCCACCCCCTCCCCTCCCAAGGAGGGACCTCAGTGGGAAGCTGGGAGACTACACGGAGTCATCTCTAAGTAAATGCTGGCTGACCCCCAGGCTAGCCATTCCTGAACCTCATCCATCCTTCATAGATAAAACACTTGAATATGTGCAAAGACCTCACAGGCTGGAGAAAAGTGGAGCCACTCCAGCGACAGCATGCTTACTGACGTGGCTCCTGTAGGTCAGGCAGAATGGTCCTGGCCTGGGTGATCTGGAAGCTTTGCACTTTCCTACCTGAGTTACTCCTCCTGTGCTGCTCCCATTGCCTGTTTTCTTGCTTCCTCATTTCTGCCTGAGAAGATTTCCAACAGCAGGAACAGGTGACACAGCCCATCCTTAGGAAGTGACAGCTTAGCACCTCCTGCAGAAGGTCCAGCAGAGCCCAACACAGACCCAATCCCCCGAAACACTATGGGCCCTCACTCTCTCTTATCAAGCCAACCCTGCAAGATCTAAGCAGAAAGACAGCATCAGGTACAGCTGCAGGCACTTGAGGGGGTTTATATAGACCTCAACCCAGGCACACATCCAAAGGGCAGGCCAGTCAGGTCAGCCAATCTGCCCACCTGGGCTTGTGGTTTCAGAAAATGGGCCTCGTTGTCCTGGCCAGGGTTCCAGGAACAGGTGTGGGTCCTTTGGGTCAGGATGGATATGGGGCTGCTGCTCTGACTTGTTTTCTCATCTTCTTATCTGACCTATAAGTGGGAGAGGATTTCAGGAAGGCCTTCTTCTAATGAGAGGGACCCAGGGGTCAGGGAGAGGATGGGTGGTGGGTGGAGACAGACTCAGTGCCCAGGTGCTATGGGACCCTCTGGAAAACCTGCTGGAAGGAGACTGCAACCAGTGAAGCCCAAGGTCACAAAACTATCCTGAAGCTGCTGTATGTTACCTCAGGTCCTCCTCTGAGGGTCTCAAGGTCAGATCTGTCCAACAGAGGAGCTGGGGGCTCTTTGCAGTGAGGGCTCTGTGAACAGCTCCTGGGTGCTGAGCCCTGCAGGATACCTGCCCAGGTGAGCCCCATATCCTGGGAGGCACCTGCCCATAAGAACCATGTATCCTGGGAGGGGCGAGTGAACAAGTATTCTCTCTGTGCAGTTATCACAGATTAGCTTAGTGACTCTCACGCGGGCAGTGCTGGAATTAGATGAGAACAAGGACATGTTGGGGGACGTTCCCTGAAACACCCCCAGGCCCATCCAGAGTGAAGAGTTCAGTAGGTGGGTACTGGTTGCTGTGCTGGGGTGGGAGGTTTCATGGGTGCCTCTTGTTTCTTCACCTGACACCACAGAGGCCTCTGCAGGACACAGAAGACAGCCTGCCCAGGGACGGTGTGAGCCCCTGGCGACCAGGCACGGGAAGTGAGAGGGAAGGACCAGGCTGAGGGGGCCTTTCTGCTCTGAGTTGGGAGTGGACAAGCAAGTGGTGAGTGTGATCTAGGAAAGTGGCTCTGGTGATGGGAGGCTTGTTGAGGCCGTCTGAGTACGAGTTGGAAAAGAATGTTCAGACATAGAGCATTTCAGAAGGGAGTGAGTTTGTATTGAGAACAAAGAGCAGAGATAAAGTGGGCACTGTGGGCTCAGGGGGCCAACCACTTGACAGACTAGGGAAAGTTGACTGATTTCCTGGGTTAAGAGCCAATTTTTACAGTTTCAAGGCAAAGAAAATTCCTACTGGAAGGTTGATATTAGGTGATTGGGTGGGGTACCATAGGGTGTTTACTGGAGTGGGCATCCTTGCCTGGTAGGGAGTCAGGAAGCTCATTAGCGATGATCAGGTGCTTTTGGCAACAGTTGCAAAGGGGGCCCAGTCCGATTCACAGGTGACCTTGGTTCTGGGGCCCACTTCTATGGCCTTGGTGTGAGGACTCCCAGTTGTGGCCTTGGGGAAGGAGTCACCTCAACAAGACTGACCCTGCTTCAGAGTAAAAGTTCCATCAAGTTTTCCCTGCAGGAGAGATCTAGTGATCCTAGATCTGTTTGGAAAAGTCTTGGACACTGCAGGGACACATACTGAGTGTGAAACTGGATATTGAACCTTGTTGGCAAAACTCACCTTTTCTCTCTGTTGGCATTAAAAGGGTGTGGGCTGACAGCTACCTGAGAATCCATCCAATTGACAATTTCCTATTTACAACATAAATGAGTTTGGTCAAATTATTTCTATTTCTATGCAAACAGGCAGCTTGCAACACCTTGTGGCAGGATCATTTCCAATAGATTGTCAACTAATCAAGGTAACAACATTATGACACTCAACACATTTAGATATAATTTCCTAAGCCTTTTTCTTGAGGGACAGACCCAATATGAGCTAGGAATGTGTTCAAAAGGCTCAGAAAGTGCAGGAAAATACACTGGCTATGACTGGAAATTAGGGTCTCTGTGCAAACCTGGAGTTCTGACATCTTACAATCTAGACAGTTCCTGATAGACAGATGCATGAAAAACACTCTACTTTTATGTTTTTCTTTCATCAAAGGAACATGGATTTCCTAGCATTCTGTGTGCTGAGAGTAACTCACTGCTATAAAATGCTTGCTTGGACTTCATTTTTCAGTAAGAACTTCCCCTGACTGTGTTACAGTCAGGACGGTCCCACACTCACAGGGAAAAAGCAAACTAGCATCCAAACGTTTGTTCCATCAGGTTTTCTCTGTAGGAGAGATCCAGTGATCCTAGGTCTGTCTGGAAAATGCTTGGGTAGTGCATGGACACATACTGAGTGTGAAGCTGGATCCTGGACCTTGTTGGCTAAATCAGCATTTTCTTTCAGGTGGTCCTAAAATGGTGCAGAGTAGCAACTGCCTGAAGATCCATCCAATTGCTGTTTTCTTACTTGTGACAGCAATATCTTTGGTCAGACCTCTTGGATTTCTGCAGCAAACATGGGACTTTCAATTCCTTGCCACTGGATCATTTCCAATGGCAGGTAAACTCATTAGGTAACCAGACTCGATGGCATTCAGCACTCTCAGACACACTCCTACAGCCTGTTTCTTCATAGACAGTCCCAGGATGACCTAGGAATGGGTTCGCTAGTATCAGAAATGTGAGCAAACATACTGGCTGTGACTCTGAAAATTAGGTGCTCTGTGCAAATCTGGAGTTTTAACATTTTAGAATCTAGACAGTTTCTGATAGATGTCTGAAATACACTCCTTTTTATTTTTTGCCTTTCATTCCTCAAAGAAACACAGATTTCACAGCATTATGTTTGCTGAGAGTGACAGACTGCTTGGAAATTCTTGCCTGGAAGTCATTTTGAAGTAACAATTTCCCCTCCCCTGTGTTACCATGGGAAATGCCCCCACACTGACAGAGAAAAGTAAACAAATGTCAAAACATCTGTTCCGTGAAGTCCCCTGTAGGAGGGATCCAGTGATCCTAAGTCTGTCTGGAAAATTCTTGGATAGTGCTTGGACACATGCTCAGTGTGAACCTGGATTCTGGACCTTGTTGGCAAATTAGAATTTTCTCTGTGTTGGCCACAGTAGGCTGGGGTTTAGCAACTCCTTGAAAATCAGTACACTTGCTCTTTTCCCACTAACGACAGCAATAGCTTTGGTCAAAACACTGGAATTGCTGAAGCAAGCAGGCAGCGTGCAACTCCTTGTGGCAAGATCATTTCCATTGGAATGCCAATTAAACTACTTAGAAACAGTATGGCACTCAGCTGTGTCAGACACACTCCTCCAGACTCTCTCCTCATGGTGTGTCCCAGTAAGATAGAGTACTGTGCTCATGAACCATGGAAAGTTCAGGGAAACTTACTGGCTGTGTCTCTGGAATTTAGGGCATCTGTGGAAGCGTGGTCTTCTCACATCTTAGAATCCAGACAGCAGTCATGGATAGAGAGATGCCTGAAAAGCACCCTATTCATTGCCGCTCATTCCACGAGTGAACACAGGTGTCCCAGCATTCTGTTTGCTAAGAGTAACACTCTAAGTGGAAACCCTTGCCTGGAAGTCATTTTTAAGTAAAAATTTCCCCTCACGTGTGTTACACTAGGGAAGGCTCCCACACTCACAGGGAAAAGCAAGCAAACATCAAAATGTCTCTTCCATCAATTTTTCTCTGTCAGAAGGATCCAATGGCCCCAGGTCTCTCTGGAAATTTCTTGGATACTGCAAGGGAAACATACTGACTGTGAACCTGAATATTTGACCTTCTTGGCAAAATTAGCATTGTCTCTCTTTTGGCACTAACAGGATATGCGCTGGAAGCTGCCTGAAAATCCTTCCAATTGATATTTTCCTACTTCTGACATCAATAGGTTTGGTCAAATCTTTCAGGTTTCTGACACAAGCAGGTGGCTTGCAACCCCATCGAGCTGGATCATTTCCATTAAAATGTCAAATAATCTAGGTAACAACAGTATGGCTCTCAGCAATCTTAGATAATTTCACAGCCAGTTTCCTCTGAATCAGACCCAATAGGAGCCAGGAATGTGTTCATAAGGCTCTGAAAGTGCAATGAAATATACTGGCTATGACTTTGGAAATTAGGCCCTGTGTGCAAACTTGGAGTTCTCACATCTTAGACTTTAGATAGTTCCTGACAGATAGATGCCTGAAAAACACCCACTTTTATGTCTTTCATGCATTTAAGTAACATAGTTATCCCAGATTTCTGTGTGATGAGAGTAACACACTGGTTGAAAATCCTTGCTTGAAGGTGATTTTTCAGTAACAATTTCCCATGACTGTGTTACTGTAGGGAAGACCCCCAAACTCACAGGAAAAAGAAAACAACCAACCAAATGTCTATTCTATAAAGTTTTCTCTTTAGGAGAGATCCAATGATCCTCTGCCTGTCTGGAAAATTCTTGGATACTACAGGGACACATACTGAGTGTGAATCTGCATCCTTGAATCTGTTGGCAAAATTAGCAAATTTTGTCGGTTGGATCTAAAAGAGTGCGGCCTTAGCAACTGCCTGAAGATTCATCCAATTGGTCTCTTCCTAATAATGACAGTGATAACATTGGTCAAACCTTTGAGGTTTCTAAAGCAAGCAGGCGGCTCACTACTCCTATCTGCTGGCCCATTTCCAGTGTAATGTCACCTCATCTAGTTAAGCACTGTATGGCACCCAGCCCTCTCAGACATACTCCTGCATCCTGTTTCCTCATGGGCAGGCCCAGTTTGAATAAGGAATGTGTTTAAAGCCTTGGAAGGTGCAGGGAAACACAGTACCCTAACTCTGGAAGTTAGGACCCTGGGAAAGCCTTGAAGTCTCATGCCTTGAGTTCTAGACAGTTCCTGATAGATAGAGGCCTAAAAATACCCTCCGTATGGATGCCTTTCCGTCCTCGAAGGAACATAGCTTTCCCAACATTCTGTGTGCTGAGAGACACACGGTGCTTGAAAACACTTGCTTGTAGGCCATTGGTCAGTAGAAAATTCCCCTGAAGGTGCAATGGTAGGGAAGGCTCCCACACTCACTGGGAAAGGCAAACCAACATCCAAACGTGTACTCCATAACATTTTGTCTTTAGGGGCGATCAAGTGAGCCTAGGTCTGTCTGGAGAATTCGTGGGTATTGTGGGGACACATCATGAGTGTGAACTTGTATATATGAACTTGGTGGCAAAATTCTCATTTTCATCTCCCACACTCATTTTGGGACCACATTGGTTCTAAAATGGTGCAGTGTAGCAAATCCTTGAAAATCCATCCAATTGCTGTTTTCTTACTTTTGACAGTGATAGATTTGTCCACCCTTTGGAATTTCTGAAGCAAGCAGGTTGCTCACCACTCCAGCCACTAACTGATTTCCATTGTACTGGCACCTCATGCAGGTAAGCACAGTATGCTGCCCAACACACTCGGATACACTCGTGCAGCCTGTTTCTTCAGGAGCAGTCCCAGTATATACTTGGAAAGTGTTTACAAGGCTTGAAAAGTTCATGGAAACACACTGCCCTGACTCTGGGTGTTAGGATCCCTAGGAAAGACTGAAGGTCTCACGACTTAGAATGTAGACAGCTCCTGATAGATAGAGGGCTGAAAGCACTCTCTGTTGATGCATTTCTTTTCTTGACGGAACATAACTTTCCAAACATTTTGTGTGCAGAGAGACACACACGGCTTGAATATGCTGGTATGGAGGTCATTTTTCAGTAGCACTTTCCCCTGATGGTGTGACCATGGGGATGCCGCACTCTCCATTTTTAGAGAAAGACAAATTAGCATTCAAACGTCTGTTCCATCACATTTTCTCAGTAGGATCGATCCACTGAGGCTAGTTCTGTCTGGAAACTTTGTGGATACTGCATGGAGACATCCTGAGTCTGGACATGGATACCGGATTTTGGGGGCAAAAATAATATTTTTTCTCTTGATTTGGGAAAATGCTATGGCCTTGCAACTGCTTGGAAATCCATCCAATTGCTGTTTTCTTCCTTCTGACAATGATAGCTTTGGTCCATCCTTTGGGATTTCTGAATCAAGCAGGCGACTCACCACTCCTACCCTCTGGCCCATTCCCAGAGGAATGTCATCTCATCTAGGTAAGCACAGTATTGGTACCATACAATCTCAGACACTCTCCTACAGTCTGTTTCCTCATGGGCCATCCCTATATGAGCTAGGATGTCTTTGGGAGGCTTGGAAGGTGTAGGAAAAATAGTGCCTTGACTCTGGTAGTTAGGTCCCCTGGACAAGCCTGGAGGTCAATGTTAGATTCTAGACAGTTCCTAATAGATATAGGCCTAATAACACACTCTCTGTTGATGCCTTTTCTTCCTTGAAGAAACATACTTTTCCCTGCATTCTCTGTGCTGGGGATCACACACTGCTTGAGAACGCTCTTTGGAGGTCATTTTTCAGTAGAAACTTCCTCTGACAGTGTAACCTTAGGGAAGGCCCCCACACTCACTGGAAAAGGCAAACCAACATCCAAACTTCTGTTGCATCACATTTTGTCTCTAGGAGTGATCCAGAGAGCCTAGGTCTGTCTGGAAAATCGTGTATACTGCAGGACCACATCCTAAGTGTGAACCTGGATACTGGAACTGGTGGCACAATTCACATTTCTCTTTCGGTTTGTCCTAAAACTGTGTGGCCTGGCACCTGCTTGAAAATCCATCTAATTGCTGTTTTCTTACTTTGAAGAGCAATAACTTTGGTTCACCCTTTGGGATTTCTGAAGCAAGCAAGGAGATCACCACTCCTAGTCATGGGCCTATTTCCAGTGGAATGTCACCTTATCTAAGTAAGCACATAATGGCCCCTCTGTATACTCAGACACACGCCCACAGTCTGTGTCCTCATGGACAGTCCCAGTGTGACCTAGGAATATGTTTACAAAGCATTAAAAGGGCAAGGAAGACACTGCCCTGACTCTGGAAGTTCCGTTCTCTGGGAAGGCTGGAGGGCTCTTGTTAGAATCAAGACAGTTCTTCATAGATAGAGGCCTGAAAACACACTCTCTGTTGATACCCTTCCTTCCTCGAAGAAACAGTACTTTCCCAGTATTCTGTGAACTGAGAGTCACACATTGCTTGAAACCGTTTGCTTGCAGGTCATTTTTCAGTAGCAATTTCTTGTGATGTTGTGACAGTAAGGATGTCCTCTACACTCACAGGGTAAGGCAATCCAAGATCCAAACATCTGTTCCATCACATTTTCTCTATCAGAGCAGCCAGTGAGCCTAGGTCTTTGTGAAATATGGGTAGATACAGCAGAGACACCTCCTGAGTCTGACAGTGGATACCGGAACTTGATGGTCAAATTTGCAACTGCTAGAAAATCCATACAATTGCTTTTTTTTTTTTTTAATTTCTAACAGTGGTCACTTTTGACCCACCTTTGGGATTTCAGAAGCAAGAAGGCAGCTCGCAAGTGCTGCTGATGGCCTATTTGCAATGGAATGTCACCTCACCTGGGTAACAACAGCATGGCACCCTGCAGTCTGAACACATTCCTGCAGCCTGTTTCCTCATGGGCAGTTCTGGGATGATGTAGGAAGGTGGTTAAAAGCCTGGGTTAGTGCAGGGAAACACACTGCCCTGACTCTGCAAGTTAGGTCCTCAGGGTAAGACTGGAGGTCTCACATCTTAGAAATCTAGACAATTCTTGATAGATAAAGGACTGAAAATTCATTCTCTGCTGATGCCTGTCTTTCCTTGAAGGAACATTGTTTTCCCAACATTCTGCTTCCTGAGTGTCACACACTTGCTTGGAGGTCATTTATCACTAAGAATTTCCCCTGAAGATGTGACTGGAGGGAAAGCCCCACAAACACAGTAAAAGGGAACCACATTCAAATGTCTGTTCCATCACGTTTGCTCTGTAGGTGAGATATAGTGAGCCTAGTCCTATCTGGAAAATTCTTGGATACTGCAGGGACACATCATGAATGTGAATCTTGATAGCAGATCTTGGTGGCAAAATTTGCATTATCCTCTCCATTGGGCTTAAAACGTTGTGGCCTAACAACTGCTTGAAAGTTCATTTAATATCTGTTTTCTTACTTCTGACAATGATAGCTTTGTTCCAGCTTTCTGGATTTCTGAAGCAACAGGCGGTTCATAACTCCTAGTCCCTGGCCCATTTCCAGTGGAATGTCAGTTCATTTGGTAAGGGCAGAATGACACACAGCACACACGGACACTCTTCCATCGCCTGTTTCATCATGGACATTCCTGAGTGATCTTGGAATGTGCTTACAAGGCTCAAACTTTGCAGGGAAACACTGCCCAGACTCTGGAAGATGGGTCCTCTGGACAAGCCTGGAGATCTCACATCTTAGAATATAGACAGATCCTGATAGATAGAGGCCTGAAAACACACTCTCTATTGATGCCTTTCCTTCCTCAAATGAACGTAGCTTTCCCAGCATTCTGTGTGCTGAGAGTCACATACTGCTTGAAAATGCTTGCCTGGAAGTTGTTTTTCAGTAGCAATTTCCCTTGATGGTTTGACCATAGGGAAGTCCACCACACTCACAGGAAAAGGCAAAACATCATCCAAACGTCTGTTCCATCATGTTTCTCTGTAGGAGAGATCCTAGGGTTAGGGTTAGGGTTAGGGTTAGCCTAGGTCTGTCTTGAAAATTCTTCAGTGCTGTGGGGACACATCCTGCGTGTGAACCTGGGTAATGGACCTTGGTGGCAAATTTCGCATTTTCCTCTAGGTTGGCCCTAAAATGCTGGGAAAGCAATGGCCCTTTGAGTAAGGAAAGGCGTCACCAGAGAGTGTGTTTCCAGGCCTCTATCTATTAGGAACTGTCTAGATTGTAAGACGTGAGACCTCCAGTCTTGCCCAGATGACCTAACATCCCGAGTCAGGGGATATGTTTCCATACAATCTCTGAGCCTTGTAAATACATTCCTAGGTCATACCAGGACTGCCAAGGAGGAAACAGGCTGTCAGAGTGTGTCTGAGAGAGCTGGGTGCCATGTGGTGCTACCTATATTATGTGACATTTCACAGGAAAGGGACCACCAGATAGAAGTGGCAAGCAGACTGCTTGCTTCAGAAATTACATGGGTGAACCATATCTGTCACTGTCAGAAATAAGAAAACAAGTACTGGATGGATATTTAAGCAGTGGCTATGCCAAACCATTTTAGTGCCAACTGAGAGAAAAAGGTGAATTTTGTCCTGTATTCAGGTTCACACTCAGGATGTGACCCCACAGGATCCAAACTTTTCCAGATAGACCTGGGTTCACTGGACCTCTCTAACAGAGAAAACGTGATGGAACAGGTATTTGGATGCTTGCTTGTCTTGTGATTGTGGGCGCTTCCCTACTGTCACAGTCTCTGGGGAAATTGCCACTGAAAAATGAACTCCAAGCAAATGTTTTCAAGCAGTGTGTGACTCTCAGCACACAGTACATTGGGAAAGTTATGTTCCTTCAATGAAGGAAAGGCATCAACAGAGAGTGTGTTTTTTATAGCAGGAACTGTTCAGCTTCTAAGATGTGAGAGCTCAGGCCTGATTAAAGGACCTAAGTTCCAGAGTCAGGACAGTGTGTCTTGCTGCACTTTCTGAGACTTCTAAATGCATTCCTAGGGCATACCAGGTCTGCTCCTAAGGAAGGATGCTGAGGGAGTGTATCAGACTGTGCTGGGTGAAATACTGTGGTCACATAGATGAGGTGTCATTCCACTGGAAATGGGCCTGCAGCTAGGAGTTGCAAGTCATTCACATGCTTCAAAAATCCCAAAGGGTGAACCAAAGCTAGCATTGTCAGAAGGAAGAAAACAACATTCAGATGGAATTTCAAGCAGTTGCTCGGCGGCACTCTTTTAGGGCCAAGTGAGAGAAAAATGCATATTTTAACACCAACGTCTGGTATCCAGATTCAAACATAGGTGTTTCCCCGCAGTGTCCACGGATTTTCTAAATAGACTTACATTGATGAATGGCCCCACCAAGAAAACGTGATTGAACAGATGTTTGGAAGTGCTTTTGAACTTACCTGTGAGTGTGGCGCCTTCCCTACAGTCACACCTCCAGGGGAAATTGCTAATGAAAAATGACCTCCAACAAGCGTTTTCAAGGAGTGTGTGACACTCAGCACACAGAATGTTGAGAAAGCTATATTCCTTTGAGGAAGGAAAGGCATCTCGAGAGAATATGTTATCAGGCCTCTACCTGTCATGAACTGTCTAGATTCAAACATGTGAGTCCTCCAAGTTTCCCAGAGGACCTAAATACCAGAGTCAGGGCAGTGTGTTTCCCACCACTTTCTGAGATTTGTAAACACATTCCTAGGTCAAACCAGATCTGACCATAAAATTCATGCTGCAAAAGTGTGTCTCAGCGTGCTGGGTGACATATTGTGCTAACCTAGATGAGATGACATCTCCCTGGAAAGGGGCCAGTGGCTTGGAGTGGAGAGCCTCCTGCTTGATTCATAAATCCCAAAGGGTGCACCAACACTATCACTGTCAGAAGTAAGAAAACAGCAATTAGATGCATTTTCAGGCAGTAACTAGGTTTAACCGTTTTAGGGCCAACTGAGAAAACAATGGAAATTTTGCTGCCAAGGTCCAGTATCCAGGTTCAAACATAGGGTGTGTAGGAACAGTATCCATGAGCATTCTAGACAGTTAGGTTGAATGGATTGCTCCTATCAAGAAAACGTGATTGAGCAGACGTCTGGATGATCCTTTGCCTTTTCCTGTGGGTGTGGCGGTCTTCCCTAAGGTCACAACATCAGGGGAAGTTGCTACTGAAAAATTACTTCTAACAAGCCTTTTCAAGCAGTTTGTGACTCTGAGCACACAAAAAGCTGGGAAAATTATGTTCCATCCAGGAAGGTAAGGCATCAACAGAGAGTGTTTTATCGGGCCTCTGTGTATCACAAACTGTATAGACTCAAAGATGTGAGACTTCCAGGTTTGCCCTGAGGACCCAAATTCCAGAGTCAGAGCATTGTATTTCCCTACACTTTCTGAGATTGCATCCAAGTACCATATTTTGGACTCGATTGTTGACCATGATGGCTACTCCATTTCTTTTAAGCGGTTCCTGCCCACAGTAGTAGATATAATGGTCATCTGAGTTAAATTCACCCATTCCTGTCCATTATAATTTGCTGATTCCTAGAATGTTGACATTCACACTTGCCACATCCTGTTTGACCACTTCCAATTTGCCTTGATTCAAGGACCTAACATTCCAGGTTCCTATGCGATATTGCTCTTTACAGCATTGGACCTTGCTTCTATCACCAGTCACATCCACAACTGGGTATTGTTTTTGCTTTGGCTCCATCCCTTCATTCTTTCTGGAGTTATTTCTCCACTGAACTCCAGTAGGATATTGGACACCTACCGACCTGGGGAGTTCCTCTTTCAGTATCCTATCATTTTGCCTTTTCATACTGTTCATGGGGTCCTCAAGGCAAGAATACTGAAGTGGTTTGCCATTCCCTTCTCCAGTGGACTACATTCTGTCAGACCTGTCCACCATGACCCGTCCGTCTTGGGTGGCTCCACACGTCATGGCTTAGTTTCATTGAGTTAGACAAGGTTATGGTCCATGTGATCAGATTGGCTAGTTTTCTGTGATTATGATTTCAGTGTCTGCCCTTTGATGCCCTCTCACAACACCTACCATCTTATTTGAGTTTCTCTTACCTTGGACGTGGGGTATCTCTTTACAGCTGCTCCAGCAAAGCACAGCCACTCCTCCTTACCTTGGACAATGGGTATCTCCTCAGGCCGCCCCTCCTGACCTTGAATGTGGAGTAGCTCCTCTCGGTCCTCCTGCACCCGTGCAGCTGCTGCTCTGTGGACGTGGGATTGCTTCTCTTGGCCACAGCCCCTGCCCTTGGGCATGGGGTAGCTCATCTCAGCCACCTCCCCTGACCTCAGGCATGAGGTAGCTCCTCTCGGCCACTGCCCCTGGTCTCGGACATGGGGTGGCTCCCCTCAGCCACTACCTCTGACCTTGGGCGAGAGATAGCTCCTCATGGCCATGCTTCTGCATGGTCCGTCACAGCCTGCACCATTTAAATGCCGAGTTCCAAAGAATAGCAAGGAGAGATAAGAAAGCCTTACTCTGATCAATGCAAAGAAATGGAGAATAACAACAGAATGGGAAAGACTAGAGATCTCTTCAAGAAAATTAGAGATACCAAAGGAACATTCCATGTGAAGATTGGGTTCAATAAAGGACAGAAATGCTATGCATCTAACAGAAGCAGAAGCTGTTAAGAAGAGGTGGCAAGAATACACAGAACAACTGTACAAAAAAAGATCTTCATGACCCAGATAATTATGATGGCGTGATCAGTCACCTAGAGCCAGACATCCTGGAATGTGAGGTCAAGTGGGCCTTAGAAAGCATCACTACAAACAAAACTAGTGGAGGTGATGGAATTCCAGTTAAGCTATTTCAAATCCTAAAAGATGATGCTGTGAAAGTGCTGTACTCAATAGGTCAGCAAATTTGGAAAACTCAGCAGTGGCCACATGACTGGAAAAGATCAGTTTTCATTCCAATTCCAAAGAAAGGCAATAACAAAGAATGCTCAAACTACTGCACAATTGCACTCATCTCACACGCTAGTAAAGTAATGCTCAAAATTCTCCAAGCCAGGCTTCAGCAATACATGAGCCGTGAACTTCCAGATGTTCAAGCTGGTTTTAGAAAAGGCAGAGGAACCAGAGATCAAACTGCCAACATCTGCTGGATCATTGAAAAAGCAAGAGAGTCCCAGAAAACATATATTTCTGCTATATTGACTACGCCAAAGCCTTTGATTGTGTGTATCACAATAAACTGTGGAAAATTCTGAAAGAGATGGGACTACCAGACCACCTGACCTGTCTCTTGAGAAACCTATGTGCAAGTCAGGAAGCAACAGTTAGAACTGGACATGGAACAACAGATTGGTTCCAAATAGGAAAAGGAGTATGTCAAGGCTGTATATTGTCTCCCTGCTTATTTAACTTATATGCCGAGTACATCATGAGAAACACTGGGTTGGAAGAAGCACAAGTTGGAATCAAGACTGCCAGGAAAAACATCAGTAACCTCAGATATGCATATGATACCACCCTTATGGCAGAAAGTGAAGAGGAACTAAAAAACCTCTTGATGAAAGTGAAAGAGGAGAGTGAAAAAGTTGGCTTACAGCTCAATATTCAGAAAACTAAGATCATGGCATCTGGTCCCATCACTTCATGAGAAAGAGATTGGGAAACAGTAGAAACAGTGTCATACTTTATTTTTGGGGGCTCCAAAATCACTGCCGATGGTGATTGCAGCCATGAAATTAGAAGATGCTTACTTCTTGGAAGGGTTAAGACCAACCTAGATAGCATATTAAAAAGTGGAGACATTTCTTTGCCAACAAAGCTCCATCTGGTCAAGGCTATGGTTTATCCAGTGGTCATGTATGGATGTACGAGTTGGACTGTGAAGAAAGCTGAGCACTGAAGAATTGATGCTTTTGAACTGTGGTGTTGGAGAAGACTCTTGAGAGTCCCTTGGACTGCAAGGACATCCAACCAGTCCATCCTAAAGGAGATCAGTCCTGGGTGTTCATTGGAAAGACTGATGCTGAAACTGAAACTCCAGTACTTTGGCCACCTGATGTGAAGAGTTGACTCATTGGAAAAGACCCTGATGCTGGGAGGGCTTGGGGGCAGGAGGAGAAGAGGATGACAGAGGATGAGATGGCTGGATGTCATCACCAACTCGATGGTCATGAGTTTGTGTAAGCTCCGGGAGTTGGTGATGGACAGGGAGGCCTGGTGTGCTTCGATTCATGGGGTCCCAAAGAGTCGAATACAGCTGAGCGTCTGAACGGAACTGAACTCTTTCTGAGCATTGTAAACACATTCCTAGGTCATACCAGAAGTGCCCTTAAGAAAAAACAGGCTGCAGGAAGATTTCTGAGATTGCTGGGTGCCATGCTGCACTTACCAAGATGATGTAGCATTCCACTGTAATTGGGCGAGCGGCTACGAGTTGCTAGCTGCTTACTTGCTTCAGAAATCCCAAAGGGTGTACCAAGTGATCACTGCCAGAAGTAAGAAACCAGCAGCTAAATGCATTTCCAGGTAGTTGTTATGCTCTACTGTTTTTGGCCAACTGAGAGAGAAAGGTGAATTTTGCCACCAAGGTCCACTGTCCATGTTCACACCTAGGATGTGTCCACTCAGGATCCAAGAATTTCCCAGACAGACCTAGGCACACTGAATCTCCACTATAGAGAAAACATGATGGAACTGACCTTTGGTTGTTGCTTTTCCTTTTCCTGTGAGTTTGGTGGCCTTCCCTATGGTCACACTATCAGGAGCAATTGCTAATGAAAAAGGACTTCCAACAAGTGTTTTCAAGCAGTATGTGACTCTATGGACATGGAATACTGGAAACCTACGTTCCATTGAGGAAGGAAATGTATTTATAGACAGTGTGTTTTCAAGAATCTCTCTATTAGGAACTGTCTAGCTTCAAAGATGTGAATTCTCCATATTTGCCCAGAGGACCTCAATTCCAAAGTCAGGGCAATGTGTTTTCCTGCACTTTTTGAGCTTTGTAAATACATTTCTTGGTCATACCAGGACTGCCCATGAGGAAACAGGCTCTCTATATGAGGAACTGTCTAGATACTAAGATATGAGACCTCTAGGTTGGTACAGAGGACCTAAATTTCAGAGCAAGGGCAGTGTGTTTTTGAGCATTTTCTGAGCTTTGTAAACACATTTCTGAGTAACGCCAGGTCTGCTCATGAGAAAACAGGCTTCAGGTGTGTGTCTGAGGGTGCTGAGTACCATACTGTGCTTACCTAGATGAGGTAACTTTCCATGGCAAATCGGCACGTGACCAGGAGTTGTGAGCCATCAACTTGCTTCAGAAATCTTGAATGGTGGACTAAAGTTTGCACTGTCAGAAGTAAGAAAAAAGTAATTGGGTGGATTTTCAAGCAATTGCTAGCCACACCTCTTTATGGCTCCAGAGAGATAAATACAAATTGTGCACCCTAGGCCCTTTATTCAGGTTCACACACGGGATGTGTTCCCTCGTGATTCAAGAAATTTCCAGACAGACCTTTGCTCCCCAGAGTTCTTCTACAGAGAAAACTGGTTGGAACAGCCATTTGGATGTTGCTTTGCCTTTCCCTGTGAGTGTGGGGCCGCTACTTATGGTCACAGCCTCAAGGAGATATTGCCACTGAAAATAGACTCGCAAGCAAGCACTTTTCAAGCAGAGTGTGACTCTCAGGTCGCAGAATGTGAAGAAAGCTATCTTCCTTTGAGGAAGGAAAGACGTCCACAGAGAGTGTGTTTTCAAACCTCTATCTTGCAGGAAATTTTGAGCTTCTAAAACATGAGACCAGCAGGTCTGCTGAGAGGACCTATATTCCTGAGTCAGGGCCGTGTGTCTCCCTGTAATTTCCGAGTCTGACAAACACATTCCTAGATCATAACGGTACTGACCATGAGAAAGCTGGCAGCAGGAGTGTGTCTGAAAGGGCTGAGTGCCTTACTGTGGTCAACTGTGTGAGGTGACATTCCAGTGACAGGCTCAAAGCTCCAAGGTGTGAGCCACCCGCTTGCTTCAGAAACCCCAAAAGGTAGAGCAAAGCTAGCTCTGTCAGAGGTAAGAAAAGAGCAATTGGACGGATTTTCAAGCTGTTGCTAGGCCGAACCACTTTAGGGCCCCCTGAGAGAAAAATGTGAATTGTGCCCTGTAGGTCAGGTATCCAGGTTCAAACACAGGGTGTGTCCCAGCAGGATCCAAGAATTTTCCACAGAACTAGGCTCACTAGACCTCTCCTTCTGGGAAAATGGGATGGAACAGACATTGGAAGTTGGTTTGCCCCTCCCTATTGTCACAGACTCAAGGAGAAAGTGCCCCTGAAAGATGACCTCCAAGCAAGCACTTTTCAAGCAGTGTGTGACTCTCAGTTCACAGAATGCAGGGAAAGATATCTTCCCTCAAGGAAAGAAAGGCATCAAAAGAGAGTGTATTCTCAACCCTCTATCTTGCAGGAACTGTTTAGCTTCCCAGATGGGAGGCCTCCAGTAGTGCTCAGAGGAACTAAATTCCAGAGTCAAGGCCATGTTTCTCCCTGCACTTTCCAAGCCTTGCAAAGCCATTCCTAGGTTATACCAGTACTGCACATGAGGAAGCAGTCTGCGAGAGTGTGTCCAAGAGGGCTAGGTTCCTCACTATACTCACTTCAGTGAGGTGGCATTCCACTGTAAAAAGGCCCACAGCTGGGAGTTGAAATTCACCCACTTGCTTCAGAAATCAAAAAGGAAGGAGCAAATCTAGCTCTCTCAGAATCAAGAAAAGAGCAAGTGGATGGATTTTCAAGCTGTTGCTAGGCTACATTGCTTTAAGGTCCACAGAGAGAAACACAAATTGTGCCCCCTCATTCTGGTATCCTGGTTCACAAACAGGGTGTGTCCCCAAAGGATCCAAGAATTTTCCAGACAGACTTACGCTCACTAGAGTTCTCCTACAGAGAAAACGGGATGGAACAGACATTTAGATATTGCCTTGTCTTTCCCAGTGAGTGTGGAACCCCTCTGTTTGACTACAGCCCCAAGTGGAAATTACCATTGAAAACTCATGTCTAAGCGAGCACTTTTCAAGCACTGTGTGACTCTCAGTTCGCAGGATACTGGCAAACCTATATTTCTTCAAGGAAGGAAAGGCATCCACAGAGAGTGTGTTTTCAAACCTGTCCCTTGCAGGAACTCTTTAGCTCCTAAGACATGAACCCTCTAGTTCTGCTCAGAGGACCTAAATTCGAGAGCCTGTGCCCTGTGTCTTGGTGCATTTTCCCACCTTTCAAACACATATCTAGGTGATACTGGTACTGCCTTTGAGGAAGCAGACTGTGGGAATATGTCTCAGAGTGCTGGGTCCCTTACTGTGGTCACCTCTGTAAGGTGACACTCCAGTGTAAATAGGCCCAAAGATAGGAGTTGCGAGCCGCCCATGTGCTTCAGAAACCCCAGGGGTGGAACAAAGTTAGCTCTGTCAAAAGTAAGAAAATGGCAATTGGACGGATTTTCAAGATGTGGATAGGTTACACCACTTTAGGGCCACCCGAGAAAAATATGCAAATTTGAACCTGGGTGTCCAGATTAACGCACAGGGTGTTTCCCCACATGATCCAAGAATTTTTCAGACAGACCTAGGTTCACTGGAGCTCTCCTGCAGAGGAAACATACATCCAGAGTCTCCAGTGTGAACCCTCCAAAATCTATACCTGGTGTCACGAATCCACAGTCTCCAGGATGACCCTACCCTCAAGATCCTGTACCTGGGGTCACAAGTCCACTATTTCCATGTCGAGTCCACCTCCAAGAACTTGAACTTGTGGTCACATGTCCAGAGTCTTCAGGGTGACCCCACCTCCCCGAAGCTACTGGTGTGAAGCATCCACAGTTTTAAGGATGGACCCAATTCCCAGAACCTGTAGCTGGGGTCACACTTCCAAATTCTAAGGGTTACCCCACCTCCCACACATTGAACCTGGTTTCCCATGTCCCTGTTAGCCAAGGTTACCCTCTCCATGACCCTGTAATGGGGATCACATGTCCACAGTCTGCTGTGTGTCGTCACTTCCCAGACCCTTCACCTAGAGTCACAATCACAGTTTCCAGGTTACTCCTTTGCAGACCCTGCACCTGGAGTCACTTATCCACAGTCTCCAGGGTGACTCATTCAAAACCCCACACTGGGGCTCACATGACCACAGTCTCCAGGGTGACCCAAGCACCCAGATCCTGCACCTAGGGTCACATATCCACAGGCTCCAGGGTGTACCTCTTGCAGACCCTGCACCTGGGTCACATATCTACAGCCTCCAGTGTGATCCCCATCCCCAGACCTGATTTGGGTGAGAAATATCCATAGTCTCCAGACTCACACCTTGGATCACATATCCACAGTCTCCAGAGTCACACCTTGGGTCACATAGCCATAGTCAGCAGGGTGAACTCACCTCCCAGAGCCTGTACATGGTGTCAAATGTGCACATTCTCCAGGGTTACCACCCTTCCAACATGCTGTACCTGGGTCAAAAGCCCACAATCTCAAGGGTGACCCCCTCTCAGACCCTGTTCCTGGGGTCACATGTCCAGAATCTCCAGAATGATCTACCTCCAAGATGAAGCACCTGATGTCACATGTCAACAGTCTCCAAGGTGACCCCGTCCTCAGAATCTGCACCTGTGGTTACATTTCTCCAGTCTGCAGGATGACCCCCAATCTCAGTATTTGTATTATGTGTCACATGTACATAGTCACCAGGGTAACCACTGCAGGCCCTTTTTCTGACATAACATTTCCACAGACTCCTGAAGAACTCCCTTCCCAGACTCTGAACCTGGGCTCCTACCTCCAGGGTCTCGAGGGTGATGCCCTTCCCTGTCCCTTCACCTGGTGTCAAACATCCACAGTCTCCATGGTAACATCCACACCAAAGTCTGATATTGGGGACATAGATCCATAGTCTTCTGGGTCACAACCCCTCCCAGATCATGCACCTGGTCTCACATGTCCTCAGTCTCCAGGTTGACACCCCTCCCAGACACTGCAGCTGGGGTTACACATCCACAGTCTCCAAGGTGAACCCACCTCACTGACTATTGTACCTCTGGCCACATGGCCTCAGTCTCCAGGGTGACCCTATATCTCAGACACTGTACTTGAGGTTACATATCAACGGTGTCCAGGATGACACCTCTCCCCAGACCCTGTACCTGGGGTCGCATTTGCACAGTCTCCAGGGCGATGCTATATTCCCAACCCTGTACCTGGGGTCACAGGTCGCAGTCACCAGGCTTTCCCCACCCTCAAGAGCCTTTACCTGGGGTCATACGTCCACAGACTCCAGGGTGACTCCCTCCCAGACCCTTCACCTGGCATCCTATGTCCACAGTCTCCTGTGTGATATCACTTCCCAGACCCTATACCTGTGGTCACAGATCCACAGTCTCCATGGTGATCCCCTTCCCAGACCCTGTAATTTGGATCCCATGTCCTCAGTCTCCAGTGTGACACCACCTCTCATACCTTGTACTTTGGTGACTTGTCCACAGTTTCCAGGATGACCCAAACGGTGCATGTGGAGTCACATGTCCACATTCTGCAAAGTGACCCCAGTCCCTAACCCTGAACCTTAGTCACACAGCCACAGTTTCCAGAATGACCTCACTCCAGACCCTGCACATAGGGTCACACCTCCACCTTCTCCATATTGACCCCCTCCTTGAACTTCTATCAGGTTTCACACATGCACCATCTCCACAGTGACCACCACCAGATCCTGTAGCTGTGGTCAGGGTCCGCAGTCTGCAGGGTGAGACCATTTTGTACCTTAAACCTTGGTTCACCTAGCCAGTCTCCAGGGTCATCCCTGCCAAACCTGCACCTGGGGTCACATGTCCATACTCTCCATGGTGACATCCCCCAGGCCCTGTACTGCTGCTGCTGTTGCTGCTGCTGCTAAGTCATGCCAGTCGTGTCCAACTCTGCGACCCCATAGATGGCAGCCCACCAGGCTCCCCCATCCCTGAGATTCTCCAGGCAAGAACACTGGAGTGGGTTGCCATTTCCTTCTCCAAAGCATGAGAGTGAAAAGGGAAAATGAAGTCACTCAGTCATGTCTGACTCTTAGGGACCCCATAGACTGCAGCCTACCAGGCTCCTCCATCCATGGGATTTTCCAAGCAAGAGTACTGGAGTGGGTTGCCCACTCCAGTACCTAGTGTCATATATCTGCGCAGACCCTATACGTAGTGTCATATATCCACAGTTTCCCGGGTTACCCCACTTCCCATATCATGCACCTGGGATCACATGCTCAGTCTGCAAGGTGACCCCGATCCCATTCCTGTACCTTGTGTCACAAGTCCACAGCCACCAGGATGGCCCCACCCTCAAGATCCCATACCTGGGGTCACACTCCTGTCTCCAGTGTGATCTCACCTCCCAGAAACTTTACCTGGGGATAAACGTCTACTGTTTTCAGGATGGTCCCAACTCCCTGAAACGGTACCTGGAGTCACTCTTCCATAGACATTGAGGCTGTTCCATGCCCCTGGTCCACAGGGTTACACCCTCCAAGACCCTGTAATGTGGTTTACATGTCCACAGTCTCCTGTATGTCATCACTTCCCAGAACCTTCACCTGCAGGCACACAAACAGAGGTTCCAGGATGACTCCCTCATAGACCCTGCACTTGGAGCCACATATCCACAGTCTCACAGGTGACTCATCCAAATCACTGTACCAGGGCTCACATAACCACAGTCTTCCAGATGCTGGACTATTGACCCCAGCACCCAGTGTCACATGTCCACAGATTCTAGCATGGCCTCACACTCCAGACACTGTACCTTGGGACACATACCCACAGTCTCTAGGGTGAACACCCTCCTAGACACTGTACATGGTGTCACATGGGCACATTCACCAACTCCCAAACCCTGTACCTAGGGTCACACGTAGATAGTCTCAGGGTGACCCCACTTGCCAGAACTTGCACCTGGGTTCATATGTCCGCAGCGCCCAGGGTAACACCACCTGTCAAACAATTGTACTCGGTTCAAACACCCACTGGTTCTAGGGTGACACCAATTCCAAGCCCGTGAACCTAGCTAGGGTCACACATCCATGGTCTCCTGGGTGGCAACCCCTCCCAGATCATGCACCAGGTCTCACACCTCCGCAGTCTCCAGGGTGACTACACCTCACAGAATATTGTAATTCTGGTCACATTGCCCCAGTCTCCAGGGTGACCCCGTATCTCTAACCCTCTACCTGGGGTTACATGTACATGTTGGCCAGGAATACACGCCTCCCCAGACTCTGTACACGTGTTTACATTGGCACAGTCGCCAGGGTGACTCCAACTTCCCCACCCTCTACCTGGGGTCACATGTCCAGAGTCTCCTGGATTTACCCACATTCAAGGGCTAGTAACTGGGATCACATGTCCACAGTCTCGAGGCTTTCCCCACCCACAAGTGCCTGTACCCAGGGTCACACGTCAACTGACTCCAGGGTGACTCCCTCCCAGACCGTTCACCTGGCATCCCATGTCCCTAGACTTTTGTGTGATGTCATTTCCCAGACTCTGCACATGTACTAACAGATTCACAGGCTCCGTGGTGACCCCCTTCCTGGTCTCTGTAACTTGGGTCACATGTTCTCAGTATCCAGTGTGACCCGACCTCTCATGCCCTATACCTTTGGTGACTTGGCCACAGATTCCAGGGTAACCCTCCCCTGCCAGGCCCTGTGCTTATTTACATACATCCACAATCTCCAGGATGTTCGCCCTCCCATACCCTGCACCTGGAGTCACATGTCAACAGTTTCCAGCGTGAACCCCACTTTGCCCACTGCACCTGGGCTCACATATCCACATCATGCAGGGTGACACCCCTTCCAGACCATTTCCCTGCCATTAAATGCCTGCAGTCCCCAGAGTGACCCCGTACCTCCCAGACACTGTACCTGAGGTCACATATACAGAGTTTCCTGGATCACCCCCATCCTAGACCCTGTACCTGGGTTCAGATATCCTAGTGTCTTGGGGGACCCAGGTCAGACCTTGCATCTAGGGTCGAATGCCCACTATCCAGGATGACTTGCCTCCCCAATCAGTGCATCTGGGGTCATATGTCCACAATCTTCAAAGTGACCCCATCCCCTAACCCTGCACCTTACTCACACATCCACAGTCTCCAGAGTGATGTCCACTGTCTCACGGGTGACCTCTTCCCTGAACTTGTTCCAGATTTCACACGATCACCAATGCCACAGTGACCACCAGCAGATCCTGAACTTGTGGTCACAGTTCTACAGTCTGCCTGATGAGACCCATTTTGTACCCTGAACCTTGTGAACCTGCACCTGGGATCACAAGTCCATATTCTCCATGGTGTCATCCCCCAGAACCTGTACCTAGTGTCATATATACAGTCTCCTGGACTTCCCCACTTCCAATACCATGCACCTGTGATCACACATCCACAGTATCCAGGGTGATCCCCCTCCTAAACCTGTACCTGGTGTCACAAGTCGACAGACTCCAGGATGACTCTACCGTTAAGACCCTGTACCTAGGGTCACAAGTCCACTGTTTCCAGGGTGAGACCCCTCCCAGACTCTGCACTTGGGGTCACTTGTCGAGAGTCTCCAGGGTGACCCCACCTCCCAGAAACTGTACCTAGGGTGAAACATCCACAGTCACTCAGGTTGGCCCCAATTCCCAGAACCTGTACCTGGGGTCCCACTTCCATAGTCTCGGTTACCACACGCCAAGACATTTAACATGGTGTCCCATGATCTTGGATGCCAGGGTTACCCCCTCCAAGACCCTGTAATGGGGTCACATGTTCACAGTCTCCAGAGTGTCGTCACTTCCCAGACCCTCCTCCTGGAGTCACACAAACACAGGTTCCAAGGTGACTCTCTCGCAGGCCCTGCACCTGGAGTCACATATTCACAATCTCACCTTGGGGAATCCCATTCAGACCCTGGATCTACGGTCACGTATCCAGTCTCCAAGATGATTTGCCTCCCAAATGGTGCATTTGAGGTCACATGACCACAATCTTCAAAGTAAAGGCGTCCCCTAACCCTGCATCTAAGTCACACGGCAAATAGTTTCCAGAGTGACCTCAACCCAGACCCTGAAACGAGGGTCACATGTACACAGTCTTGGAGGGTGACCCCCTCCGTGAACTTGTACTAGGTTTCATACGTCCATCATCGCCACAGTGACTACCACCAGATCCTGTAGCTGTGGTCATAGATCCACAGTCTACAGGGTGAAACCCTTTTCCTACCCTGAACTTTGGGTCACACGACCACAGTCTCCAGGGTGACCCCACCCAAACCTGCACCTGGGGTCACATGTCCACACTTTCCATGGGGACATACCTGAGACCCTGTACCTACTGTCATATATCCACAATCTCCTAGGTTACCAACTTCCCATACCATACACCTGTGATCACATGTCCACACGTGACGAACACATGTCGCACACATGATGAACTCGTGACGCACACGTAACGCACACGTGATGGACACGTGATGCACCAGTGACGCACACGTGATGGACACGTGATGCACACATGACGCACCCGTGACCCACACGTGACTCCCACGTGCACACACGTGATGCACACGTGACACACAAGTGACGCACATGTGATGAACACCTGATTCACTCGTCATGGACACGTGACACACACCTGATGAACACGTGACTCACACGTGATGGACATGTCACACACACGTGATGCACACGTGACACACACGTGACACACACATGATGGACACGTGATTCACACTTGATGCACACGTGATTCACACGTGATTCACTCATTTCAACTCGAGATGAGGCCCGATTCCCCTTCATTGGCTCCAGAGCCATCCAACTTTCCCCATCAAACATGACAAGGCGCTTGACTTCCTTTAGGCAACTCCAGGGAATCCCCGAGAACACTGTCATAAGTCTAGAGGAACACCAAGCGTAACACAGCAACTCGAGGAAAGCGCCATGTACCCCAAATCGTCTCGAGATTAGAGTTGATTTCCTGGCTTCAACTCAAGAGGTATGCCAACTTTCCACAAGCACCTCTAGAGGAGGCTTCTCTCACCAATAGGTATGTAAGTTGGACCCTGAGTTTGCTGCCTGAAGTGGAATGGGCCCCGAGATGCCCTGACTCAAAAGAAGGCCCGATTTCTCTGCAGTGGCTTTAATGCAGGCTCGTCTTTCATCTCACCAGATGAAAAGATGTCTGAATCCCCTGTGGAGACCCTAGAGAAAGCCCTAGTTCCCCATCTCATCTCGACAGGAGGCCTCACATGACTTTGATACCTAGAGAGGCACCAAGAGTTCATTGCTTCAAGAGGTGACGATGCCTGACTCCTCTTGAAAAGTGATAGGAATCCCAATATCCATGTCACAAGTGGAAAGGGATTTTGGGTCTCCCGCCTCATCTCCAAAAGCGTCCCTATTGCCTGCCAAGCCTCGAAGAGATTCCCGAGGTGTCCCTCTTAACTAGACAGGAGTGCTGACATAGCTGAACACATCCGAGTTTTGAAGGGCCATCCCCACCGTAACTCGAGAATATACCCCAGGATCCCACCGCAACTCGAGAAAAACCATGATACTTCTCCCTGGCCACGAGATGAGCCCCGGTTCCTCTGCATTGCGTGCAGAGCAATTCTGTGTTCCCCATCAAACATGTAAGGAGCCTTGACTTGCTTGATGGGACACCAGAGAGTACCCAAGAACACTGTAACAAGTCTAGAGTGACCGTGAGGTTAGTGCAGAAACGGGAAATAGATCCGTCTACCCCAAATCAACTCGAGATGCTGCCCCATTCCCCTGCATTGGCTCCAGAGTCATTCTGCGTTCCCCATCAAACACAAGTGGCATGACTTCATTAAGCAACTCCAGAGATTCCCCGAGAACACTGTCATTAGAGCTGATTTCCCTGCTTCGACTCAAGAGGTATGCCAACTTTCTGCAAGCACCTCAAGAGGAGGCTTCTCTCAGCAATATGTATGTGAGTTGGACCCTGAGTTTGCTTCCTGAAGTGGAATGAACACCAAGATGACCTGACTCAAAAGAAGGCCAGATTTCCCTGCAGTGGCTTTAATGTAGGCTCGTCTTTCATCTCACAAGATGAAGGGATGTCTGAATCCCCTGTGGAGGACCTAGAGGAAACCCTATGTCCCCGCCTCATCTCGACAGGAGGCCTCACATCCCTTTGACACCTCGAGAGGCACGCGGAGTTCAATGCTTAGAAGGTGACGATGCCTGACTCCTCTTGAAATGTGATAGGGATCCCAATATCACTGTGGCAACTGGAATTGGACCCAGGGTCTCCCGCCTCACTTCAAGAAGCGTCCCTATTGCCCTGCCAAGCCTCAAAGAGATTCCTGAGGTGTCTCTCATAACTAGACAAGAGTCCTGATGTCGCTTAACAAACAGGAGTTTTGAAAGTCTATCCCCACCTTAACTCGAGAATATGCCCCACGTTCCCACCGCAACTTGAGATAAACCATGAGACTTCCCCCTGGCCGCAAGATGAGGCCTGATTGCTCTGCATTGCAGAGCAATTCCGTGTTTCCCATCAAACACGTAAGGAATCTTGACTTGCTTGATGGCATTCCAGAGAGTCCCCAAGAACACTGTCACAAGTCTAGAGGGACCCTTGTGTCACCGCAGCAATGCGAAATAGCTCCATACTGCAAATCAACTCGAGCCGAGGCCCAATTCCCCTGCATTTGCTCCAGAGCCATCCCGTGTTCCCCATCAAACAGGAGTAGTGGCTTTACTTCCTTTAGGCAACTCCAGAGATTCCCCGAGAACACCGCCCCAAGTCTGGAGGAACACCAGTTGCAACACAGCACCTCGAAGAAAGCCCCATGTACCCCAAATCGTCTCGAGATTAGAGCTGATTCCCTGGCTTTGACTCAAGTGGTATGCCAACTTTCCACAAGCACCTCTAGAGGAGGCTTCTCTCAGCAATAGGTATGTGAGTTGGACCCTGAGTTTGCTGCGTCAAATGGAATGGACACCGAGATGCCCTGACTCAAAAGAAGGCCTGATTTCCCTGCAGTGGCTTGAATGGAGGCTTGTCTTTCATCTCACCAGACAATGGGATGTCTGAATCCCTTGTGGAGACCCTAGAGAAAGCCCTAGTTCCCCTCCTCCTCTCGACAGGAGGCCTCACATGCCTTTGACTCCTAGAGAGGCACCAAGAGTTCATTGCTTCAAGAGGTGACGATGCCTGACTCCTCTTGAAAAGTGATAGGAATCCCAGTATCCCTGTGGCAACTGGAAAGGGACCCTGGGTCTCCCGCCTCACCTCTAGCAGCGTCCCTATTGATGTGTCAACCCTCGAAGAGATTCCTGAGGTGTCCCTCATAACTAGACAGGAGTCCTGACATCGCTGAACAAACACGACTTTTGAAGGGCCATCCCCGCTGTAACTCGAGAATATACTCCAGGTTCCCAGCGCAACTCGCGAAAAAGCATGAGACATCCCCTCGCCACAATATGAGGCCAGATTCCTCTGCATTGCATGCAAAGCAATTCCGTTTTCCCCATGAAATGCGTAGGAGCCTTGACTTGCTTGATGGAACTCCAGAGAGTCCCCAAGAACACACTCACAAGCCTAGAGGGACCCTGAGGTCACCGCAGCAACGCGAAATAATTCCGTGTACACCAAATCAACTGGAGATGAGGCCCGATTCTGCCACATTAGCTCCAGAGAAATTCCGCTTTCCCCATCAAGCAAGACAAGTTGCTTCACTTTCTTTAGGCAACTCCAGAGACTCCCCGAAAACACCGTCCCATGTCTAGAGGAACACCAGGTTCAGCACAGCAACTTGAGGAAAGCTCTATGTACCCCAAATCATCTCGAGATGAGAGCAGATTCCCAGGATTCAACTTAAGAGGTATGCCAACTTTCCACAAGCACCCCAAGAGGAGGCTTCTCTCATCAATAGATATGGGGGAGGGACCCTGAGTTTGCTGCCTCAAGTGGAATGGAGTCCGAATGCCCTGACAAGAAAGAAGGCCGGATTTCCCTGCAGTGGCTTGAATGCAGGTTCGTCTTTCATTGCACAAGATGAAGGGATGTCTGAATCCAATACGGAGACCCTAGAGAAAGCCTTAAGTCCTGGCCTCATCACGCCAGGAGGTCTCACATCCCTTTGACATGGAGGTAGGCGGAATTCAATGTTTCAAAAGGTGATGACGCCTGACTCCTCTTGAAAATTGATAGGAATCCCAGTCTCACTGTGGCAACTGGAAAGGAACCCTGGGTCTCCCGCCTCACATTGAGAAGCGTCCCTATTGCCCTGCCAAGCCTCGAAGAGATTCCTGAGGTGTCCCTCGTAACTAGACAGGAGTCCTGACGTCGCTGAACAAACATGAGTTTTGAAGGGCCATCCCCGCCGTACCTGGAGAATATACCCCAGGTTCGCGCCGCAACTCGAGAGAAACCATGAGACTGCCTTCTCGCCGCGAGATGAGGCTTGATTCCCCTGCATTGCATGCAGAGCAATTCCGTGTTCCCCATCAAATACGTAAGGAGCCATTACTTGCTTGATGGAATTCCAGAGAGTCCCCAAGAACACTGTCTCAAGTCCAGAGGGACCCTGATGTCACTGCAGCAATGGGAAATAGCTTCGTGTATCCCAAATCAACTCGAGATGAGTCCCTATTCCACTGCATTGGCTTCAGAGCCATCCCGTGTTCCGCATCAAACACGACAAGTGGGTTGGCTTCCTTTAGGCAACTGCAGAGATTCCCCGAGAACACTGTCCCAAGTCTAGAAGAACACCAAGTTCAGCACAGCAACTCGAGGAAAGCTCCATGTACCCCAAATCATCTTGAAATGAGAGCTGATTCCCTGGCTTCCACTCAAGAGGTATGCCACCATTCCACAAGCACAACCAGAGGAGGTGTCTCTCAGCAGTAAGTATGTGGGAGGGACCCTGAGTTTGCTGCCTCAAGTGGAATTGACCCTGAGACGCCCTGACTCGAAAGAAGGTCCGATTTCCCTACAGTGGCTTGAATGCAGGCTCATCTTTCATCTCACAGGATGAAGGGATGTGTGAATCCCCTATGGAGAGCATAGAGAAAGTCCTAGGTCCCCGCCTCTTATCGACAGGAGGCCTCACATCCCGTTGACACCTCGAGAGGCATGCAGAATTCAATGATTCAAAAGGTGATGATGCCTGACTCCTCTTGAAAATTGGTAGGAATCCCAATATCCCTGTGGCAACTGGAAAGGGACCCTGGGTCTCCCTCCTCACCTCGAGAAGTGTGCTGATTGCCCTGCCAAGCCTCAAGGAGATTCCTGTGTCCCTCATAACTAGACAGGAGTCCTCAAATTGTCCAAGAACACTAGAGCAAACAAGCCCATTCATAACTGGTAAAGATTGAAATAGACACCTGGCCACGGAGGGTATACTGATAGTAAACTCTCCTACAGAAACATACTCAAGATACTGGTGGGATGCATGCACAGCCCCCTTTGGAAGACAGTCTGACAGTTGTTTCAGTAACCACATGGGACAAGCACTGAATTCCATACATGACAAGTGGTGGAAGCCAGGTATCTTACCATTGGAATGGTAAGTTATGGATAAACAAAAGGAAAGGTTACAAGATTCATGGAGACATCATCACAAATTACCTTCAACTGAATATATAAGCTGGAATACATGTATATTTCCAAATATTGTCAGCTGAGCATATTTAGCTCCTACATGTATGTTTTAAATATCACTCTATAATGAAAAAGAACAGGAAATGTCCCTGGTGGCCCAGTGGTAAAGGATCTGCCTACCAATGCAGGGAACACTGGTTCAACCCCTGGTCCTAGAGGATTCCACATGCCCAGGGGCAACTAAGCCCCCGTACAACTATTGAAGTACTTGCATGCTCCAGAGCCCAAGTTCTGCAACCAGAGAAAGCGCTGCAATGAGAAGCCATGGCAAGTCAACTAGAGGGTAGCCTCTGCTCACTACAACTAGGCATCTAGCTACAAAGACCCAGCATTGTCAAAAATAATTCAGTGTTTAAAAAAAAGGACAGAAATTCTTTGAATAAACGATTGAGACTAGGGGCGAGACAGTAAATATATAAGCTAGGATAATCTTAAAGTATGAGGAAGTAAAGAAAGTAAAGACAACTATCAAGCTGTCCAAGCTGATAAAAATGAATGATTACACAGTTTTATCTGTATACACTAGCAAATAATAATCTGAAAAGGAATTTAAAAAAACAATTTCCTTTTGATAGTGTCAACATTAATAAAATATTTTGCCATGGGTGTAATGAGGATGACAAGACTGGCACATTGGAAATTATACACGATTGCTGAAAAATATCCTGAATACATGCACAGATATTCCATAGCGATGGAAAGACTTAAGATGGCAATACCATGGAATGCATCTTCAATCTGAAATGAAGATTCAATATGAATTACAAAAGACTGAAAGGTCATTGCTGAACCACAAAAGGCGCCAGGATTTTTGGCCTCCAGAGGAGAAGAATTCAATCCAGGGCCAGTTGACAAAGCTTGATCGCTCAGAGCTTTTGTGTCATAAAGTTTTATTAAAGTATAAAAGAGATAGAGAAAGCTGCTGACATAGACATCAGACGGGGGCAGTAAGAGTACCCCCTGCTAGTCTTTAGGCAGATGTTATACAGCCACTAGCAGTCTGCTAATGAAAGAAAGGCAATGTCTCAGAGAATGACACCAGGCCCCTCACCCACAACATGCATTGAGCTAATATTGGCAGCAGGTGAGTCATCCCGGGCCATAGAATGATTGACATGAATTTTGAAGAAAGGCAGATTTCCAAGCAAATATATCATTTCATTAACATAGATTAGGAGAACAGGTATGAGTAAAACATATTGGTTTGTCAAGTCGGTTCTGAGCCTTTAGGGGGAACCGACCTGAAGACAGAGTCTAGCAGAAATACGTAGTATATTAACATAGCTTAAGACAAACCTTTCCTTAAGACAAAATGCATTGCTTAGCTGAAGGTTTGAGAAAAGTTAAGTTCAGGTGGAGCCAGGAGTCGTCATAGCAACACAAAATTTTAAGAGAAACCTCTTAAATTTGTATTGAGAAGGGGAAAAAATGTAGCACTCGTTTCGTTCCTCCAGCTGCTTGAGAGATGAAAAAACGTCTGACACTGGCAGCCTATTCCCTCTGTCTGGAGACCCCTGGCCTTCCTGCCTATTACCCTCTCCAGGCCTTTAGGAAGCAATATACAAGCTGACCCTAACATACACGTGGAATAACAAGGGACTCCAAAGAATCCAAACAATCACATGAGTCTGCAGTTCAAAGGTCCTATGGTATGCTGTGCTTAGTCGCTTCAATCACGTCTGACTGTCAGAGCCCACCAGGCTCCTCTGTCCATGGGAATTTTCCAGGCAAGAATACTGGAGTGGGTTGGGTGCCCTCCTCCAGGGGATCTTCCCAACCCAGGGATAGGATTCCTGCATTGGCAGGTAGGTTCTTTACCACTAGCACCACCTGGGGAAAAAGTGCCTAAAGGAGATCATGGAAACCCATTTAGGAAAAGGGACTCAGAGGAAAGACAGTGAGGGAAGGAAACTCTTAATCACACTCAGAGAAGCCCAGCAGATAGTTCTGCAGGTGGAAGAGGAGGAGGAAGCATGCTGGAGCTGTGTAGAAGATGAAAGAGGGAACTAAAGCAGGGGCCCCCAACCTCTAGGATCTAATGCCTGATGATCTGAGGTGGAGCTGGTGAAATAATAATAGAAATAAGAGTTTGATCACTCAGCCATGTCCAGCCCTTGGTAGCCCACCAGGCTCCTCAGTCCATTGAATTCTTCAGGCAAGAATACTGGAGTGGGCTGTCATTTCCTTCTCCAGGGGATTTCCCTGACCCAGGGATTAAACCCGGGTCCCCCTCATTGCAGGCAGACTCTTTACCAACTGAGCCTCCAGGGAACAGAAACAGAAATAGAGTGCACAATAAATGGACTGCACTTGAAACATCCCAAAACCTTGCCCCATCCCTGTCTGTCAAAAAATTGTCTTCCAAAAAAACTCCCAAGGTCAAGGAAGGAACTTCAAGTGTACTCAGCTGTCCTAGATTGCTGGTTTAGGGAGATGCTGAAGTGGGGATGTCCCAAGAGGTAGACCCTCCCTTGTGTGGAGTCTGCAATAGACCTCTGATAGCCTTGGTGATGATCAGAGAGATTTGTTTCATTTTTTAAAAATATCCTTGTGGGTACCAACTGGGACCATCACTGTTCTAATATACCTCATAGTGTTGCTGACACTACAGATACAATTGTGTGACATTGAACTTATTCAATAAAAATGATGAAGCATCTGCCCTGTGCCCAGCACTTTCCAAGGGCTGGGAAGTACAATGAAAATACTCCATAAGATGCACAGCTGGTAGGCACATTCTTTCAAAAAGCCTTTTTCATTTCCACCAATAGTTTATTCTCAATGTCAACCCTTGCCACTTAATGACCATGCTGGGTAGGAAGCTCATTAAAAACCCAGGAGCCAGTGTTCCTGGAAGGATATCCCATTCTCCCTTGGACAGTCCTCCACCCTCTCTAACTCTCAGTTTCCTCATCTGCGAAATCATGGACAACTGACTATAATTCATCACCGGAACCCAAGCCTATTGAGGGGGAGGGGAAATATTACTCCAAGGCCTGGATGATAGACCAGATTGAAAGAAAAATATGCCATTTCTGGTTTTCAGTCAAACAGACAAATACAATGAAGAAAGGAGTCCCTGGCCCTGTGGGATTTGCCTAGGGGTCTAGTCTGGGAAATTCTTACACATCAGGAGATGGCTCTGAGCTGGATTTCCACAAACAAGAACATCCATGCAAAGGACAAGCCTGCAGAGCTCTGTGCCCATTGGTCACAAGAGACTGCCTCCCGATGGCCAGCAGCATTTACAAGTGACCTCCTAAGACCTTCACCAAACTCCTGGGGCACCTCTGGCTTTTCTGTTTCCCTCACTTTTCTGACCCTTTTCTTTAAAAGACGCACATTTCTTCATAGAATGCCACAGTGGAAGGAAAATAGGCCTTCAAGTTTGAGGCCTCAATTTGCAGAAAACTTGGAGCTGCTTGTTTTTTTTTTTTTTTTAATTAAAGCACCACATAAATTAAAAGTTTTACACGTTCTAATTATTCAGTTCCAAAACACCAAACTTATTACACAGGGTCCCCATGGAAAGGCCCCCTCTCAGCAGGACAGCCACAGATTCCCCCATGAAAGGGCAGCAAGGTGCCCTCCTCCCTTCTCTCCTGCCTGGGTGGCCACCAGGTTTTTAAATACATGCACCCTACTAAGTTTCTAGGATGCAATTCGTGGACCCTTCCCTTTCCTGTCCCATCAGGTGGTCAAGGGCCTGCTGGCCTGCAAAGTGCTGGAAGCAGGGCTGGGTCAGCCGGCCAGACTAAGGGTTGTGGAGTCCCAGCTGGTGAAATTACCAGGCAGGATAAATCCCTTGGACTTCCAGCAGGCACTACGCTGCATGGGAAAATAGATAGATATAACCGGCCTGGAGCCTCAGGGTGGGACCTAAAGTTCGATTTTGTTTTCTCCAATGTTAAATGATACAAGCAAGGGCCTTTGAGACTGTTGTTTTCTTTTCTAAGCCCAAAGACTCCTTCAGTTACTAATGTAGGTATCCTAGAAACTATGTGACATCCATGAAAATCTGATATGTCCTGGTAAAATGCTGTCAGTTATCATTCTAGTTATCATATTAAAGTGTTTCAAGTCACAGCAGTGACTATTTTGTCACTTTTTTTGTCAATTTTTATTTTGTCAATTTTTATCTAATCAGGTTTTAAACATGCCTTCCATGGTTTCACACTGATGCCTTTGCAAAAATACTGCTACCTCAAGATACATGGAAAAGACTTTCCTGAGCTTACCCATAAACAACGCTTTTTGTTTGTTATCTGGTAAGCTGGTACCAGACTGGAATTTAGTCTACTCTCTAGGTTAAGAGAACACAGCTTTCTTAGAATGCAGCTTTCAATCACAGATGATGAATTTATTTACCTTTCAGTGATTTATATTTGTTTTTATCATCTGTTTTTTTTTTTTTTTTTTTTACTTCCGTAAAATAAATAAGCATTATTTAAGTACGGTACATGTAGGATGGACCAAGATTTCCCCACTCCTGCAAATTCCCTTAAGCCCTCAGATTCTTCTCTTGGGACCAAGGTCTCACTTTCCTCCAGAGGGACAATCCAAGCTTTTTATCAGCTAGCTGATCTGCCCCTGATATCAGAGTCAATTTGAGCATGAGTTGGTCTATAATTTAGGCATGAAACTGTGATTACATAAAAGAAAGATGACTTTTTGATGGAAGATGTCCATGATATTCCTGGAACTTCAGAGAAAATTGGTTAAAATGAAACTTTTTTCCCTTGGAAACTGCAAAGGCAGTTCTTTTAGCATATGCGATTGAAAACATCTAGGTTGTTAGCTCAGTTTTCATTCCAGTCTCAAAGAAAGGCAATGACAAAGAATGCTCAAACTGTCACACAACTGGACTCATCTCACATGCTAGTAAAGTAACACTCAAAATTCTCCAAGCCAGGCTTCAGCAATATGTCAACCGTGAAATTCCAAATGTTCAAGATGGATTTAGAAAAGGCAGAGGAACCAGAGATCAAATTGCCAAAATCCACTGGATAATTGAAAAAGCAAGAGAGTTCCAGAAAAACACTTATTTCTGCTTTGTTGACTATGCCAAAGCCTTTGACTGTGTGTATCACAATAAACTGGGGAAAATTCTGAAAGAGATAAGAATACCAGATCACCTGACCTGCCTCTTGAAAGACCTATATGCAGGTCAGGAAGAAACAGAACTGGACCTGGACCAACAGACTGGTTCTAAATAGGAAAAGGAATATGTCAAGGCTGTATATTGGCACCCTGCTTATTTAACTTATATCTGCTTATATATAGGGCATCGTGAGAAATGCTGCACTGGATGAAGCACAAACTGGAATCAAGATTGCTGGGAGAAATATCAATAACCTCAGATATGCAGATGACACCACCCTGATGGCAGAAAGTAAAGAACTAAAGAGCCTCTTGATGAAAGAGAAAGAGGAGAGTGAAATAGGTAGCTTAATGCTCAGCGTTCAGACAACTAAGATCATTGCATCCAGTCTCATCACTTCTTGGCAAATAGATGAGAAAACAGTGGAAACAGTGGCAGATTTTATTTTTCAGGGCTCGGAAATCATTGCAGATGGTGACTGCAGCCATGAAATTAAAAGATGCTTACGACTTGGAAGGAAAGTGATAACCAAACTAGACAGCATATTAAAAAGCTGAGACATTGCTTTGCCAACAAAGATCCGTCTAGTCAAGGCTAAGGTTTTTCCATGTCATGTATGGATGTGAAAGATGGACTATAAAGAAAGTTGACAGCCAAAGATTTGATGCTTTTGCACTGTGGTGCTGAAGAAGATGCTTGAAGTTTGCTTAGACTATAAGAGGACCCAACCACTCCATCCTAAAGGAAATCAGGTCTGAATATACATTGGAAAGACTAATATGGAACCTGAAACTCCAATACTTTGGCCACTAGATGTGAAGAGCTGACTCATTTGGAAGTTGCTTTGATTTGCCTGTGAGTGTGGGCGCCCTACCTGGGCACAGGGCCTCAGGGGCCATTGCCACTGAATCATGACCTCCACGCAAGCACATTCCAGCTGTGTGACACTCAGCATGCAGGAGACTGGGAAAGCTATCTTCCTTGGAGGAAGGAAAGTCATACATAGAGTGTGTTTTCAGGCCTCTATTTGCAGCAAGTGTTTTGCTTCTCAGATGTCAGACCTGCAGGCCTGCCCCAAGGACCTCAATTCCAGAGTCAGGGCCATGTGTCTCCCTGCACATTCCGAGCCTTGCAAACACATTCCTGGGTCAGAGAGGTGCTTCCCATGAGGAAGCAGGCTGCGGGAGTGTGTCGGAGGGGGCCAGGTGGCATGCTGGGGTCACCTGGTTGAGGGCACCAACCATTGGGCCCACATCCATTGGCCCCAGGAGAGCAGTTATGGACTCGCCCCTTGCTTGAGATATCCCAAAGCAAGGAGCAATGCTAGCTGTATCAGAAGGAGGAAAACAGCAATGGGATGGATTTTCAAGCAGTTGCTAGGTCACACTGTGTTAGGGTTCCCCAGGAGACATGTGAGAATTTTGGCCCCTAGGCCCGGTATCTAGGGGTGTGCACAGGGTGTTTTCCCCACAGGATCCAAAATGTTCCAGACAGACCTAGGCTCAATAGCTGTTGCTAGGCTGCACCGCTTTAGGCACACCGAGAGAAGCAGGCACACTGTGGCCCGAGGTCCGGTATGCAGGTTCACATATGGGGTGTGTCCCCGTAGGAGCCAAGAATTTTCCTGACAGTCCTAGGCTCCCTAGAGCACTCAGGTCTGCTCAGAGGACCGAAGTTCCAGAGGCAGGGTCGTGTATCTCCCCTTCCCTTTGTGATCCTTGCAAAGACATTCCAAGCTGATAGTGGTACTACCCATGAAGAAGCAAGCAGTGGGAGTATATTTGACATGACTGGGTGCCTTGATGGGCTCAGCTCCTCAAGGGGGCCTTTCCTCTCAAAGTAGGCCCCATGTCCGCTTGAGGACGGGGTTGGGCCCTCTTCCCTCCACACTGCCAAAGGGTGGAACAAAGCTAGGTGTCAGAGGTAAGAAAGGAGCAATTGGATGGATTTTCAAGCTCTCACTAGGCTGTACTGCTTCAAGGCCCACTCGAGCAAAACAGGCGCCCTGTGGCCCCTAGGTCGGGTATGCAGGTTCACACACAGGGTGTGTTCCCGTCAAAGTCAAGAATTTTCTGACAGACCTAGGCTCACTAGAATTGTCCTACAGAGCAAAGGGGATGGAAGACATGTGCGGAGGTGGGTCTGCCTTCCCCTGTGAGTGTGGGGCTACTCCCTATGGCCCCAAGTTGAGGGATAACTGCAACTAAGAAAGGAACTCCAAGAAGGAACTCCAAGAAGCGCTTTTCCAGGAGGCTGGGACAGGGAGTCCGCAGGATGCAGGGAAAGGGAGCCTTCTTCAGGGAAGAAGAGGCAGCCACTCGGGGTGTGTTTGCAAGCCTCTTTGGAAGGCACAGTTTCGCTGATACAATTGAATTCCAGTTCTGCTCAGAGGACTGAAATTTCAGAGGCAGGGCCATGTATCTCCCCTTCCCTTTTCAATCCTTGCAAAGACATTCCTAGCTGATAGTGATACTGCCCATGAGGAAGTAAGCAGCTGGAGTGTGTTTGACATGACTGGGTGCCTTCCTGGGCTCAGCTCCTCAAGGGGACTTTCTACTCAAAGTAGGCCCATTGCCTACTTGGGGAGAGGGTATGGAAGGTTTGCTTCCAAATGGCGAAAAGGTGGAGCAAATCTAGCTTTGTCAGAGGTACGTAAAGTGCAATTTAATGGATTTTCAAGCTGTTGCCAGACAACACCGCTTCAGGGTCCCCTCTCCCAGAAGAAAACAGGCGCCCTGTGGCCCCTAGGTCTGGTATGCAGATTCACACACAGGATGTGTCCCCACAGGAGCCAAGAGTTTTCCTACCAGGCCTAGGCTTACTAGAGCTCTACTATAGAGCAAAGGGGATGGAACAGAAGTGTGGATGTGACTTTGCCTTTACCTTTGACTGTGAGGCCCATCCATAAGGTCCCAGGCGAAATTGCCCTCGCCCTTGCCCTAACCCTAACCCCAACACGACACCCTAACCCTAACCAACACCGTAACCCTATCCCAGAACCTAACACCAACCCGACCCCCTAACCCTAACCTGACACACTAACCCTAACGCATCATCCCAACCCTAACCTGACACCTTCACCCCTCAGCCCTCACCCTCACCCACACCCCTAACTTCTAACCCCTAAGCCACAATGTAACCCACACCCTAATCCACACCCTTAACCTAACCCACACCCTCCCCCCCACCCTACTCACACCCTCAACCCTAGACTTAACCTGCATCATCTTCAATTTCAGCACTTCTCATGCATCACAAAAGACAAGGGAGTCATATTTCAAACGTGAATCCAAGACCCATTAACCACATAACAGGAATATAAACACTGTGAACACATCATTTAAATCACTTGCACCACCAAATACCTCTCCACCACATATCATATCAATAACAGTGGAACTCATGTATGCCATACATATTGTAACATAGCAATCTAATACCCAACAGTAATCTGGGTAATTATATACACAAGATATATTTAAACCAAAAATATTTAAACAAATTCCAGTTTTTACGATGGTTTTAATCCTCGCAAAAGTAGGATTAACAGCATGTTTTTCCACTAGGATCCAAAGCATTGAGCAAAATTGCCGAGGTCCAGCCCCAGCAGGACCAGGAATACCCAAGGGATGAGTGGCGTCAGCGAGGAAGAAGACAGACAGAAGACACACAGATGTTGCATAGAAGAGGTAGCTTTTTTTTTAATTTTTAGGATAGCTCAGTTTTTTTTTTTTTAATTTTATTTTATTAGTTGGAGGCCAATTACTTCACAACATTTCAGTGGGTTTTGTCATACATTGACACGAATCAGCCATAGAGTTACACGTATTCCCCATCCCGATCCCCCCTCCCACCTCCCTCTCCACCCGACTCCTCTGGGTCCTCCCAGTGCACCAGGCCCGAGCACTCGTCTCATGCATCTCACCTGGGCTAGTGATCTCTTTCACCATAGATAAAATACATGCTGTTCTTTTGAAACATCCCACCCTCACCTTCTCCCACAGAGTCCAAAAGTCTGTTCTGTACTTCTGTGTCTCTTTTTCTGTTTTGCATATAGGGTTATCATTACCATCTTTCTAAATTCCATATATATGTGTTAGTATGCTGTAATGTTCTTTATTTTTCTGGCTTACTTCACTCTGAATAATGGGCTCCAGTTTCATCCATCTCATTAGAACTGATTCAAATGAATTCTTTTTAATGGCTGAGTAATATTCCATGGTGTATATGTACCACAGCTTCCTTATCCATTCATCTGCTGATGGGCATCTAGGCTGCTTCCATGTCCTGGCTATTATAAACAGTGCTGCGATGAACAATGGGGTGCACGTGTCTCTTTCAGATCTGGTTTCCGTGGTGTGTATGCCCAGAAGTGGTATTGCTGGGTCAAATGGCAGTTCTATTTCCAGTTTTTTAAGAAATCTCCACACTGTTTTCCATAGTGGCTGTACTAGTTTGCATTCCCACCAACAGTGTAAGAGGGTTCCCTTTTCTCCACACCCACTCTAGCATTTATTGCTTGTACTTTTGGATAGCAGCCATCCTGACTGGCGTGTAATGGTACCTCATTGTGGTTTTGATTTGCATTTCTCTAATAATGAGTGATGTTGAGCATCTTTTCATGTGTTTGTTAGCCATCTGTATGTCTTCTTTGGAGAAATGTCTGTTTAGTTCTTTGGCCCATTTTTTGATTGGGTCATTTATTTTTCTGGAATTGAGCTTCAGGAGTTTCTTGTATATTTTTGAGATTAATCCTTTGTCTGTTTCTTCATTTGCTATTATTTTCTCCCAATCTGAGGGCTGTCTTTTCACCTTACTTATAGTTTCCTTTGTAGTGCAGAAGCTTTTAAGTTTCATTAGGTCCCATTTGTTTATTTTTGCTTTTATTTCCAATATTCTGGGAGGTGGGTCATAGAGGACCCTGCTGTGATTCATGTCGGAGAGTGTTTTGCCTAAGTTCTCCTCTAGGAGTTTTATAGTTTCTGGTCTTACATTTAGATCTTTAATCCATTTTGAGTTTATTTTTGTGTGTGGTGTTAGAAAGTGTTCTAGTTTCATTCTTTTACAGGTGGTTGACCAGTTTTCCCAGCACCACTTGTTAAAGCAGTTGTCTTTTTTCCATTGTATATCCTTGCCTCCTTTGTCAAAGATAGGGTGTTCATAGGTTCGTGGATTTATCTCTAGGCTTTCTATTCTGTTCCATTGATCTATATTTCTGTCTTTGTGCCAGTACCATACTGTCTTGATGACTGTGGCTTTGTAGTAGAGACTGAAGTCAGACAGGTTGATTCCTCCAGTTCCATTCTTCTTTCTCAAGATTACTTTGGCTATTCGTGGTTTTCTGTATTTCCATACAAATTGTGAAATTATTTGTTCTAGTTCTGTGAAAAATACCGTTGGTAGTTTGATAGGGATTGCATTGAATCTATAGATTGCTTTGGCTAGAATAGCCATTTTGACAATATTGATTCTTCCAATCCATGAACACGGTATGTTCCTCCATCTGTTTGTGTCCTCTTTGATTTCTTTCATCAGTGTTTTATAGTTTTCTATGTACAGGTCTTTTGTTTCTTTAGGTAGATATACTCCTAAGTATTTTATTCTTTTTGTTGCAATGGAGAATGGTATTGTTTCCTTAATTTCTCTTTCTGTTTTTTCATTGTTAGTATATAGGAATGCAAGGGATTTCTGTGTGTTAATTTTATATCCTGCAACTTTACTATATTCATTGGTTAGCTCTAGTAATTTTCTGGAAGAGTATTTAGGGTTTTCTATGTAGAGGATCATGTCAACTGCAAACAACGAGAGTTTCACTTCTTCTTTTCCTATCTGGATTCCTCTTACTTCTTTTTCTGCTCTGATTGCTGTGGCCAAAACTTCCAAGACTATGTTGAATAATAGTGGTGAGAGTGGGCACCCTTGTCTTGTTCCTGATTTCAGGGGAAATGCTTTCAATTTTTCACCATTGAGGGTGATGCTTGCTGTGGGTTTGTCATATATAGCTTTTATTATGTTGAGGTATGTTCCCTCTATTCCTGCTTTCTGGAGAGTTTTAATCATAAATGAGTGTTGAATTTTGTCAAAGGCTTTCTCTGCATCTATTGAGATAATCATATGGTTTTTATCTTTCAATTTGTTAATGTGGTGTATTACATTGATTGATTTGCAGATATTGAAGAATCCTTGCATTCCTGGGATAAAGCCCACTTGGTCATGGTGTATGATTTTTTTAAGATGTTGTTGGATTCTATTTGCTAGAATTTTGCTAAGGATTTTTGCATCTATGTTCATCAGTGATATTGGCCTGTAGTTTTCTTTTTTTGTGGCATCTTTGTGTGGTTTTGGAATTAGGGTGATGGTGGCCTCATAGAATGAGTTTGGAAGTTTACCTTCTTCTGCAATTTTCTGGAAGAGTTTGAGTAAGATAGGTGTTAGCTCTTCTCTAAATTTTTGGTAGAATTCAGCTGTGAAGCCATCTGGTACTGGGCTTTTGTTTCCTGGAAGATTTTTGATTACAGTTTCGATTTCCTTGCTTGTGATGGGTCTGTTAAGATCTTCTATTTCTTCCTGGTTCAGTTTTGGAAAGTTATACTTTTCTAAAATTTGTCCATTTCATCCAAGTTGTCAATTTTATTGGCATAGAGCTGCTGGTAGTAGTCTCTTATGATCCTTTGTATTTCAGTGTTGTCTGTTGTGATCTCACCCTTTTCATTTCTTATTTTGTTAATTTGGTTCTTCTCTCTTTGTTTCTTAATGAGTCTTGCTAATGGTTTGTCAATTTTGTTTATTTTTTCAAAAAACCAGCTTTTAGCTTTGTTGATTTTTGCTATGGTCTCTTTAGTTTCTTTTGCATTTATTTCTGCCCTAATTTTTAAGATTTCTTTTCTTCTGCTAACCCTGGGGTTTTTCATTTCTTCCTTCTCTAGTTGCTTTAGGTGTAGAGTTAGGCTATTTATTTGGCTTTTTTCTTGTTTCTTGATGTAAGCCTGTAATGCTATGAACCTTCCACTTAGCACTGCTTTTACAGTGTCCAATAGGTTTTGGGTTGTTGTGTTTTCATTTTCATTCATTTCTATACATATTTTGATTTCTTTTTTGATTTCTTCTATGATTTTTTGGTTATTCAGAAGCGTGTTATTTAGCCTCCATATGTTTGAATTTTTAACAATTTTTTTTCCTGTAATTGAGATCTAATCTTACTGCACTGTGGTCAGAAAAGATGACTGGGATGATTTCAATTTTTCTGAATTTTCCAAGACCAGATTTATGGCCCAGGATGTGATCTATTCTGGAGAATGTTCCGTGTGGACTTGAGAAAAAGGTGAATTTGATTGTTTGGGGGTGAAATGTCCTATAGATATCAATTAGGTCTAGCTGGTCCATTGTATCATTTAAGGTTTGTGTTTCCTTTTTGATTTTCTGTTTAGTTGATCTATCCATAGTTGTGAGTGGGGTATTAAAGTCTCCCACTATTATTGTGTTACTATTCATTTCCTCTTTCATACTCATTAGCGTGTGCCGTACATATTGCGGTGCTCCTATGTTGGGTGCATATATATTTATAATTGTTATATCTTCTTCTTGGATTGATCCTTTGATCATTATGTAGTGTCCTTCTTTGTCTCTTTTCACATCCTTTATTTGAAAGTCTATTTTATCTGATATGAGTATTGTGACTCCTGCTTTCTTTTGGTCTCCATTTGCGTGAAATATCTTTTTCCAGCCCTTCACTTTTAGTCTGTATGTGTCTCTGGTTTTGAGGTGGGTCTCTTGTAGACAGCATATATAAGGGTCTTGTTTTTGTATCCATTCAGCCAATCTTTGTCTTTTGGTTGGGGCATTCAACCCATTTACATTTAAGGTAATTATTGATAGGTGTGGTCCCATTGCCATTTACTTTGTTGTTTTGGGTTCATGTTTATACAACATTTCTGCATTTCCTGTCTAGAGAAGGTCCTTTAGCATTTGTTGAAGAGCTGGTTTGGTGGTGCTGAATTCTCTCAGCTTTTGCTTGTCTGTAAAGCTTTTGATTTCTCCTTCATATCTGAATGAGATCCTTGCTGGGTACAGTAATCTAGGTTGTAGATTATTTTCTTTCATTACTTTCATTATGTCCTGCCATTCCCTTCTGGCCTGGAAGGTTTCTATTGGTAGATCAGCTGTTATCCTTATGGGAATTCCTTTGTGTGTTATTTGTTGTTTCTCCCTTGCTGCTTTTAGTATTTGTTCTTTGTGTTTGATCTTTGTTAATGTGATTAATATGTGTCTTGGAGTGTTTCGCCTTGGGTTTATCCTGTTTGGCACTCTCTGGGTTTCTTGGACTTGGGTGACTATTTCCTTCCCCATTTTAGGGAAGTTTTCAGCTATTATCTCCTCGAGTATTTTCTCATGGCCTTTCTTTTTGTCTTCTTCTTCTGGGACTCCTATGATTCGAATGTGGGGCGTTTCACATTGTCCCAGAGGTCCCTGAGGTTGTCCTCATTTCTTTTGATCATTTTTTTCTTTTTTCCTCTCTGCTTCATTTATTTCCACTATTCTATTGTCTACCTCAGTTATCCTATCTTCTGTCTCCGTTATTCTACTCTTGGTTCGCTCCAAAGTGTTTTTGATCTCATTCATTGCATTATTCATTTTTAATTGACTCTCTTTTATTTCTTCTAGGTCTTTGTTAAGCATTTCTTGCATCTTTTCAATCTTTGTCTCCAGGCTATTTATCTGTAACTCCATTTTGTTTTCAAGATTTGGATCATTTTTATTATCATTATTCTAAATTGTTTTTCAGATAGATTCCCTATCTCCTCCTGTTTTGTTTGACTTGGTGGGCACTTGTCATATTCCTTTACCTGTTGGGTATTGCACTGTTCTTACACTAGTGCACATGGCAAGTATTAGGTTCGGTTTCTAAGTGAGAAACTAATGGTTACATTCACAGCTGGCCACTGAGGTACTTAATGGGAGAGGCGAACCCAGCTCTGCCAAGCAGTAGCCAACATGAAATCAGCTATTGTCATTGTAGCCAAGTTCCTTGAATTTGTAGTGTTATTTGCTGTGTTCTTCAAGAAGATGCCTTCGCCCTGCCAGTAAGACATATTTCCATAACACATAGCCATGCACTCAATCGATGTGCATCCTCCAGTAAAGCCCAGCCCCGATGTCTTAGAGGAGCCTCTCTGCCCATTGTCATAAGCCAGTCTAATTTTGTCTGAGACCATGAAAACTCAATGTCTTTATTACGCTTGTGCTTCAGACGGGAGGTCTGAGAAGGCACTTCTGAAGGTTTATTCCTACCAGTCATTGTCATTTTTATCGAGTCTTTAGTTTTTGTTGTTGTTGTTGTTGTTTTATTTATTAGTTCTACCAGTTTCTTGCTACCAACCCGTCTCCCTCCACCCTCATGCACACACGATCAGTCATGGAATCCCGTGGACTTCAGCCCGCCAGACTCCTCTGTCCATGGATTTTTCCAGCCAAGAATACTGGAGTGGGTTGCCATTTCCTTCTCCATGTATGGAGTCTTTAAAGATTCCGTCACTGTGGTGTTGCTTCTCCACTTGTACATGCCCTTTCTCCCTAAGTGCAGTAGAAGTCATCCACACTTCCCAACATGTCTGTCTTCCGACCTCTGCAGAATGTATTGAATGAGCTCACCACAGCGTCAGGATATTCTAGAAAGCCTTCTGATTGCAGTCTCTTCAGGAGGTTACAAGTGCTTCAAACCTCAGGATTTTACAAAGCACTTTTTACAACCTCAGCTGAAAGGGAAGTCAACACTCAGTGAAAGTCACAGGCTTCCATGGCCTGGACTTGATTAAGGGTTGTACTTTCATAATCATCGTGTTTCATATACCAACTAAGATGTCACTGAGAATTTTTTTTTTTTTCTCATCGTTCTATTTTTCATGTTTATTTAGATATACTATGGGTTTTCCTATATACCTTCCGTTAGGGATGAGGGTCTTAAGTCAGTAGAACTTACTGCAACTGACATCCAGGTAGCTGTGTTAGGACAGGAAAAAGAAAGACCAGCTGCTGGATTCTTAAGTTTATGTACGAAAACATTATTCGTTTTCCTGTGTGCAGTCATCCAATTCTAACTTTCTGAATTACGCATTCAGAAAAATCACAAAACCGCCTAACTACTAGGCGGTCTCCCATGCAAGTACTGACCAGGCCTGGCCCTACTCATTTTCCCAGATCAGAGGACATAGGGCACATTCAGGGTGCAATGGCCTTAGACCGAGGCGGCTGTCAGGCCCCCCAAGAGCTCCGCGCGGCGCCTCCCATGCATTCTGACATGCCCTTCGGGCCTGGGGCCACAGCTCTCGACCTGGCACGAGCTGCACTTGAGCCGCACGGCCCGTGACTGGACTCCGACCAACCAGGGCCGGCAGCTCGGGGGCCAGCGGAGGGCGCCACGGCCCCGCACACCGCCAACCCCGGCCAGCACCCGTCTGGCCCGGCCGGGGCCTGGCATGCCTGCAGAACCTGGGGTGGGGGGAGGGGGGGTGGGTAGAGCAGTGAGGACGTCTCGGTGCCCCCTCACCCCCTGCCCCCCACCATCCCTTTCGCTGCTCAGGGTCACGTGGCTCCGGACGGGTGGGGCTTCGGCCCGGGACCGCGGTCCCCGAAGCCTCCTGCGGGCTTAGAGGCAGCCCAGCCGGGGCCCCAGGCGCACGTCCTGCCGGCTGTGCAAACCCCCTGGAGCGCCTCAGCCCCGCCCTGTCCCCAAACCGAGGCCCGCCCTGCCCCCACGCCACGGGCCCAGCACAGGACCTTCCTGAGAGAGCGGACGAGCGACAGCCAGGCACACGGACAGGCACTTGCACGCAACCACGCCAGCTGAGAGAGAGGCAGAATGAGACGAGGGTTCAGAGAGACACCGGAAGACAGCGTGTGGGCAGGGGGGGCCTCGGGCAGGATGCCGGGCAGCTGCAGAGACCACCCGGCCCTGAGCAGCAAACGCGATGGGGGCGGGAGGAGGCTGCCGAGCAGAGGCAGGCCTGGAGAGGTCCAGGTTGGGAGGGCACCTGAGATATCCGCGGTCTGCGCTCCGCCCACCCCAACCCCCTGAATGCACGCGCCTCTCCAACAAAAGCTTCTCCGGAGTTTGATCACCTGAATTTCTATCCTTGTGCTCAAATGAGTGATGACAGTATATTGCACAGCTAGGTCATTTCCAAATAAATTAAGCTTAGTGTTTCACAGGACACCCGGACATGAATGCAGAGACCAGCACGGATGCATGGACACCAACCTTGGTAACTGGACAACCAATGGGAAATTATTGTCTGACTCAGGAGAGAGAAAGAAACCCGAACAGATGGAAAAATTGAACAGAAACACAAACTTTGCAACTCACACCCCAATTCAATTACCGAAAAAAACAACAACACTATAACCACTTTAGAAAACAATAGACCTCTCCATGACCTTTGGTCCAGTGAGGAGTTCTTACACACAACAAAAAAAGCCACCTTTTCCAAATCGAGAATATGTTAGTTCACACATTGACTTTTACATTGAAATGTGTAACAAATAAACTTAAAATCATTGACTCACTACATACGCATGGAAGTATTTTAAACATAAAATATGTTCTATAGTATTCAGGAAGCACTTGGCACATCTGTAAGAGTATCAGACCCCAAACTGGAACTTAATGGAAGAGTCAGGATAGTCTAAAAATGAATCCCTAACTAAAAGGAATACACAGGATTACGTAGATCAAAAAGGTTAAAGAAGAGAAACTAGAAATCAGTCAATAAATGTTTTAGGGGTTAGCCTAGAGTGACTAGCCTCTGCGTTACTTTTTAAATTTTTCATGTTTGCATCTTCCAAATTTTCCATGCTGAGAATAATACTTTCATATCAGTTTCGAGATCAGTCTCACACTAAAGACAGTAAGAGTGGAATAAGAAATAAGAAATGCTTGTGGGGGGGGGGAAGAAATTCTTGAACTAAAGGTGGTACTGATGAAATTATTTGCAGGGCAGCCAAGGAGTCACAGATGTAGAGAACAGACTTATGGACACTGGCAGGTGTGAGGAAGAAGAGGGTGAGATGAATGCAGAGGAACATGGAAACATAGTACCATACGTTAAAAGAGATGCCAATGCAATTTGCTGTATGACTCAGGGGACTCAAACAGGGGCTCTGCAACAAGCTAGAGGGGTGGAACGGAGAGGAGGAGATGGGAGAGAGGTTCAGGAGGGAGGAGACGTATGTAAACCTGTGGCTCATTCACGTTGATGTTTGGCAACAAAATTCTGTAAAGCAACTATCCTTCAATTGAAAGAAAAAGTCATGTTTGGACTTACCAAACAAGGTCTTGTGTACTTCTAGCATGGCCTTCTGTTTCGTGCTGCCATCCTTAATTCATTCTTCCATATCATTAAACAGACTAGTCAAGTTTTTGCCAAAAACATCTTGAGCTCCTGCATCATGCTGATCAACTGCCTTCTCTCGATCCAGTATAGAATGGAGACCAAAGAAACCTTTTGTCGTTTCTTCAAGTGATTGAAGCCACTCGATGTGATTTTAAAAAATAAATGTGGATAAGACAGATATGACCAAAGCAATCTAATGACAATATCTGTGCTTCATTAAAGATCTGCAGAGAACTAGTAAATTTTTTGTATAGTATCAGAAGAATTTTTTAAATCCACACCAACATTTCTTTCGCGTCCGCTAGCCGTCTAGACAAGGAAAACTGATTTTACCAATCAATGTCCCTAGTTCTGCCCCCTCACCGTTTTTTACCCAATATGTGTTACTCAGGCAGGAGACCCTGGTTCAATTCCTGGGTCAGGAAGATCTGCTGGAGAAGGGATAGGCTACCCACTCCAGTATTAGTGGGCTTCCCTTGTGGCTCAGTTGGTAAAGAATCATTCCTCTGTACCAAGAGTAGCTCAACTCCTCTCAAAGCAAATACAGGATGGTAGTAACTATGCAGGACAAAGCTGATTCTGTATATTTATAGTACTCACTCATGAGCTTGACAGAGGTCCTAGATCTGATACCACACTTTTTTTTTTTAAGTGATATCTGCATGTGCAGGTGAAAGTGGCTCAGTTCGTGCCTGACTCTTTGCAGCCCCAAGGACTATACAGTCCATGGAATTCTCTAGGCCAGAATACTGGAGTGGGTAGCCTATCCTTTCTCCAGCAGATCTTCCCGACCCAGGACTCAAAGCGGGGTCTCCTGCGTTCTAGGCAATTTCTTTAGCAACTGAGCTAGTAGGGCTTCATTGGTGGCTCAGTTGCTAAAGAATATCTGCATAACTTTCTATCGATTTGGAATTAGCAATCTGTCTGTGAGCAGGGCCGGTCATAAGCAGCTTCTGTGGAAAACAGAAGCATGTCTGCCTGACTTGCTTCTCTGGGGAGCTTTCACTGTTCTTGCGCTAGTGCACATGGCAAGTTTCTAAGTGAGAAAGTAATGGCTACTATCACAGCTGGCCACTGAGGTACTTAATGGCAGAGGCAATCCCAGCTCTGCCAAGCAGTAGACATCACGAAATCAGCTATTGTCATTGTAGCCAAGTTCCGTGAATTTGTGGTGTTATTTGCTGTGTTCTTCAAGAAGATGCCTTCGCCCTGCCAGTAAGACATATTTCCATAACACACAGCCATGCACTCAATCGATGTGCATCCTCCAGTAAAGCCCAGCCACGATGTCTTAGAGGAGCCTCTCTGCCCATTGTCATAAACCAGTCTAATTTTGTGTGAGACCGTGAAAACTCAGTGTCTTTATTATGCTTGTGCTTCTGACGGGAGGTCTGAGAAGGCACTTCTGAAGGTTTATTCCTACCAGTCGTTGTCATATTTATCGAGTTTTATTTTATATTTTTTTCTTATTTTTTACTTCTACCAGTTTCTTGCTACCAGCCCGTCTCCCTCCACCCTCGTGCACACACGGTCAGTCATGGAATCCCGTGGACTTCAGCCCGCCAGACTCCTCTGCCCATGGAGTTTTCCAGGCAAGAATACTGGAGTGGGTTGCCATTTCCTTCTCCATGTGTGGAGTCTTTAAAGATTCCATCACTGAGGTGTTGCTTCTCCACTTGTACATGCCCTTCCTCCCTAAGTGCATTAGAAGTCATCCCCACTTCCCAACATGTCTGTCTTCCGTCCTCTGGAGTATGTATTGCTTGAGCTCACCACAGCGTCAGGATATTCTAGAAACCCTTCTGATTGCAGTCTCTTCGGGAGGTTACAAGTGCTTCAAACCTCAGAATTTTACAAAGCACTTTTTACGACCTCAGCTGAAAGGGAAGTCAACACTCAGTGACAGTCACAGGCTTCCATGGCCTGGACTTGATTATGGGCTGTGCTTTCATAATCATCGTGTTTCCGATACCAACTAAGATGTCACTGAGAAATTTTTTTCTTTCTCATCATTGTATCTTTCATGTTTATTTAGATATATTATGGGTTTTCCTATATATCTTCCCTTAGGGATGAGGGTCTGAAGTCAGTAGAACTTACTACAACTGATTTCCAGTTAGCTGTGTTAGGACAGGAAAAAGAATGACCAGCTGCTGGATTCTTAAGATTATGTATGAAAATATGATTCGTTTTACTGTGTGAAGTCATCCGATTCTAACTTTCTGAAGTAGGCATTCAGAAAAATCAAAAAAATCGCCGAAGTACTAGGCGGTCTCCCATCCAAGTACTGACCAGGCCCGACCCTGCTCAGTTTCCCAGATCACAGGAGAGAGGGCACGTTCAGGGTGGTATGGCCTTAGACCTAGGTGGCTGCCAGGCGCTGCAGGAGCCCCGCGTTGCGACTCCCTTGCGGTCTGACCTGCCGGTCGGGCCTGGGGCTGCAGTTCTCGAGCGGGCTCGCGCTGCACTTGAGCTGCACGACCCGCGACTGGACTCCGGCCTGCCAGAGCCTGCAGCTCGGCGGCCAGCGGAGGGCGCCCCCGCTCCGCACACCGCGAGCCCAGGCCAGCACCAGTCTGGCCCGGCCGGCCGGGGCCTGGCGTGCCTGCGGAACCTGGGGTGGGGCAAGGGGGGGTGGGTAGAGCAGGGAGGACATCTCGGTGCACCCTCACCCCCTGTCACCCACCATCCCGTTTGCTGCTCAGGGTCAGGTGACTCTGGACGAGCGGGGCTTCGGCCCGAGTCTGCAGTCCCCGGAGGCTCCTGGAGCTTAGAGGCAGCGCTCCGGGGCCCCAGGCTCCCATCCTGCCGGCTGTACAAATCCCCTGGAGTGCCTCAGCCCAGCCCTGTCCCCAAACCGAGGCCCGCCCTGCCCCCACGCCACGGGCCCAGCACAGGACCTTCCTGAGAGAGCGGACGAGCGACAGCCAGGCACACGGACAGGCACTCGCACGCACCCACGCCAGGTGAGACAGAGGCAGAAAGAGTCGAGGGTTCAGAGAGAGACTGGAAGACAGCGTGTGGGCAGGGGGTGCCTCGGGCAGGATGCCGGGCAGCTGCAGAGACCACCCGGCCCTGAGCAGCCAAAGCGATGTGGGTGGGGGGAGGCCACTCAGCAGAGGCGGGCCTGGAGAGGCCCAGGGTGGGAGGACACCTGAGATCTCCGCGCTCTGCACCCCGCTCCCCTCCCCCCAACCACCTGCACGCATGCCACGCCGGGGCGCTCTGACACTAGCTACTCTGGAGTTTTGTCACTTGAATTTCTCTCCCTCTGCTCAACTGAGTGATGACAGTGTATTGAACAGCTAGGTCATTTCCAAATAAATTAAGCTTAGTGTTTCACAGGACACCCGGGCATGTATGGAGAGACCAGCACGGATGCATGGACACCAACCTTGGTAACTGGACAACCAATGGGAAATTACTGTCTGACTCAGGAGAGAGAAAGAAACCCGAACAGATGGAATGAAATGAACAGAAACACAAGCTTTGCAACTCACACCCTAATTCAAATACCAGAAAATAAACAACTCTATAACCATTTTAGAAAAACAATAGACCTCTCCATGACCTTTGGTCGGGTGAGGAGTTCAAACACACACCAAAAACAAGCCAACTTTTCCAAGTCGTGAATATGTTAGTTCACACATTGACTTTTACATTGAAATGTGTAACAAATAAACTTAAAATCATTGACTCACTACATAAGCATGGAAGTATTTTAAACATAAAATATGTTCTATAGTATTCAGGAAGCACTTGGCACATCTGTAAGTGTATCAGACCCAAAACTGGAACATAGTGGAAGAGTCAGGATAGTCTAAAAATGAATCCCTAACTAAAAGGAACACACAGGATTACTGTAGATAAAAAAGGTTAAAGAAGAGAAGCTAGAAATCAGTCAATAAATGTCTAAGGGGTTAGCTTAGAGTGACTAGTCTCTGCGTGACTCTTTAAATTTTTCATGTTTGCAGCTTCCAAATTTTCCATGGTGAGAATAATACTTTCGCCTCCAAACCAGAGTGACTTGGGGACACAAAGGTAGAAGTCGATAATTTTCTTTGCCTATGTCTGAATATTTACAGTCAGAGGTAGAAAAGGAGGAGTCTGTCCCTTGTCTAGATGAGGTCAATCCCCAGGTGTGGGATGTCTCCAGCCCTGGTTTAGCCATAAATCTTCCACCAGTAAAGATTTCTCTGAGACCAAATGCTCCCTAGTCCTGGAAAAGACAATATCCCTTAAAACCAGAAGCTCTTGAGGGTCTTAACCATTAGTTAACAAATACCGAGATACTGGAACTCGAATCAGCTGTGAGTCCCCCAGCAACACCCCAATCTTGCCCGTTCAAAAACCAGATGGATCTTACCGATTCGTCCAGGATCTAAGAGCTGTTAATGAAGCTGTGGTTCCCATCCACCCCATAGTCCCAAACCCATATACCCTCCTATCCCAAGTCCCAGGAAATGCCAAGTACTTCTCAGTCTTGGACCTTCAAGGTGCTTTCTTTTGCATTCCTCTCCATCCTGAATCCCAAAAACTCTTTGCTTTTGAGTGGCAGGACTTGGAAACAAGAGAGACCATACAGCTCTCCACTGGACTCGACTACCCCAAGGGTTTAGGGACAGCCCTCATATCTTCGGGACTTCCTCGGGGAGAGAACTAAGGGAATTAACTTTAACAAACAGTAGTCTAATACAGTATGTGGATGACTTGCTCATAGCTAGGCCAGATTTTACCAGCTCTCAAATGGACACTATTTAAAACGCTAACTTTCCTGTATGAAAAGGGTTATCGAGTATCCCCCAAGTAGGCTCAGATTAGCTTAACCCAAGTAAAATACCTTGGATTTATAATTACGGAGAGAAAAAGAATGCCTGACCCCGAGGGGAGATCCCTCATCTTAAATACCCCGTACCCCCAAACAAAACAACAGCTTAGGGGATTTTTAGGAAGGACCGGGTTTTGCAGGATCTGGGTTCCTAATTATGGCAATCTGGCCAGACCCCTATATGAAAATTTAAGGGGGAAAGAGGAAGAGTCACTCGACTGGCATGAGACCTGCAAGGTGGCCTTTAATGATCTAAAAGAGTCCATCACTACAGCCCAATCTTTAGGCCTCCCCAACCTGGAGAAGCCTTTTAGACTCTATGTTTCTGGAAGGACAGGAATTGCTCTTGGGTTGTTAGAGCAGATGATGGGGCCCGTATTACAACCTGTGGCTTATCTCTCAAAATAACTAGATGAGGTGGCCAGAGGGTGGCCCACTTGCCTCCGGGCAGTAGCAGCCACTGCTCTTATGGTTAAGGAGGCATCTAAGCTGACCCTGGGTCAGCCCACTACAGTGTGTACACCTAACCGGGTGCAAGCAGTTTTGGAAACGAAAAGGGACAGGTGGATGACAGGGGGAAGGATTACCCAATACCAAGCCCTCCTCCTTGACACTCCAGAAATAAAGTTGAGGGTCTGCCAGACTTTAAATCCAGCAACCTTACTGCCAGATCCCCCTACCTCCCCTCTGGATCACCAATGCATACAAATCACAGACGAGTTATACTCTTCTCGCCGGGACCTATCAGAGACATCTTTATCTGACCCAGAGGAAAACTGGCACACAGATGGCAGCAGTTTTGTAGAAAATGGAGAGAGGAAAGCAGGATATGCTGTAGTGAGCCTGGAAGAAACTAAGGAAAGTGGGTCTCTTTCCCCAGACACCTCAGCCCAGAAAGCTGAACATTTTGCCCTGACAAGAGCTTTGGAGTTAGGAGAAGGAAAGAGGATTAATGTGTGTATGGACTCTAAGTATGCTTTCCTCATTCTGCATGCCCGTGCAGCAATTTGGAAAGAAAGAGGGATGCTCAGTGCCCGAAGCTCTGCTATTAAACACAAAGAGCTCATTCTTAGGCTCCTGGAGGCAGTCAAACTTCCTGCAAAATTAGCTGTCATCCACTGCAAGAGTCACCAAAGGGGCAAGAAAAAGAGGCTCAGGGAAATAGGAAAGCTGATCAAGAGGCAGGACGAGCTGCCGGGGAAGCTACCTCTGCCACTGCTATCTGCCCCCTTTTCCCCAAGGAAACCCTGACTCCAGATTTTACCCCAGGGGGACATTCCCGATATGCTGAGCGGGGCTGGGAGATTGGGTCACATGGGTGGTTTCAGCCTGATCAGTCCCAAATAATACTCCCTGATTCTCAGGTTTAAAACATTACTAACACCTTACATAAGAGCACCCATTTTGGAAAATATAATCTAGAAATCTTGCTTAAGCCTATTCTCTCCCATCCTCACTTAGCTAAGGTTATTAAACAGGTCACACAAAATTGTGACACCTGTCTAAAAAATAACCCAAAAACCAGACCTCCTCTAATTACACATGTCCAACATCGGGGATCATACCCAGGAGCGGACTGGCAAGTAGAATTTACAGCCATGTTCAAGAACCAAGTGTTTTTTTACTTGCTAGTCTTTATTGACACATTCACAGGATGGAACGAAGCGTTCCCTAATGAGACAGAGAGAGCTACAGAAGTCTGTAAAGCTCTGCTGAAGGAGATAGTGCCTAGGTTTGGGCTGCCTCGGTCACTTCAGAGTGACAACAGGCCCTCACTTAAAGCCACGATACCCCAGAACCTAGCCGCATGCTTAGGCATAAAATACCGGCTCCACTCATCCTGGAGGCCTCAAGATTCAGGAAAGGTAGAGAGAGCCAACCAGACTCTTAAAAGGGCTCTGGCTAAGCTATGTCAGAAACACATAATAAGTGGACACATATGCTGCCCATAGCCCTCATGAGGATACGGACATCCCCCAAACGGCCACTATTGTTAAGTCCTTATGAAATGATATATGGACGGCCATTCTTAACTTCTGATTTGTTTCTTGACGAGGATGCCAATACACTCTTAAAACATATAATTGACCTGGGAAGGTTTCAGCAAGAACTCCACCGGTATGGAGAACAAACCACAGGAAGACTTGAAAAATCCCCAGGTAAAGCCAGGGGATCAAGTATCAGTAAAGACCAGGCAAGAAAAAGGGAGTCCAAACCAGCTGTCCGAGAAATGGACAGGGCCATATCAGGTTGTTCTAGTGACTTCAACTGCTGTAAAAGTGAAGGGTCTATCTGCCTGGGTCCACAATTCTAGAATAAAACCCTATGGCCTACAGGATGGGGAGACAGAAACTGAGACTCCAAAGCCAGAGGACAGCTATTCCTGTGAACCTGTTGAAGATCTCAGGCTCTTGTTCAAGCAGAACCCCATCAATCCTGCCTCAGATAAGTAAAATGCATCATATGATGTTCTTCCTCTTTCTAATCATATCTCCCTGTATGGCTATTGATCTCTCCCTAAACGAGGCATGTTCACTTGCAAACCACACTGCTTCTCAACTCAACCTAAGCAGCCTGGGCTGCATCTGCATTAATGACAAAGGTTGGGGGTATGTCCAACCCATCCCAGGGTATCACTATCAAAGGCCCACCCTTCCAGCCGAGCTATGGGCTGTTACTCAGCGCCCCCATGTGGTCGTAATATGGCCTTTTGGGAAAAGGGGGATAAAAAACTTCATGTCTTGGTACCAGAAACAACTGTCTCTATTTACCCCCTGGATGACATCTGCAATCCCACCTGAGCCCTTATTTTTTCTCATGACTAACATGCCCCAAATGACCTTCCCTATCTCTCTAAAAAGCCACTCCCTAACAGGGGTGTCAGTGAGAAATCTAGACGACTCACAATGTGGGGTGACCGTCACTGTTGAAACTGATGGGAAAAACCGGGACAGGCCCTGCAGCTGGGAGACCAGCCGACGCCACCCCCGGCCAGCACGCGCCTGGCCCGGCCCGGGGTGCTTCCCGGACCCCGAAGCGCCTGGCAATGCTGCGGGAGCTCTGGCGGGGGTTGGGGAGGGGGGTGGCTTGAGCGGAGAGGACGTCTCGGTGCCCCCCCACCCCCCGCCCCCCACCATCCCGTTCGCTGCTCAGGGTCAGGTGGCTCCGGACGAGCGGGGCGTCGGCCCAGGGCCGCGGTCCCCGGAGCCTCCTGCGGGCTTAGGGGCAGCCCAGCCGGGGCCCCAGGCCCCCATCCTGCCGGCTGTGCAAACCCCCTGGAGTGCCTCAGCCCCGCCCTGTCCCCAAACCGAGGCCCGCCCTGCCCCCACGCCACGGGCCCAGCATAGGACCTTCCTGAGAGAGCTGACGAGCGACAGCCAGGCACACGGACAGGCACTCGCACGCACCCACGCCATTTGAGACAGAGGCAGAAAGAGTCGAGGTTTCAGAGAGAGACTGGAAGATAGCGTGTGAGCAGGGGGGGCCTCGGGCAGGATGCCGGGCAGCTGCAGAGACCACCCGGCCCTGAGCAGCCAAAGCGATGGGGGAGGTGGGAGGCCACTGAGCAGCGGCGGGCCTGGAGAGGCCCAGGGTGGGAGGACACCTGAGATCTCCGCGCTCCACGCCCCGGCCCTCTCCCCCCAACCCCCTGCGCGCATGCCACACCGGGGCGCTCTGACACTAGCTTCTCTGGAGTTTTGTCACTTGAATTTCTCTCCCTCTGCTCAACTGAGTGATGACAGTGTATTGAACAGCTAGGTCATTTCCAAATAAATTAAGCTTAGTGTTTCACAGGACACTCGGTCATGTATGGAGAGACCAGCACGGATGCATGGACACCAACCTTGGTAACTGGACAACCAATGGGAAATTACTGTCTGACTCAGGAGAGAGAAAGAAACCCGAACAAATGGAATTAAATGAACAGAAACACAGGCTTTGCAACTCACACCCTAATTCAATTACCAGAAAATAAACAACACTATAACCATTTTAGAAAATCAATAGACCTCTCCATGACCTTTGGTCGGGTGAGGAGTTCAAACACACAGCAAAAAAAAGCCAACTTTTCCAAGTCGTGAATATGTTAGTTCACACATTGACTTTTACATTGAAATGTGTAACTAATAAACTTAAAATCATTGACTCACTACATAAGCATGGAAGTATTTTAAATATAAAATATATTCTATAGTATTCAGGAAGCACTTGGCACATCTCTAAGTATATCAGACCCAAAACTGGAACGTAGTGGAAGAGTCAGGATAGTCTAAAAATGAATCCCTAACTAAAAGGAACACACAGAATTACTGTAGATAAAAAAGGTTAAAGAAGAGAAGCTAGAAATCAGTCAAAAATATGTTAGGGTTTAGTTTAGTTTGACTATCATCTGCGTGACTCTTTAAATTTTTCATGTTTGCAGCTTCCAAATTTTCCATTTTGAGAATAATACTTTCGCCTCCAAACCAGAGTGACTTGGGGACACAAAGGTAGAAGTCGATAATTTTCTTTGCCTATGTCTAAATATTTACAGTCAGAGGTAGAAACGGAGGAGTCTGTCCCTTGTCTAGATGAGGTCAATCCCCAGGTGTGGGATGTCTCCAGCCCTGGTTTAGCCATAAATGTTCCACCAGTAAAGATTTCTCTGAGACCAAATGCTCCCTAGCCCTGGAAAAGACAATATCCCTTAAAACCAGAAGCTCTTGAGGGTCTTAAACCATTAGTTAACAAATACCGAGATACTGGAACTCGAATCAGCTGTGAGACCCCTGCAACACCCCAATCTTGCCCGTTCAAAAACCAGATGGATCTTACCGATTCGTCCAGGATCTAAGAGCTGTTAATGAAGCTGTGGTTCCCATCCACCCCATAGTCCCAAACCCATATACCCTCCTATCCCAAGTCCCAGGAAATGCCAAGTACTTCTCAGTCTTGGACCTTCAAGGTGCTTTCTTTTGCATTCCTCTCCATCCTGAATCCCAAAATCTCTTTGCTTTTGAGTGGCGGGACTTGGAAACAAGAGAGACCATACAACTCTCGACTGGACTCGACTACCCCAAGGGTTTAGGGACAGCCCTCATATCTTCGGGACTTCCTCGGGGAGATTACTAAGGGAATTAACTTTAACAAACAGTAGTCTAATACAGTATGTGGATGACTTGCTCATAGCTAGGCCAGATGTTACCAGCTCTCAAATGGACACTATTTAAAACGCTAACTTTCCTGTATGAAAAGGGTTATCGAGTATCCCCCAAGTAGGCTCAGATTAGCTTAACCCAAGTAAAATACCTTGGATTTATAATTACGGAGAGAAAAAGAATGCCTGACCCCGAGGGGAGATCCCTCATCTTAAATAACCCGTACCCCCAAACAAAACAACAGCTTAGGGGATTTTTAGGAAGGACCGGGTTTTGCAGGATCTGGATTCCTAATTATGGCAATCTGGCCAGACCCCTATATGAAAATTTAAGGGGGAAAGAGGAAGAGCCACTCGACTGGCATGAGACTTGCAAGGTGGCCTTTAATGCCCTAAAAGAGTCCATCACTACAGCCCCAGCTTTAGGCCTCCCCAACCTGGAGAAGCCTTTTAGACTCTATGTTTCTGGAAGGACAGGAATTGCTCTTGGGGTGTTCGAGCAGATGATGGGGCCCCTATTTCAACCTGTGGCTTATCTCTGAAAATAACTAGATGAGGTGGCCAGAGGGTGGCCCACTTCCTACGGGCAGTAGCAGCCACCGCTCTTATGGTTAAGGAGGCATCTAAGCTGACCCTGGGTCAGCCCACCACAGTGTATACGCCTCACCGGGTGCAAGCAGTCTTGGAAACGAAAGGGGACAGTTGGATGACAGGGGGAAGGATCACCCAATACCAAGCCCTCCTCCTTGACACTCCAGAAATAAAGTTGAGGGTCTGCCAGACTTAAATCCAGCAACCTTACTGCCAGATCCCCCTACCTCCCCTCTGGATCACCAATGCATACAAATCACAGACGAGTTATACTCTTCTCGCCGGGACCTATCAGAGACATCTTTATCTGACCCAGAGGAAAACTGGCACACAGATGGCAGCAGTTTTGTAGAAAAGGGAGAGAGGAAAGCAGGATATGCTGTAGTGAGCCTGGAAGAAACTAAGGAAAGTGGGTCTCTTCCCCCAGACACCTCAGCCCAGAAAGCTGAACTCTTTGCCCTGACAAGAGCTTTGGAGTTAGGAGAAGGAAAGAGGATTAATGTGTGTATGGACTCTAAGTATGCTTTCCTCATTCTGCATGCCCGTGCAGCAATTTGGAAAGAAAGAGGGATGTTCAGTGCCCGAAGCTCTGCTATTAAACACAAAGAGCTCATTCTCAGGCACCTGGAGGCAGTCAAACTTCCTGCAAAATTAGCTGTCATCCACTGCAAGAGTCACCAAAAGGGGCAAGAAAAAGAGGCTCAGGGAAATAGGAAAGCTGATCAAGAGGCAGGACGAGCTGCCGGGGAAGCTACCTCTGCCACTGCTATCTGCACCCTTTTCCCCAAGGAAACCCTGACTCCAGATTTTACCCCAGGGGGACATTCCCGATATGCTGAGTGGGGCTGGGAGATTGGGTCACATGGGTGGTTTCAGCCTGATCAGTCCCAAATAATACACCCTGATTCTCAGGTTTAAAACGTTACTAACTCCTTACATAAGAGCGCCCATTTTGGAAAAGACAATCTAGAAATCTTGCTTAAGCCTATTCTTTCCCATCCCCAGTTAGCTAAGGTTGTTAAACAGGTCACACAAAATTGTGACACCTGTCTAAAAAATAACCCAAAAACCAGACATTCTCTAATTACACCTGTCCAACATCGGGGATCATACCCAGGAGCGGACTGGCAAGTAGAATTTACAGCCATGCCCAAGAACCAAGGGTTTTCTTACTTGCTAGTCTTTATTGACACATTCACAGGATGGATCGAAGCGTTCCCTACTGAGACTGAGAGAGCTACAGAAGTCTGTAAAGCTCTGCTGAAGGAGATAGTGCCTAGGTTTGGGGTGCCTCGGTCACTTCAGAGTGACAACGGGCCCTCACTTACAGCCATGATACCCCAGAACCGAGCCACATGCTTAGGCATAAAATACCAGCTCCGCTCATCCTGGAGGCCTCAAGCTTCAGGAAAGGTAGAGAGAGCCAACCAGACTCTTAAAAGGGCACTGGCTAAGCTATGTCAGAAACACATAATAAGTGGACACATATGCTGCCCATAGCCCTCATGAGGCTACGGACATCCCCCAAACGGCCACTATTGTTAAGTCCTTATGAAATGATGTATGGACGACCATTCTTAACTTCTGATTTGTTTCTTGACGAGGATGCCAATACACTCTTAAAACATATAATTGACCTGGGAAGGTTTCAGCAAGAACTCCAACGGTATGGAGAACAAACCACAGGAAGACTTGAAAAATCCCCAGGTAAAGCCAGGGGATCAAATATCAGTAAAGACCTGGCAAGAAAAAGGGAGTCCAAACCATCTGTCCGAGAAATGGACAGGGCCATATCAGGTTGTTCTAGTGACTTCAACTGCTGTAAAAGTGAAGGGTCTATCTGCCTGGGTCCACAATTCTAGAATAAAACCCTATGGCCTACAGGAGGGGGAGACAGAAACTGAGACTCCAAAGCCAGAGGACAGCTATTCCTGTGAACCTGTTGAAGATCTCAGGCTCTTGTTCAAGCAGAACCCCATCAATCCTGCCTCAGATAAGTAAAATGCATCATATGATGTTCTTCCTCTTTCTAATCATATCTCCCTGTATGGCTATTGATTTCTCCCTAAACGAGGCATGTTCACTTGCAAACCACACTGCTTCTAAACTGAACCTAAGCAGCCCGGGCTGCATCTGCATTAATGACAAAGGTTTGGGGTATGTCCAACCCATCCCAGGGTATCACTATCAAAGGCCCACCCTTCCAGCCGAGCTAAGGGCTGTTACTCAGCGCCCCCATGTGGTCGTAATATGGCCTTTTGGGGAAAGGGGGAAAAAAAACTTCATGTCTTGGTACCAGCAACAACTGTCTCTATTTACCCCCTGGATGACATCTGCAATCCCACCTGAGCCCTTATTTTCTCTCATGACTAACATCCCCCAAGTGACCTTCCCTATCTCTCTAAAAAGCCACTCCCTAACAGGGGTGTCAGTGAGAAATCTAGACGACTCACAATGTGGGGTGACCGTCACTGTTGAAACTGATGGGAAAAACCGGGACAGGCCCTGCAGCTGGGAGACCAGCCGACGCCACCCCCGGCCAGCACGCGCCTGGCCCGGCCCGGGGCGCTTCCCCGACCCCGAGCGCCCTGCGAGGCTGCGGGAGCTCTGGCGGGGGTTGGGGAAGGGGGTGGCTTGAGCGGGGAGGACGTCTCGGTGCCCCCCCACCCCCCGCCCCCCACCATCTCGTTCGCTGCTCAGGGTCAGGTGGCTCCGGACGAGCGGGCGTCTGCCCGGGGCTGCGGTCCCCGGAGCCTACTGCGGGCTTAGGGGCAGCCCAGCCGGGGCCCCAGGCGCCCATCCTGTCGGCTGTGCAAACCCCCTGGAGTGCCTCAGCCCTGCCCTGTCCCCAAACCGAGGCCGGCTCTGCCCCCACGCCACGGGCCCAGCACAGGACCTTCCTGAGAGAGCGGACGAGCGACAGCCAGGCACACGGACAGGCACTCGCACGCACCCACGCCAGGTGAGACAGAGGCAGAAAGAGTCGAGTGTTCAGAGAGAGACTGGAAGACAGCGTGTGGGCAGGGGGGGCCTCGGGCAGGATGCCGGGCAGCTGCAGAGACCACCCGGCCCTGAGCAGCCAAAGCGATAGGGGCGGGGGGAGGCTGCCGATCAGAGGCAGGCCAGCAGAAGCCCAGGTTGGGAGGGCACCTGAGATATCCGCGGTCCGTGCCCCTCCCACCCAAACCTCCTGAACGCACGCCCCTCTCCGAAGAAAGCTTCTCCGGAGTTTGATCACCTGAATTTCTATCCTTTTGCTCAACTGAGTGATGACAGTATATTGCACAGCTAGATCATTTCCAAAGAAATTAAGCTTAGTGTTTCACAGGACACCCGGACATGAATGCAGAGACCAGCACGGATGCATAGACACCAACCTTGGTAACTGGACAACCAATGGGAAATTACTGTCTGACTCAGGAGAGAGAAAGATACCCGAACAGATGGAAAAAATGAACAGAAACACAAACTTTGCAACTCACACCCCAATTCAATTACCGAAAAAAACAACAACACTATAACCATTTTAGAAAAACAATAGACCTCTCCATGACCTTTGGTCCGGTGAGGAATTCTTACACACAACAAAAAAAGCCACCTTTTCCAAATCGAGAATATGTTAGTTCACACATTGATTTTACATTGAAATGTGTAACAAATAAACTTAAAATCATTGACTCACTACATTCGCATGGAAGTATTTTAAACATAAAATATGTTCTATAGTATTCAGGAAGCACTTGGCACATCTGTAAGTGTATCAGACCCCAAACTGGAACTTAACGGAAGAGTCAGGATAGTCTAAAAATGAATCCCTAACGAAAAGGAATACACAGGATTACGTAGATCAAAAAGGTTAAAGAAGAGAAACTAGAAATCAGTCAATAAATGTTTTAGGGGTTAGCCTAGAGTGACTAGCCTCTGCGTTACTTTTTAAATTTTTCTTGTTTGCATCTTCCAAATTTTCCATGCTGAGAATAATACTTTCATATCAGTTTCGAGATCAGTCTCACACTAAAGACAGTAAGAGTGGAATAAGAAATAAGAAATGCTTGGTGGGGGGGGGGGAAGAAATGCTTGAACTAAAGGTGGTACTGATGAAATTATTTGCAGGGCAGCCAAGGAGTCACAGATGTAGAGAACAGACTTATAGTCACGGGCAGGGGGCAGGAAGGAGAGGGTGAGATGAATGCAGAGGAACATGGATACATAGTACCATACGTTAAAAGAGATGCCAATGCAATTTGCTGTATGACTCAGGGGACTCAAACAGGGGCTCTGCAACAAGCTAGAGGGGTGGAATGGGGAGGAGGAGACGGGAGAGAGGTTCAGGAGGGAGGAGACGTATGTAAACCTGTGGCTCATTCACGTTGATGTTTGGCAACAAAATTCTGTAAAGCAACTATCCTTCAATTGAAAGAAAAAGTCATGTTTGGACTTACCAAACAAGGTCTTGTGTACTTCTAGCATGGCCTTCTGTTTCGTGCTGCCATCCTTAATTCATTCTTCCATATCATTAAACAGACTAGTCAAGTTTTTGCCAAAAACATCTTGAGCTCCTGCATCATGCTGATCAACTGCCTTCTCTCGATCCAGTATAAAATGGAGACCAAAGAAACCTTTTGTCGTTTCTTCAAGTGATTGAAGCCACTCTATGTGATTTTAAAAAATAAATGTGGATAAGACGTATATGACCAAAGCAATCTAATGACAATATCTGTGCTTCATTAAAGACTTCTGCAGAGAACTAGTAAATTTTTTGTATAGTATCAGAAGAATTTTTTAAATCCACACCAACATTTCATTCGCCTCCGCTAGCCATCTAGACAAGGAAAACTGATTTTACCAATCAATGTCCCTAGTTCTGCTCCCTCACCGATTTTTACGCAATATGTGTTACTCAGGCAGGAGACCCTGGTTCAATTCCTGGGTCAGGAAGATCTGCTGGAGAAGGGATAGGCTACCCACTCCAGGATTAGTGGGCTTCCCTTGTGGCTCAGTTGGTAAAGAATCATTCCTCTGTACCAAGAGTAGCACAACTCCTCTCAAAGCAAATACAGGACGGTAGTAACTATGCAGGACAAAGCTGATTCTGTACATTTATACTACTCGCTCATGAGCTTGACAGAGGTTCTAGATCTGTTACAACATTTTTTTTTTTAAGTGATATCCGCATGTGCAGGTGAAAGTGGCTCAGTTCGTGCCTGACTCTTTGCGGCCCCAAGGACTACACAGTCCATGGAATTCTCTAGGCCAGAATACTGGAGTGGGTAGCCTATCCCTTCTCCAGTGGATCTACCCGACCCAGGACTCAAAGCGGGGTCTCTTGCGTTGCAGGCAGATTCTTTAGCAACTGAGCTAGTAGGGCTTCCCTGGTGGCTCAGTTGCTAAAGAATATCTGCATAACTGTCTATCGATTTGGAATTAGCAATCTGTCTGTGAGCAGGGCCGGTCATAAGCAGCTTCTGTGAGAAAACAGAAGCATGTCTGCCTGACTTGCTTCTCTGGGGAGCTTTCACTCTTCTTGCGCTAGTGCACATGGCAAGTTTCTAAGTGAGAAAGTAATGGCTATTATCACAGCTGGCCACTGAGGTATTTAATGGCAGAGGCAATCCCAGCTCTGCCAAGCAGTAGCCACCACGAAATCAGCTATTGTCATTGTAGCCAAGTTCCGTGAATTTGTGGTGTTATTTGCTGTGTTCTTCAAGAAGATGCCTTCGCCCTGCCAGTAAGACATATTTCCATAACACACAGCCATGCATTCAGTCGATGTGCATCCTCCAGTAAAGCCCAGCCACGATGTCTTAGAGGAGCCTCTCTGCCCATTGTCATAAGCCAGTCTAATTTTGTGTGAGACCGTGAAAACTCAGTGTCTTTATTACGCTTGTGCTTCTGACGGGAGGTCTGAGAAGGCACTTCTGAAGGTTTATTCCTACCAGTCGTTGTCATATTTATCGAGTCTTTATTTTATATTTTTTCTTATTTTTTATTTCTACCAGTTTCTTGCTACGAACCCGTCTCCCTCCACCCTCGTGCACACACGGTCAGTCATGGAATCCCTTGGACTTCAGTCCGCCAGACTCCTCTGCCCATGGATTTTTCCAGGCAAGAATACTGGAGTGGGTTGCCATTTCCTTCTCCATGTATGGAGTCTTTAATGATTCCATCACTGAGGTGTTGCTTCTCCACTTGTACATGCCCTTCCTCCCTAAGTGCATTAGAAGTCATCCCCACTTCCCAACATGTCTGTCTTCCGTCCTCTGGAGTATATATTGCTTGAGCTCACCACAGCGTCACGATATTCTAGAAACCCTTCTGATTGCAGTCTCTTCGGGAGGTTACAAGTGCTTCAAACCTCAGAATTTTACAAAGCACTTTTTACGACCTCAGCTGAAAGGGAAGTCAACACTCAGTGACAGTCACAGGCTTCCATGGCCTGGACTTGATTATGGGCTGTGCTTTCATAATCATCGTGTTTCCGATACCAACTAAGATGTCACTGAGAAATTTTTTTCTTTCTCATCATTGTATCTTTCATGTTTATTTAGATATATTATGGGTTTTCCTATATATCTTCCCTTAGGGATGAGGGTCTGAAGTCAGTAGAATTTACTACAACTGATTTCCAGTTAGCTGTGTTAGGACAGGAAAAAGAATGACCAGCTGCTGGATTCTTAAGATTATGTATGAAAATATGATTCGTTTTACTGTGTGAAGTCATTCGATTCTAACTTTCTGAAGTAGGCATTCAGAAAAATCAAAAAAAATCGCCTAACTACTAGGCGGTCTCCCATCCAAGTACTGACCAGGCCCGACCCTGCTCAGTTTCCCAGATCACAGGAGACAGGGCACGTTCAGGGTGGTATGGCCTTAGACCGAGGCGGCTGCCAGGAGCCCCAGGAGCCCCGCGTTGCACCTCCCTTGCGGTCTGACCTGCCGGTCGGGCCTGGGGCTGCAGTTCTCCAGCGGGCGCGCTGCACTTGAGCCGCACGACCCGCGACTGGATTCCGGCCGGCCAGAGCCTGCAGCTCGGCGGTCAGCGGAGGGCGTCCCCGCTCCGCACACCGCGAGCCCAGGCCAGCACCCGTCTGGGCCGGCCGGCAAGGGGCTGGCTTGCCTGCGGAACCTGGGGTGGGGGGAGGGGGGGGTGGGCAGAGCAGCGAGGACATCTCGGTGCCCCCTCACCGCCTGTCACCCACCATCCCGTTCGCTGCTCATGGTCAGGTGGCTCAGGACGAGCGGGGCTTCGGCCCCGGTCCGCGGTCCCCGGAGCCTCCTGGGGCTTAGGGGCAGCCAAGCCGGGGCCCCAGGCGCCCGTCCTGCCGGCTGCGCTAACCACCTGGAGCGCCTCAGCCCCGCCTTTTCGCCCTATCGAGGCCCGCCCTGCCCCCACGCCGCGGGCCCAGCACAGGACCTTCCTGGGAGAGCAGACGAGCGACAGCCAGGGACACGGACAGGCACTCGCACGCACCCACGCCAGGTGAGACAGAGACAGAAAGAGTCGAGGTTTCAGAGAGAGACTGAAAGACAGCGTGTGGGCAGGGGGGGCCACGGGCAGGATGCCGGGCAGCTGCAGAGACCACCCGGCCCTGAGCAGCCAAAGCGATGGGGGCAGGGGGAGGCCACTGAGCAGCGGTGGACCTGGAGAGGCCCAGGGTGGGAGGACACCTGAGACCTCCGCGCTCCGCTCACCGCCCCCTCCCCCCAACCTTCTGCACGCATGCCACGCCGGGGCGCTCTGACACTAGCTTCTCTGGAGTTTTGTCACTTGAATTTTTCTCCCTCTGCTCAACTGAGTGATGACATAGTATTGAACAGCTAGGTCATTTCCAAATAAATTAAGCTTAGTGTTTCACAGGACACCCAGACATGTATGGAGAGACCAGCACGGATGCATGGACACCAACCTTGGTAACTGGACAACCAATGGGAAATTACTGTCTGACTCAGGAGAGAGAAAGAAACCCGAACAGATGGAATGAAATGAACAGAAACACAAGCTTTGCAACTCACACCCTATTTCAATTACCTGAAAATAAACAACACTATAACCATTTTAGAAAACAAGAGACCTCTCCATGACCTTTGGTCGGGTGAGGAGTTCAAACACACACCAAAAAAATGCCACCTTTTCCAAATCGTGAATATGTTAGTTCACACATTGACTTTTACATAGAAATGTGTAACAAATAAACTTAAAATCATTGACTCACTACATAAGCATGGAAGTATTTTAAATATAAAATATGTTCTATAGTGTTCAGGAAGCACTTGGCATATCTGTAAGTGTATCAGACCCAAAACTGGAACGTAGTGGAAGAGTCAGGATAGTCTAAAAATGAATCCCTAACTAAAAGGAACGCACAGGATTACTGTAGATAAAAAAGGTTAAATAAGAGAAGCTAGAAATCAGTCAATAAATGTCTTTGGGGTTAGCTTAGAGTGACTAGCCTCTGCGTGACGCTTTAAATTTTTCATGTTTGCAGCTTCCAAATTTTCCATGGTGAGAATAATACTTTCGCCTCCAAACCAGAGTGACTTGGGGACACAAAGGTAGAAGTCGATAATTTTCTTTGCCTATCTCTGAATATTTACAGTCAGAGGTAGAAAAGGAGGAGTCTGTCCCTTGTCTAGATGATGTCAATCCCCAGGTGTGGGATGACTCCAGCCCTGGTTTAGCCATAAATATTCCACCAATAAAGATTTCTCTGAGACCAAATGGTCCCTAGCCCTGGAAAAGACAATATCCCTTAAAACCAGAAGTTCTTGAGGGTCTTAGATCATTAGTTAACAAATACCGAGATACTGGAACTCGAATCAGCTGTGAGTCCCCCTGCAACACCCCAATCTTGCCCGTTCAAAAACCAGATGGATCTTACTGATTCGTCCAGGATCTAAGAGCTGTTAATGAAGCTGTGGTTCCCATCCACCCCATAGTCCCAAACCCATATACCCCCCTATCCCAAGTCCCAGGAAATGCCAAGTACTTCTCAGTCTTGGACCTTCAAGGTGCTTTCTTTTGCATTCCTCTCCATCCTGAATCCCAAAAACTCTTTGCTTTTGAGTGGCGGGACTTGGAAACAAGAGAGACCATACAACTCTCGACTGGACTCGACTACCCCAAGGGTTTAGGGACAGCCCTCATATCTCCGGGACTTCCTCGGGGAGAGAACTAAGGGAATTAACTTTAACAAACAGTAGTCTAATACAGTATGTGGATGACTTGCTCATAGCTAGGCCAGATTTTACCAGCTCTCAAATGGACACTATTTAAAACGTTAACTTTCCTGTATGAAAAGGGTTATCGAGTATCCCCCAAGTAGGCTCAGATTAGCTTAACCCAAGTAAAATACCTTGGATTTATAATTACGGAGAGAAAAAGAATGCCTGACCCCGAGGGGAGATCCCTCATCTTAAATACCCCGTACCCCCAAACAAAACAACAGCTTAGGGGATTTTTAGGAAGGACCGGGTTTTGCAGGATCTGGATTCCTAATTATAGCAATCTGGCCAGACTCCTATATGAGAATTTAAGGGGGAAAGAGGAAGAGCCACTCGACTGGCATGAGACCTGCAAGGTGGCATTTAATGCCCTAAAAGAGTCCATCACTAGAGCCCCAGCTTTAGGCCTCCCCAACCTGGAGAAGCCTTTTAGACTCTATGTTTCTGGAAGGACAGGAACTGCTCTTGGGGTGTTAGGGCAGATGATAGGGCCCGTATTACAACCTGTGGCTTATCTCTCAAAATAACTAGATGAGGTGGCCAGAGGGTGGCCCACTTGCCTCCGGGCAGTAGCAGCCACCGCTCTTATGGTTAAGGAGGCATCTAAGCTGACCCTGGGTCAGCCCACCACAGTGTATACGCCTCACCGGGTGCAAGCAGTCTTGGAAACGAAAGGGGACAGGTGGATGACAGGGGGAAGGATCACCCAATACCAAGCCCTCCTCCTTGACACTCCAGAAATAAAGTTGAGGGTCTGCCAGACTTTCAATCCAGCAACCTTACTGCCAGATCCCCCACTTTCCCTCTGGATCACCAATGCATACAAATCACAGACGAGTTATACTCTTCTCACCGGGACCTATCAGAGACACCTTTATCTGACCCAGAGCAAAACTGGTACACATATGGCAGCAGTTTTGTAGAAAAGGGAGAGAGGAAAGCAGGATATGGTGTAGCGAGCCTGGAAGAAACTAAGGAAAGTGGGTCTCTTCTCCCAGACACCTCAGCCCAGAAAACTGAACTTTTTCCCTGACAAGAGCTTTGGAGTTAGGAGAAGGAAAGAAGATTAATGTGTATATGGACTCTAAGTATGCTTTCCTCATTCTGCATGCTCATGCAGCAATTTGGAAAGAAAGAGAGATGCTCAGTGCCCGAAGGTCTCCTATTGAACACAAAGAGCTCATTCTCAGGCTCCTGGAGGCAGTCAAACTTCCTGCAAAATTAGCTGTCATCCACTGCAAGAGTCACCAAAAGGGGCAAGAAAAAGAAGCTCAAGGAAATAGGAAAGCTGATCAAGAGGCAGGACGAGCTGCCGGGGAAGCTACCTCTGCCAATGCTATCTGCCCCCTTTTCCCCAAGGAAACCCTGACTCCAGATTTTACCCCAGGGGGACATTCCCGATATGCTGAGCAGAGCTGGGAGATTGGGTCACATGGGTGGTTTCAGCCTGATCAGGCCCAAATAATACTCCCTGATTCTCAGGTTTAAAAAATTACTAACACCTTACATAAGAGCACCCATTTTGGAAGAGATAATCTAGAAATCTTGCTTAAGTCTATTCTCTACCATCCCCAGTTACTAAGGTTGTTAAACAGGTCACACAAAATTGTGACACCTGTCTAAAAAATAACCCAAAAACCAGACCTCCTCTAATTACACCTGTCCAACATCGGGGATCATACCCAGGAGCGGACTGGCAAGTAGAATGTACAGCCATGCCAAAGACCCAATGGTTTTCTTATTTGCTAGTCTTTATTGACACATTCACAGGATGGATCAAAGCGTTCCCTACTGAGACAGAGAGAGCTACAGAAGTCTGTAAAGCTCAGCTGAAGGAGATAGTGCCTAGGTGTGTGCTGCCTCGGTCACTTCAGAGTAACAATGCGCCCTCATTTACAGCAACGATATCCCAGAACCTAGCCGCATGCTTAGGCATAAAATACCGGCTCCGCTCATCCTGGAGGCCTCAAGCTTCAGGAAATGTAGAGAGAGCCAACCAGACTCATAAAAGGGCTCTGGCTAAGCTATGTCAAGAAACACATAATAAGTGGACACATAGGCTACCCATAGCCCTCATGAGGGTACGGACATCCCCCAAACGGCCACTATTGTTAAGTCCTTATGAAATGATGTATGGACGACCATTCTTATCTTCTGATTTGTTTCTTGACGAGGATGCCAATACACTCTTAAAACATATAATTGACCTGGGAAGGTTTCAGCAAGAACTCCAACGGTATGGAGAACAAACGACAGGAAGACTTGAAAAATCCCCAGGTAAAGCCAGGGGATCAAGTATCAGTAAAGACCTGGCAAGAAAAAGGGAGTCCAAACCAGCTGTCCGAGAAATGGACAGGGCCATATCAGGTTGTTGTAGTGACTTCAACTGCTGTAAAATGAAGGGTCTATCTGCCTGGGTCCACAATTCTAGAATAAAACCCTATATCCTACAGGAGGGGGAGACAGAAACTGAGACTCCAAAGCCAGAGGACAGCTATTCCTGTGAACCTGTTGAAGATCTCAGGCTCTTGTTCAAGCAGAACCCCATCAATCCTGCCTCAGATAAGTAAAATGCATCATATGATGTTCTTCCTCTTTCTAATCATATCTCCCTGTATGGCTATTGATCTCTCCCTAAACGAGGCATGTTCACTTGCAAACCACACTGCTTCTCAACTCAACCTAACCAGCCCGTGCTGGATTTGCATTAATAGCAAATGTTGGGGGTATGGCTTCTTCCCTCAAGCCTCATGAATCAGTCTCTGCTACCTTCAAACTCTTCTGCAGCTTCCTCACCTCTCTCAGCCTTCAGAGAACTGAAGAGACTTACGAGAATTTTAAGGCTTCCCTTGTAGCTCAGTCGGTAAATCTGCCCTCAATGCGGGTGACCCGGGTTCAATCCCTGTGTCATGAAGATCCACTGGAGAAGGAAATGCCAACCACTCCCAGTACTCTTGTCTGGAGAATCCCACAGACATAGGAGCCTGGCAGGCCACTGTCCATGGGGTTGCAGAGAGTCAGATGCGACTTAATGACTAAATCATCATCAGGGTTTGCTCAAGATTTGGCTTTGGCTTAAGGGTCATTCAAACTTTTTCCGCATCCTCAATAAGGTTGTTTCACTTTCTTATTATTCCTGTGTTCACGAAATAGCCCTTTTACTTTCAAGAACTTTTCTTTTGCACTCAGAACTTGACTAACCAGCACAGAGTTCTAGTTGTCAGCCTATCTTGGCTGTCAACACACTTTCCTCACTAAGCTCATAATCATTTCTAGCTTTTGGTTTCAAGTAAGAGATACGCAACTCTGCCTTTCACTTGAACACCTGGTGCCTCAGATGGTAAAGAATCTGACCCAATGCAGTAGGCTGGGGTTTGATCCCTTGGTCAGGAGGATCCCCCAGAGAGGGAAATGGCAACCCACTCCAGTATTCTTACCTGCAGAACTCCATGGACAGAGAAGCCTGGCGAGCTACAATCCAGGGGTCACAAAGAGTTGGATAGAACTGAGTGACAAACACACATACACTCAGAGGCCACTGCAGGGTTATTAACTGCCCTAATTTCAAAACTGCTGAGTCTCAGGGAATAGGGAGACCTGAGGAGAAGGAGAGAGATAGGGAATGGCTGGCTGGTGGGGCAGTCAGAACACACATATTTTACTAAGATCACTGCACTATCTCCTGTGGGCACGGTTCATGGTTACAATTAATTACAAACTCTGAAACAATGACAACAGTATTATCAAAAGTCACCGATCACAGCTCACTCTAAGAAATAACAATGAAAAAGTGTGAAATACTGCGAGAATCACCAAACTGACACAGAGACCCAGAGTGTGCAAATGCTACTGGAAAGATGACGGACACCCTCAGTGCAGGGCTGCCGCAGAACTTCAGTTTCCAAAAACTGAATTTGCAGGTACAATAAAACACGGTCTACTTGTATGCTAAAGTATCGACAATGGGCATTTTGTCAAACAGTTTAAGAAAAGAGAAGTTCTTTGTACTGCAATTGTAATTTTTCTCCAAGTCTGAGATTGTTTCAAAACAAAAGTAAACAAAAATACAAACAGAGACACACAAACATACATATATACAGGGAGTCTTCACTTTTGCAACTAGTGTTAACTGAAATTTGCGTACATCAGAATCCTGACTTCATAAGTGCACAACTCCAGAACAGGCATGGCAGTTTGCTACAGTGTGGAAATTGAGAGTTTTTTAAAAATATAAAAAATTTTAACAAGATTTTGTACACTTAATTTCTACACTGAAGTATTTTCTACCTAATTTTATACAGAAATGTCACACACATAAAACTGTTAATAAAATCAGAGGTTTCAAAAACGAAGAAAAATGTTCTATTTCTTAAACTAGAGTAATGTTTTATTATTATTCTTCAGAATTTAGTTAAAAAGTAGTCTTTTCAAACCATTCAAAATTTTATAAATGACAATTAAAATTAACCTTAAAACCTTGCACTGGCTCTGGAAAAGACACTTCCATTTGGGAATGATATCTCTGTCCAAAGATTCCTTTTCCCTTTTAACTACTATTTCCATCATTAATGGCAAGATCATACAATTCTTCCTTCAGTGTTTGGAAGAAATGATCATGAAGATACTAAATGAAAACTGCAAGGTCCAAATCAGAGTATGTTGTGTCTATAAAAGGAGAAGCCAAAAGAATATATATATAATCATTTGTGAAGACACAGAAGTTATCCAAAAGAATACATTTAGAAACTAAGGAAGGGACATGGATGGCTGGCAGACAGAGACTGGACGGACACTTTTACTGTTATCCTTCTGTTCTTCTACACTGTCCTGTGGGACTTTCCTAGTGGTCCAGTGGTCCAGAATATGCCACCCAGTAGGGGATACAGGTTCAATCCCTGGTCTGGGGAGGTTCCACAGGGCAGCTAAGCCTGTGTGCCAGAACTAACGAAGCCCTCGAGCCCATGCTCTGCAACAAGAGGAGCCGCCGCAGAGAGGGGCCCACGTCCCACAGCTGAAGAGCAGCCCCAGATAGTAATCCCCACTTGCTGCAACTGGAGAAAGCCTGTACATGGTGAAGACCTCATACTGCCGTATATACATAAGTAAATTCTTAAATGTGTTAAGTAGGTAAGTAAATAAATTATACTTTGTGAAGAAAATCTACTCAGAAAAAAAAAGGTCCGATTTAAAAAAAAAAAAACAACACTTCAGACTAAGCAGAAAGAACAAACTAAGCAAACTCACGCCATTGACTAGTAACTTTTTCAAATGAAATAATAATAAAAAATCAATTTTTACACTAAGGCTGTCAAAAACTACATATATTTCAAATAATTTCATGTGATAAGGCCAACTTAAAGGCAAATTTTATCGAAAATAGAACTGGAATCTTCATTTAACTTCAAAAGCTAAGAAAGAAACTTTCAGATTTTTCCTAATTTATGTCTTAACATTTCAAAGACAGCATCCTTGAAGTTTAATACATGTTCTTGCCAATGTACACTCAGAAATATAACCAATCACATTTTCACGACATCTGTGTCTTTACACAGATGACGTGATTCAGAAAAATTAAAATTGTCAGAGAGAGATTATTGGAGTTGTTCAAGTTATCAAACTAGACACTTAACAAGTCTCTGTCTGGAATCTGGGGCCCACTGATTAATCCCCATACCACGCTTTCCCCAATCCATGCATGAGGTAGTTTAAAAACATCAGAAACAAGCTTACAGAACACTTACTGACACTAAACCCAACCCTTCAAATCCAGCAGTGTGCAAGGCTTCACTCTCTGCATGTACTATGGATTAAGATAAAATGCCAGATATTAAATATGCAGGTTGGTTACCCAACTCCTTAGTTTTCATTGTTTCTAATCCACTATTTTTTGAAAGCCAATATATGAACATAGTTAGGCACTAGGTGATACCGAGAAGAAAGTGTCCCTGGCATGACCCAAGTATTGTGATCACAGTCAAACAAAACCATGAGAGAAATGTGTTAAATGTCTACAAAAGGTGTAGCCCTAAGATACAGGAAGAATGTAAAGAGTATTCTGGAAAAGAATGAAAGAAGTCGTCAATAGATCAGCTGAATAAAATCAATTGGTACAGCAATAAAACAGATTCAGGTTCTAGAGACGACCCTGTTGAGAACATTTACAAAGGTTATCTTTTGTTTGGAAAGGCTATGGCCGAGCAATTACGAGTTACAAAGAAAGAAGTTCCCAAGGACTTCAGTGCCCCAACCAAAACCTTATGAATCATTAAAAAAAAAAAAAAAATGCTAGCACAGAACACAACCTCGGAATGTGCAAGAAAGGTTCCAACCAACATTATTTGGAATGACACAACTACAATTCTACTGGGCAAGTACCTTTCAATGCAAGGAAAGAAACTGAAGAAATAAATAAAAGAAATTAACTAATATATAAATATCTTACAGACTCAAATCCTTAGTACCAGTATTTATGATGCTTTACATATTTATATATTTGTAACATAAAACAATTCTGACTATTAGCGTAAAATATCAGCCCTATAATTTCAATTTAAAACAGAATTAACAGCTAAACTAGACTTGTAATTTTAAATTGAATTTCACTATAAATAGTAGTGAAACTTAAGATATTAATATGTACCATGCTTGTAAGTTTATTAAATGTTTTAAGATTTACCATAACATTTGTGAAGGTTTGTCTGAAAACTGAACTACTTACCAAATAGTGAATATATTAAGTTATTTAAACAGTTTTTTAAAGTTTTAAATATGTATGTAAAAGGGATGCAATATAGTTTAAGTCTCCTTTTAAAATGATTCCCTAAACTTACTATATGTATCTAAAAAGATTTGTTAAGTTGAACTTTAAAATTTAAGGGAAATTTGGGGTTTAAAATGTAACTTTGATAAACTACATACTAATTCTTTAAAACCAAAGGAGCTTCCAAATAATTATTTCTGTTTAGAAAAACCCACCTTCAAGGATACAAAATCCTACTTAACTCTTATTAATCCTTCAGTATCTACGTAAAATTCTTCCTTTTCCATGAAGTCTTTCCTCTTTTTCCTTTTACCCTATACTAGGCAAAAAGAAAATAAATGTGTCTCTATCATTCAAACTGCTAATTTATTCTATTCTAGTGGCATAACTTTATGAAAACTCTTCTTTCAGGAATCCACATCGCCTATCCAAGGGTCACACGCACTTTCAGAACAGGGACTGTGCTTTATACTGCTCTCAACCTCTAGAAACATCTTACACAAGGCAACGCTAGCACACAGTAACTATTGGCGGTGGATGAACTGAATTCTAACAATCTTCCATGCCTTTCCAAATGGACCATTACCTCTGTTATGTCCCAATGGTGTGAAAACTGATCCAAGTCAGTGAGGTAAAGTAGCACGGGAGAAAGCTGCGTCTGGATGACATGGGGCACTCCTCAAAGGCTCTGAAGCCAAGTCAGTTCCTCTTTTGAAAACCCTAATTTGAGTATAAAGAAATCCAATTTAAAATAACTCACAAAGCAAGTAACATTCTTAAGTAATTTTTAAAAAATAGACATGTATCTTCAAGTTAAATTCTTCAAGCTAACAAGCTATTTTCTCTGAATTTCTGTACTTTATGTATTATTTTAAAAAATGAAATGCCAGCGATGTAGTAAAATTCATATAATTATGTACACAAAGATTTGACCTGAATCAAATGTGTAATACATCAAGAAACAATATTATATCCCTTAAACTGAGGGCTTTGCCACCTTTATACTTAAATAAGTGTGAAAGACATAATCATTCTAATTAATGTCAGGTTTAAAAAAGCAAATGAACAAGAAAAACAATATGCTCCTTCATACATATACCAAACTCTGTATTCTTACATAATAGCCTTTCAAGTGTCTTAAAACTATTCCATCCCCCCTAAGTCTCTTTCTTCAACAATTACTGTGTACTTCCTTCTACCTATTCCATATAATAAGATTTCTGATTCTCTTACCACCTCTATTACACCTAGTCTGACCTATACAAACAACTTGCCCAAGTCCCTCCTGAAAGACAGCTCTTAGAATGATCAGAATACGAGCACAATGTGGTCTGACCCTAGCTACCTGCTTTGATGTTTTCAGATCACTGTACTTCCATGAACATGCCCTAAAGAGCCATCATCTAGTTGGGAAGCCATATCACACTCCTGGCTGATTCCTAATGAGTTTCCTAAAACCACTAAACCCTTTGACAGGTACTACTAATTAAAACATAAAGCCCTCACATCCATCTCAAACGCATACATCCAAAACTATCAAACAAACATGTACAAGTCTACTTGTTACTTGTTTCTTTTATATAATATTTATCTTGCTACATTCAGCTCCTTATCAGAACTTTTCAAGCTATTTTTGGATTCTGACAACATATTTCAATAAGTCTCTTAATTTTAAGTCTTCAGAAAATTTCAAACACTGTCATCTTTATCATCCAGTTACAAAACAAAACTACCAAAGACAGTATGATCATTTAAAACAACAGTAATAATACTTACTAATCTAACACATCAAGACTCATTTTACTAATTTTTCTCTGACATCAATGGAAAGCAAAATATGGCTAATTAAAATGTGATGTTTTTCCTAACACACCGAACATGTTAAACATGCTTAAAATGGATATTCTGTTCCCCATCTTATTAAGCTATGCAGTGAGGTCCAAAACTTAGACCCAAACAGGTAAGACAGTAAATCTCAGGAGAATTTTCATACTAGGTTCTTTTCCTTTCCTTAACTTGGTGGATCAGGGCAGTTACCTGTAAGTGTTGAAAATAAGAAGCTGAAATAGTCCTCATTACTGATGTTTAACTGATCACTTCCATTCCATTCTTTCCCTGAAGACTTCCATCCAGAAAATGATGATCTACAATAAACAATGGAGACCTAGTACTAGAAGTGACCAAATTGAAGACTCAGGAATAAAGCACAGAATATATGACTATTCTTTATGGAATACAAGTATAATTTAAGAGCTCAGTCAAAAATCCGTAGCATGTATCATCTTTACATGTAAGGGGGTTCAAGTATCGTAATATGGAAAATATAATTTCTAACATATGTTTTTGTAAAGTTTCCTTGAAAAGCATAACCAGCCCACTTATATGGTACAACTGGAAAATTTTTCCACACCACTGAAAACTCAGTTTCAAGGAGCCAAGGTGAAGTTCTGCTTTTCAGTAGTAGGTTCAGCTGCTATGTATTTACTACCTCATCTTCATTAAAAAAAAAAAAAGTCTTACCTTGTTTATATGAATGAGCTAAGTTTAAACAAGCTCCTGCTTCCTACCTAAACCAAAGCATCTTAACTAGGTAAAGAATACTTCAATTTAAAGCCACTCTGCAATAACTATGCACTCCTATACTTTGCGAGGCTTTATAACTAGTCTACGTCACAATACTGCAGCTAAAGTATTGGTAGTGGACTTAAGGGAATAGCTAAACATAAAGCAGCTTCTCATTAAATGAAGATTATCTGGTTCCTGCTATGAGATCAGTTTCCAGTGATACCTTTAAAAACTCTCCTCAAGGTAAGACTAAGAAGGAATACAGCAAATGTCAGCCATGAATACAGCAAAAAAACAAAAAGCTGAGAATAATCAGATCCAAAAAGCTATCTTTTTGGATAGCTTTTTGTGACAAATTTTTTTTTTGGGACAAACTTTTATAATAGAAATCTGAATAAATGTCAAGACAAAATAAGGAGTTTCTAATTCAATGAGAAGCACTTTTTTTTTTTTAACCACTGAAACAACTGTATTTATTAACATTCTTAAAAGTTGGGGAGTTAAAAATAATGGCAACATTTTTCTGAATCACTTCTACTTAAAGGACTTCTCTTTGCTTAAAGGGCTATGGGAGAGAATATCACAAGCTAAGAGGTTATAAAAAGTCAGAGATGCTCAATGGAAATGAGTACAAAATGGGTGATTAGAAAAGAAGCTAATATCCTCTTATACCCAGTGAACACTGTGCTGTCCAGTGGCTAAAAAGAGTAGCAAATCCATTTAAAAATCTAGTTTGGACAAAAGACAAGCAATGTATCACTCTGTCCTTAAAACTACAATGACCACACATACTGGCCACACCAGAACAGTTCTGAGACTAGAAGGGATGCTATATCAATTATGCTTGGACAACAGAAGCAAACCAGACCTGCTCCTGGCAGGCCAGCTCACATATTCACCCTGCTTCAAAACCAGGCTGAATTTCTCAGTAATTTCTCCCTTCTCTGGTATTTTTATCTAACAGCATAGACTACGTTTCCACATGCATGTCTCATGTTCCCCAAACCAGCTGTAAATGAACTAGGGGCAGAGAGGGCAAGAAGAGTAACGGTCAGCAGAACACCACAGGTAGATGGAGAGGAAAAACTCAAAAAACCTCTAAGTGAATAGTGAAAAAGGCAGGAACAGCAATTCTAAGTACAGTTTTTAAGACAAAGTAAACACCAACAACTCTAAGTTGATGGGTTTTTCACACACTGAACAAACGGAGATGGTCTGGTGGTGACATGCTCTCCCATGAATTTCCCCTGCTGGAGACAACAGTGTCAGAACGCTAACACCCAGAGTGAACTAGACCGCAGAGCCCAATTAATATAGCAGATGAGAATCAGAAATTATTGAAGGAATATTTCAGGAAAAGGAGCCTGCCACCAGTCCTTGGCACAGACGGAGCTGAGGAGTGGGATGCCTCAGGTGAACAGTGCAGGTGGGAGACAGTGAGAAAGCTAGCTGGTTTACCGTCACCATCAAGGACGGAGGGGAAAACCAAAGACGTGAAATAACCCAGGTGATGTCTAAGGAACGGTATTCCTTAGAAGAACATCATTCCTTAAGAATAACCGAACATTATTCTTCAATTCTAAATCTAGGAAAAGTGATGCAATGATAATACCACTGGCCTGGGAAAGTTGAAAAGGCCCCATCTTGTTTTAATTTTTAAAGAGATTAGTTTGAATAGGGACAATACATCTACAGAAAGAGAAGTCTACTAAGACTCTGTGCAAATGCTAAAAGGCAAAGTTTAACTTGGTACACTTTTAACTACATGACAACTTGCTTTTGATGATTATAAACTTCTATTACCATTACTTGTAAATTAATATTTTCTCAGTACTCACCACAAACCCACAAAAAAATGTAAAAAAAGACTTGTGAAAAAATCCTTGACCAAAGTTATTGAGCACAAGTCAATCGTAATTAATGCCAAAAAAGATACTAAATACAAGTTCTAAAGAGAATTAATTTTAAGAGGTGTTCAAAAGTCACTTTTAAATGAATGCCAAAACAGATCCTCCACAAGTTCTATCATGGGAAATGAGTGCCCTCTACTGGAAGTTAACAGTCATAAAACCACTTAAGTTAAATTGTATTTCTTAAAGACCTGGCATTTAGTACTGAACTAGACAAAGAGGGGTTTCATATATAGACAACATATTGCAAACAGCTCTCTTTTGCTAAAAGGAAAAATTAATTATCAGTTATGAAGCACAATTTGGGCGACAACATTCAAACATACGTCTTATCCTGGTACGAAGAGACTGGCAAACAAAGCTAAAGAAAGTCTACTAATAAAGCGAGCCACTCCTGTTTAATTGGGGCAGAGGGTCTGCACAAGAAGCCACAAAGAAGCTAGTTTTTAAATTTTTCAGCTACAGCCCAGATTCAACTCCTGCCTAAAACTGTATCAGACCCTGGCCTTGAGCCACAATTAGTAACAAATGGCTGAATATGAAAGTACTATGCCTGATACAAACATTACATTTTAAAGGATACTTTGAACACTAGCAACATGAAACATTATTAGTTTTAAGACCTTTGAGAGTAAAACACCACAGTCACATTCTGGAAAGTAGCTCCTTGAAAAATTAAACAGAAAATTAACATATGATTCAGCAATTCTACTTCTGGGTATACAGCCAAAAGAATTAAAAGGATTCAAACAGGTGTCTGCACACCAATGTTTATAGCTGCATTATTTGTAACAGCCAAAAGGCAGAACAACCGAGTATCCATTAACAGATGAATATATCAAAATCATGAAGACAAAATAGTGGTAAACAAGGGCTGGGAGAAGGGGAAATAATCAGTACAGAGTTTCAGTCTGCAACGATGACAGTGCTGGAGATGAATAGTGGTAGCAGTCGCACAACAGTGTGAATGTACTTAATGCCCCAAACAATTCTCACTGTATACCTAAAACTGGTTAAAATGGGAAGTTTTAGGTTATGTATATTTTGCCACACACACACACACACCCACCCACCCACCCACAGATATTTTAATGATTCCCTGTCTGAGTCCGCAAGCTTTTATTTCACCACCTACATTGAACTGAGCTCCCTTCCAAAAAGAAAGACCTGTATTACAATTTCATAACACCAGAAGTTTTAAAACACAGCACTCTCATCCGTCACTGAATCCTTACTATGGCTACACACTTCTGATAATCTTAACCCTTGTTTCAATGCACCTACACAAATCACTGTATGTTTCTACCTGATGGTTCAGCGGTAAAGAATCCACCTGTGGTGTAGCAGAACAAGAGTTCAATCCCTGGGTCAGGAGGATCCCCTGGAAAAAGAAACAGCAACCCACTCCAGTATCCTTGCCTGGAAAATCCCATGGGCAGAGGCGCCTGGTGGACTACAGCCCATGGACTTAGTGACTGCAACCATGACAATGCAAACCGCTAAGCAAACCACCTGGAACAGTCTTGCCCCAGTGACCTTCCTCTTACCCAGTATCATCAACAGTTTTAACTGCTGTTTTAAGAGCAAATGAAGGGAGGGGCGGCATTTTAAAAAGTCAGTTCATAAACTGCCAGTGACAGGGGAAGGGTGAGGGAGAAGATTATACACTTGAAATACAGCTCACTTTAGCATGCTACCTCATGTGCAGTATCCCGACAAGCATGGCAGCCAAATTTGCACTGAGTCTTCCCATAATACAGCAGCAGCTTAACCGAGAAAGCAAGTCAGCAGGCAGACTGGGTAGAAAATACACAAGCTGGACCAAAAGCTGCTGAGACTCTGCTGACAGAACCACCACTGTGCCTTCTTGTGGATCTAGTGAGGCAGGAAGACAAGTTAAATTTTAAAAGATATACAAACAAGAATTAATAAAGCAGACTGACCATTTTCACTGTGCTATGTTGAATTCTAACATATCAACTACATGAAAAAAAATATATATGTATGGCTTAAGGTACTGCCTAGAGTAAGACTAAATACAATCATTATTTAAAGATAACATTTAACACTCGATTTCATAATATTCAAATGTGTTATTTGAAATAATAACTGATGGAGTTAAAGGTATTAGAAACAAAGCAAAACAGTAAAAACAAAAAACAAATAAAAAAAAAAAACAAGCACTTTTGCCAAACAGGGACAATTATAATATCAACCTAATCCGGCCCCATCACTTCATGGCTAATAGATGGGGAAACAGTGGAAACAGTGGCTGACTTTATTTTTCTGGGCTCCAAAGTCACTGCAGATGGTGACTGCAGCCATGAAATTAAAAGATGCTTACTCCTTGGAAGGAAAGTTAGGACCAACTCAGATAGCATATTAAAAAGCAGAGACATTACTTTGTCAACAAAGGTCTGTCTAGTCAAGGCTATGGTTTTTCCAGTGGTCATGTATGGATGTGAGAGTTAGACTGTGAAGAAAGCTGAACGCAGAACAATTGATGCTTTTGAACTGTGGTGTTGGAGAAGACTCTTAAGAGTCCCTTGGACTGCAAGGAGATCCAACCTGTCCACCCTAAAGGAGATCAGTCCTGGGTGTTCATTGGAAGGACTGATGCTGAAGCTGAAACTCCAATACTTTGGCCACCTGATGCAAAGAGTTGACTCGTTGGAAACGATCCCGATGCTGGGAAAGATTGAAGGCAGGAGCAGAAGGGGACAACAGAGGATGAGATGCTTGGATGGCATCACCGACTTCATGGACATGGGTTTAGTTGGGCTCCAGGAGTTGGTGATGGACAGGGAGGTCTGGCATGCTGCAGTTCATGGGGTTGCAAAGAGTTGGACACGACTGAGCAACTAAACTGAACTGAATTTAAAACCAAAGACTTATCTGAGTATACACACACACTCCTATATATAAGCAATACTGAAAAATACAGATTTTTAAATACCACACACAAAAGGTAGACACAAACCAACGTTTGTCATTTAATAAATGGGTAAATATAAAGTGGTGTATATTCAACAGTGGAATGTTACTCAGCATTAAAAAGAAATACAGTACTCGTATATGCTCGTAAATCCTAAGAACAGTATGCCAAGTGACGGAAGCCATACTGAGAAGATCCACATCACACAATGTCATCTGTGAGAAATGATCAAAACAGGCAAATACAGAGAGACAGAAATGGTGAGCAGTGGTTGTCAGGAGCTGAGGTAGGAAGAAATGAGGAAATAGGGATGGACTACTAATGGTAGAGTTTCTTTTTGAGGTGATAAAAATATTCTGGAATAAGATAATAGTGACTATCGCACAATCTTGGGAATATGATAAAAATTAATGAATTGCACAGTGTAAAATGGCCAATTTTATGGTATATAAACTGTGTCCTAATAATAAATACTAATTATACATATGCATATATGTATATTTTTATTGACATTTTTGCTAAAAGAATGAAAAGGTTTCAGGGGTGAGTGAAACGTTAATATATGAAAGCCGTACAAGATCTCAATAACGATTAAATAAGTAAAATTTGCCATCAAAGTTTCAAAAGAATTCTATAAAAATACCTGATCAGTTTTGAATTTGTGAATTTCGTGGCTTAAAAGATAATTTAAGATCTGAAGAGACATCTACAACCTTTAGTTTTCTTAAACTATTGTATTAAGTAATACTATTGAAAATGAATTTACTGTTTGATATTTTATTCATTTTACCATGGTACAATTAATGTATAATTTGAAGGAAAAGTAAAACCTAAAGATCTCCCCTTTGAAACATTGTTCTTAAGTCGGGGTAGACCGATTATTACATACACAGGTAAACAACACTCTTACCATAGATTCGGAGAGCAGTAACTTGTAAACTTTTGAGTAGCTCTTTATTTGCTCGGGCTGCAGCAGTATGGATAATGTCAACAAACTGTGTTGAAAGCTCAGGATTTCGGGAGCCGAGATGTGCAAGCTGCAGTGGTAAACAAGCAGCAGTATGGATAATGTCAACAAACTGTGTTGAAAGCTCAGGATTTCGGGAGCCGAGATGTGCAAGCTGCAGTGGTAAACCAACGTGATAACACTTTACTACGGTATCTAAGGCCATCAAAGAAAAGGGAAATACACCACATTTATTTAAACATTTGAGAGCCTATAAGATGACTGGCATACTATATTCATCTATAGTATTCTCTAAGGTTTTACCCACTGTATTTTAAAAGTTTATGTAGTTTGGGGCACTATGTACATTGTAATTTTATCTTAAAGGACACAGGCTCTACTTAGCTTGTGAACTATTTACACTAATTTGTAATGACCGTTTTACTATATTAAGTCATTTATGCATTCAGTATAGGGTGCCCCCACATTAAGTGGCTTCAAACTTGGGTTATTTCCATTCTTGCACATACTTGCTCACTCTCTAATGTCTCATCTTGGACACGGCAATCACTTTTTCTGTCCCCCAAGAGTTCAGTGATTTACACACAACCTTTGGAGTCTACCAGACTTGAACTTAAGTCTCAGTCTGGCTGCCCTTTAACAGCATGACACTCACCAACTTATTTAACCTAAGCTTCCTTCTATAAGGCAGAAACCAACAGTACCTACATAAAAGTATGAGAATTACTGAAAAATTAAGAAAAGCACCTGACTCACAGTAAAGACTTGAATATGTTCTAACAACTACCTATGTATGCTGAGGTACCACAAATCCCGTTATCTTTCACCCAAACATCTCTTCCAGACTATCCCAAGTAAACCTCAAACTCACCACATCTAAGACTGATTCCTGAGTTCTACTCTTCGTGTTGTCTGCATCACCAGACAGCACCAAACCAAGCTGGACACTTTTGCTCTTTAAGATACCGCCATTTAAAAATTTATTGAAACATTTTTGACACCCAGTATTATGTTAGTTTCAGGTATGTATCACATAATAGTCTGACATCTGTACACATTGCAAATGGTCACCATACGTCTAGTAACCACCTGTCCTAATAAAAGTTACTGGTCATATTCTTTATGCTGTATATTATATCCCCATGACTTATTTACTTTATAACTCAGTTTGCACCTTTTAATCTCTTTCACCTATTGTACACCTCTCCTCTTCTACTGCCCTCATTCTTATACCATGTGTCCCAATATGTCACTAAGGGCCGGAGGTTAAACCTCCATAATTTTTATGGGAAGCAAAACAAAATTCTGAGGCTGCTACAGGTGGTTCCAATAATTGTCCTTTAGCTGTTAAGCAGACAAGTGGAAATATATGCTCAAAGAGACTTTTACCTTCTCAGTTATGTGTATAAAGGTTACTGAAACTATTATGTATGCCTTTTTATTTAAAAAAAAAAATAATAATAAAACCAAAAAGGATAAAAAGAAGATTTTCTCCAAAGATTTAATCACCCTATCATCTTATTCATACAGATTACAAAGTAACCTGGTAAGAAAAAGAAAAGCAAAATAACAAAGGAACTGTACCGGATTCTGTAAGATCTCAGTTCTTCTTTTTGATAGCTTTTACTGAAAAACTTCAGTAACAAAGTCGGAACTGGAAGGAGAAGGCCTCTCTGCTGATACAATGTATAAACTGCCTTTATGAGAGACTCTGTAGCCTCTAAGAAACAAGAGAAAACAGCTGCATGTGAGTCAAAATGTTTCTTCACCAGCACCATAATTCTTCTAAAAAGCACAGAAGCACCTTGTTCCTATGAGGAAGCAGATTTTAGCCACAAACTGATGACTACCATCAAAATCCTACATCAATGGCCTAATAAAAAAGTCAAACCAATCGGAGATTACAGTACAAATTTTCCTAAGAGACAACAAACCTAGGAAAGGACAACAAATACCACAATACTAGAAAGGTGGATAAGCCAGGAACCAAACAGCAAAGTTCTGCTTGAATGAAAAGAATTAGTAAGTCACACTAAAAACTGACTTAATGCAACATAACTTCAAGTTACAAGAAAGGTAAAGAGATAAGGATCCACCAATTTCTAGTCAAACTAGATCAGAAAAGTATTTCTTTATCCTTAGGCTCAATGTCATTTCCTATTAATAAAACTTACCTTCTTTCACTCCAACTATGTAATCTAGTAGAAAACCTACCCATCAGCTTCAGAGTGGACCTACCCACCGAAAAGGGGGTGTTCTCAGCCATCAGGGTTCAAGCAGACATTCCTTCATGATTATGCTGGCTACCTTTTATGGCTCGAACGTAAATGACTATGAAATGTTTGACAGGTATGAACTCAAAATTAGATGCTCAACATTAACAGTATGCGTAAGAGCCCCTCTCTTAAGTAAGGACAGAGCATTGACACCCACCTCTGTCTGACTGCATCTGCATTAACCTCCAGGAGACACCAAGCAATCTGTTCAGCTGCTTACTGTTTAGCCTAGACCCATCTTCAAGGGTTTCTGTTACAAATTTCCTTATCCTTTCTATCCAACTGGAATCCTTCTGCAAAGTTGAGGCATTTGCCAGGGAGACCATGATATCAGACAGTGTTAAATTCAGTAAAAGGTGATCTGCATTATTCGAGAGAATCGTGCAATGCTTGATGCTAAAAACAAAGACACACATAACTGTTAAGTGTTGTATCTACCATGCCTGTTTCACTTAAACACTTAACTATTCCTCCCAGAATGAACTGTCAAGAAGGTAAGTATATTAAAGCGACTGTAAGCAAACCATTCATTACAGAATCAGAGCTGTTAAGGCATAAATTAAGAATGCATACTGCTCAGTTCATTACCCAAGTTGCTATTCACACAAGAACTACAGGCCCTTGAAACATGGTGTGGTAATCCTAGATGTACTACAGGGATAAGAACACTTGAAAACTTCAACACACTTGAAGATTTTCGTTAAGCAGATATTTATATTAGGATGAAACTCACGACAGACCTTGATTCTGCTTCTAACTAATTTTGACTTGACAGAATCACTAATTTCTCCTGGCCACAATTTCCTTATATGTGAAACAGGAGACTGGTCTAGATAAGCCCAATTCTGAAACAATTTAATTTTATGACTCACATATTACAATCACTTTTTCTAACAGATTATCTTAAGAAAAACAAAATTTGCAACTTAGGATAAAAACCACTAGATATATAAACACTATATAAACACAGTGTAGATTTCAGGCTACACTGCATTCAACAGCAGAGCCTATTTATTCTCATGTTCAGAAACATGTAAAGTTGATTAAACTAAAAAAATACCTGAAACTAATTTATTTTAAAAGAAAGTTAACCCTGGATTAGGCATGAGAAAGGACACAGTCGTAAGGAACCACAAATACAAGGGGAGGGAAATTTTTAATATTTGTTGTTATTAGGGTATCAAATGTAGGGTTAGGAATGACAAATGGGACCAGATCACAAAGATTTGAAAACTAAGGACACTAAAATCAATTCTACAAGCACAGGAGTAACATAGTTGAAAAGTTCTTTCATTTCTGCTGATGAAAAAGAAAATATCAGTTACAAGACTCTAAACAAAGAAGTAGTTGTATGTCTACTTGAGCAATACAGGCAAGACGTGACAAGCTCAAGAAACAATGCTGGTACAGACTAGGAGAAAGGGGGATGTATAGCAAGAATAAAAATTAGCTGGATTTGAAGTCTGCTTAAATGCATACATGTATGTGAGCTTTTAGCTGAGCTGGTAAAGAATCCGCCTGCAATGCTGGAGACCCCAGTTCGATTCCTGGGTTGGAAAGATCCTCTGGAGAAGGGGTAGGCCACCCACTTCAGTATTCTTGGGTTTCCCTGGTGCCTCAGTTGGTAAAGAATATGGCCGCATTGTGAGAGCCCTGGGTTCCATCCCTGGGTTGGGAAGATCCCCTGGAGAAGGGCATGGCAACTCACTCCAGTATTCTTGCCTGGAGAATCCCCATAGACAGAGGAGCCTGGTGGCCTACAGTCATGGTGTCGCAGAGAGTCGGGACCTGGCTGAGTGAGTGAGTAAGCACAGCACAGCCCAGCAAAAAACTGGGAATTCTATCACGGAGAGAGAATGAATGAAAACTGGGACAGATGAGTAGCAATCTATACTACAAACCCAAAACTACTGGTAGGTTCTTTGCCCAACTGTTCAGTGCCCAAAACCAAGGCACATTTTATACTAACCAGACCACACAAAAACTCAACTGCATCATTTATTCACCACAGGTAGAGCTTTTGAAGATCTACTTACCTATTACTGTCTGGAAGGTGTCAACAGACATTCAAAAGTTGGGAGAATTCATCCCGCTCCTCCAAGAATTTACACAAAATTTTAAAGTCTAAATACACTGACCACCAATTCTATGAAGGAGACAGGAAACTGGGGAAACTCATTTTCAGCAATGATAGAGGAGGAAATTAGAACTGATTCCCGTCCTGAAAATAACTTTAAAAGCTGGATGAAATAGTTTTTAACAACTCAAAAGCATTCAAGAGGTAACAAGGTGATGAACAATTGCTGGGTCCCCAAAATAAAGCAAGATCACAGTACTCAGGTTCCAAGGGCTGTGGAACCAAATACCCAATTCCAACGAAAAGCCTGGAAAACGGAACTAACCTTTCAGAGGCCTCACAGGGAAAAGTCAAACTCCAGAGCCAGACAAACATGGGGACTCTGGTATATTATCCCTACTTCAAGCTGAACCTGTAAGGGCTCCCTGCCAGAGTAACGGTGAACTGGAAGTAAAAAGAGCTCTTACATAAAACAATCCCAGTTATACATCATCTCAGTAGTTAACGCAACAATTTTTCCCAACTAGATCTATAGATTCAACACAATTCCAATCAAAACCCCAGCCAGTTACTTTATAGTTATCAACAAAATGATTTCTGAAGTTTACACACAAAGGCAAGCACTAGACTACCCAACACAAGACCAAAGCGGAACAATGTTGGAGGACTCACACCACTCGAATTCAAGGCTTACTGTACTACAGTAATCAAGACAGCACAGAACTGGTGAACGAACAGACAAACATAGGTCAGTGGAAGAGCCCCAAGACAGGCCTACAAGTACAGTCAACTGATGATTTCAGACAAAGGAGCCGAAGCAATCCAAAAGAGAAACAAGAGTCTTTTTCTGCAAACAGTGCTCGAATAACTGGACAGAAACTCTAGAACTGAAAAATAAAAATAAAACAAATTCAACAAATGTATGTTTGAATGAGACAAAGAGAAACAAAAAATTCAGTAAGTGGGTCTTATATATAATCAATTAGTCTTTAAAGGGAAGGAGAAAAATGGCATTAATATTTTAAAGATGAGAATTTTTCAGATGTGTTTAGACACTTCACTCAAGATCTCAGATTTAAGAAGCTCACTGAATTCCAAGGAAAATCAATAAAAAAGAAAACCACACCGGGATACATCATTGTCAAACAGCAGAAAATAAAAGACAAGGAGCAAAGTCTTATGGGGGAGGTAGGGGGGGTGGGGAGGGAAGTAACTTTTATAAAGTAGCAACAGTTCAGACTCATAGCTGACTTCCTAACAGCAGTGGGAACCAAGAGAGCGAAGCGTTGCAGTCAGTACGGTCAGTACGCTCAAACAAGAAAACTGCCAAGCTCAAGCACTGTGCTCTGTTAAAACAGTCCTTGGAAATAAAGGAGAATACATATATTCTCCTTCATTTTATATTATATATATATATATATATATATATATATATATATATATAATGTAAGTATTTGTGTGTGTGTGTGTAAATCCTCTAGCAGCTTCTAAATAAGCCTAATGAAGAGAGATGAAAAAAATGAAGAGCAAAAAAATAGAATATACAGATAAAACTCAGATGGTGGATACAAGTTCTCCAAAAATATTAATTTTTGCTTGAAAGTTCAAATTTTATCTCTAGCACAGACACTATTTTCCTGAAACTGATAGGCTTATTTTTTTCATTTCTGAGAAAATATCTACAAATACCCAAGTCTGAATAAGCATAGTTAGTCATTTAAATTAAAATCATGTCCATTGCAGAAAATACAAACAGAATGACAAGTGCATTTCCTCGAGACAACCATCATTCTTTGGCATGCAGCCAAAATACTTCAGGCACACTTTCCATTTCACCACACAGAATATTAAAATTACGTGTTTTCAAGGATTGTGACTTAATAAGATTAGTAATTTTTTACTTAATTAAGAACAATTTTAAGTGAAACCGGCATGTTCTTTTAAACTGTGAATGCAGAGTGGTGAAGAATACTGTTAACCCTCCATACCGTTCTGCCTCCACATATTCAACCAACTGCAGATGGTGTATCATGTGTATGGATTGTGGCTTTCTGAATCCATAGATGCAGAATGTGTATTTGGAGGGCAACTTGCTTCTGGATCAGTGAAAATACCACGTATGACACTATGTCTTTACACAAAACTCAGACTGTACAACAAGAAGAGTGACCCCTCACATAAACCAAGGACTCCAGTGTAAATGATGTATCACTGAGGTTTGTATTTTACAACAGATACACAACTCTGGTGTGGGACGCTGACGTGAGGGAGGCTGTGCATCCATGGGGGTAGGAGTAGTGTATGAGGACTCCGTACTTTCTGTTCAATTTTAATACGAATCTAAAATTGCTCTAAAAAATGAACTCCATTTAAAAAAAAAAAAAAAAAAGGAATGAAATGCTAGTAGTGCCACAACATGAATAAACCTTAAAGATATCATGCTAAGTGAAGTTAAGCCAGACATTAAACAGTGTTTTCAGTTTCTACTGATACATGGTACCAGAACAGTCAAATTAATAAAGGGGAAAAATGCAATAGCGGTTCCCAGTACCTGGAGGGAGAAGAGCATAGGAAGCTGTTATTTAATGTGTACCGAGTTTCAGACTGGTAACATGAAAAATGTGAAATGTACTTAATGCCACCAATCAGTACACTTTAAAAATGGTTAAAATGCTAATTTTTATGCTATGGACATCTTACCACAATGAAAATAATATCTTTTGTAACTCCACAGTTCAACCCAAGATTAAAAAAAATCTAGACATCAGGTCAAAATTGAAGACCACCAGCTTAGGCCACATTGGCTCCTCTAACTTGAATCTGTGAATTTAATAGATAGCCTCCAAAGGCTATCTGAGAAATATTCAACAAGCTTCCTTATGGAAGTTCAAGAGCAGCCTGCGGACCCTCAAAACAAATCACTAGGGAAATTTATGGTAATACTGTCAATCCACTTTTGTTAAAAATGCCACAATTTCACCACCTCAGTGTCTTCATCGTTAACTCCTTTTTCACCTTCTATATCTTAGCACAAATCACTACCTAGGCAGGCAGCCCTCCCTAGGACCTATGCCCCCCATGAAAGAGCAGGACCAGCTCCCTACTATACTGATATACTTTTATTACCCTACATTCTTTTTCCTAAGTGCCTTCAACATATTAAGTGCCCAATAAAGTGAATAATGACAGTACACCCATATGCTTTGAGTAGTTTACTTACATTTAATGGTCTACCAAATTCCAAACATCCTTTTATTTAATCTCATTTTGATGAAAATTACACCTGAAACCCCTTCCTTGACAACATAAAAATCACATGTCATTATATTCACGCATTGAAGGATATTCTCAACCTTATCCATGGACCTGATTAAAAACTTCTGTGTTAATAAGAAAACTGTATCTGGAGCAAGTAACAACTTACTTGCTCAAGAAAGTATCTCCATATTTGATTCTCTGTCACCTCCAACTCCAGAAACTCTAAATTAATGGTCCTAAAACATGGTTTTGATCCAACCAATAATAGTCTTCAATGCCTAAAGGATCAAGGATGAAAGAGAAATGAGAGTCAGAGACAAAAAATGACTTTCAGCATTAAAGTTAGTCATCAGTAGAAACCAATTTGATCCAGGTCTGTCCCATGTCCTCCATTATGCAATTTTATAGCTTTCTCATACCCTATAATATCTCCTTCCATTACTGCAATCATCCCTCACTTCACTTCTGCCTGCTAAAATCACATTCACATTAAAACACTACTCTCCAACACTGCCTTGTCTGTTTATCCTAACAAGGATCTGTCTTCTCCTATTAATTCCTATAGCATTTCTTGACTATAAAGTTCTAATGACACTTAAATATGCCTTGTGTGAAAGATGTAGATTCATTTTTCTTCCTGCAAGTTATTGAGCTTTTGTTTCTCAGCCTTAAAACTACGCTTCCACGCTCTTACTTTGTGATCCTGGGGGTGAGTCACATTTTCTCCTTTACAGTTTGCTTCTTGTTAGGCTCTGCCAATAAAGTGCTTGTTTTTGTTTAGTCACTAAGCTGTGTCAGACTCTTCAGCAACCCCGTGGACTACAGCCTGCCAGGCTCCTCTTTCCATGGGATATTCTAGGCAAGAATACTGGAATGGGTAGTCATTTCCTTCTCCAGCAGATCTTACCAACCCAGGGATTGAAATCTGTCCCTGCACTGGCAGGAGGGCTCTCCACCACTGAGCCACCTGGAAGTCAAGGGGTACTTGAGACCAGAAAGCTGGAGGAGGAAAATGTGGCACTTTCTGTTTGCTTCCTAGTCCTATTTTTTGCTTCCTTTTGCCACCAGTGCAACCCAACCACTCTTCAGGCCAGCAGCAGTTCATTCTAGCAGCCAGAGTTGGTTCCAGTCTGTATCTTCCTGACACAGAACCAGTATCACCGTGCCCCTAGAACACCAGCGCCAGCCAGCAGAACCCTCTTCGCTGAGCCCTGTACCCTTACCCCACTGGGCCCCTCTCCTGATCCCAAAGACATTAGTCCCAGCTGAGTGCAAACCCCTTCCTCGAGGCCTGAGTTTGGGCTGCAGCCTTTCTTTCCAGCCACTTGCCCTCTTCTCTTTGCTCTCCGGTCAGGAGGCAGTGGTGGCTTCCGACAAGACCTTGCTGTTCCCTTTTGTCTTTCCACTATTAAGTGGAAATGCCTAGTTAACAACCGGTTGTATTAAATTCTCTGTGAAAATCACTGGTATGATTTCCATCTCATGACTAGAGTCTGACACACATTTTTATCAATTTTAAGATTTTGTATTGATTTTTGCAATTTATGAATCACTTAAGAGATCAAAGAATATACCTTAGGGCATCTAATTATCTGTCATAATACTTTACTTACAGTGAGAGACCAAAAAACTTCAGTGAATGAAGTTTCTCTGCCTACAACATACTTATCACTTCTGAGCATATCCTCTGAACTCTGCCCAAAGAGCCTCACTGATTCTCCAAGTAGTTTCTTCCTTTTGATAAGTTTAAGAACCTTCTGACAAAGACTTTAAAATCTGTTCAAGCGTTTGCTCATTTGGGGAATTGCACCTTGAGTATCTGTATCTGCTTGTCAAGTTTTATTTGGTAATTTGTTTTTACGTTTATCTGCTCTTACTTCAGGTAAACATTTCAAATAACTTCCAGGCTTACACTTTTCCAGTGAAACTTCATCCATAATTTGTTCTTTTCACTTATTTTAAAAAAGAGAACTGCTTTTCTTCAATTATCCCTCTTCCATCAGGATACTGATAACAGTTACATTACGCTTCCTTGTGTATATAAATGAGAGCAGAAACTAGTGATGTTATGCTCTCAAAGATTCAGTAATTACACAGTGCCTCTCACAAACAAACTATCCACTCTAAGCAAATTTTTATTAAATTCTTATCTATACAATTTGATAACTGACACTCATTTAGCACAAAACATTCACTTCACAGATTAAAAATAAAAATAAAAACTAAGTAAAATTGGAAGTCCAGGGCTTAAAGTGACTTGTTTAAGATCAGATACTACAGCTTTTATCTTTACTTCACAGTCTAGATAACAACTACTTGCAGTGTACAAAGTTCAGTGTGAGACTGTTTTCTGAAAATGTCAGGTTAAACAGTGGATGAGAATGGCAATATCTTTTATTTGTCCCTTTCCTTTTTTTGCTTGGTTATTTCTTTTAAGGCATATGGAAAATTACTCCTAAAATGGTGTTTGAAATCAGTAAGGTAATTCTTTCAAAGCCATGACTCCTAGTAAAATAAGCACAGATTAGAAAATCTGTAAGAAACAATAACTTAAAATAGCAAAGAAGACTTTAAGCAGAAACTTAACAACTTGTCAATATTCACTTACAAATTTACCCTTATAACACACCTTTTGCTAATGATATAATATGTAAATAAATCTTAAAATCTGAATAAACTGTTAGGCCATCCAACTTTCACCCACAGTTCTTTTTGGTGCTTTCATTTTTACATGCATTTCATCTACTTAAAATGAGAAAAAAAGGGAGAAAGTAAAATTTAATACAATTCTGATTTTGAACTACTAATGCAATATTTATAAAGTATACAAGAAAATCTTCTACTTAGTGTTCCATTTAAGAGTAACTATATTCTCTAGAAATTCTATTGCTCATTAAAGACATTTAATACCTTCACAAATCAATGTGTTTGTCTAAATTCTTCAGCAGTATTCTTCAATGTATCATGTTCTCCTACCTGAAACACTGATTCCCTACTATCCAGAGGACCAATCATTCCAGTCTGCCAGTGGCTGAGGGGTTGCTTGGGATATGGGACATGAGACACTACAATAGCTAGCTCCAGCTCTAGCAAACCTGGAGGCCAAACTCAGACCATAAATCAACAGCTAGCTATTGCAGCATATCTCCTTAGTTACCTTCACTGGGTTTTCCTCTTTTTCTTAACCTAAAAATGTGTCCTTGACAACCTCTGGACTTCTACTAGGTATCTTAAACTTAACATGAATAAACTGAACTCTCCTATGGGCAGTCACATCATCATCTGGACCACAGTACAGGCATCACCCCTGCTCCTCTTTCCTTAACTACATACACCAGCATTCCTGCTGGTTTCACCAGAATCTGGCTGCTTCTCATCACTTCAACCACCACCTGCCGTTCGACTCCAAGCCACCATCACCTCTCACTTAAGACTGCTGTCTCAGGCTCCCAAAGGCCCTCATGCTTTTCCTCTTGCCCCCCTAAACTTAACTCTCTACACGGCAGCCAGGGTGATCTTTTAAAACACAAATCCTACTTCACAATATTACAGGGAAGGATAAAGGAGATAATATATATAAAGGAAGGACAGGTCATCCATGGGATCAATGATCTCAGTTGGGCCCATTTTGCTAGAGTTGGAGAATGAGGGCATGGGGGTTTTTAACTGTTTTATTTGTAAATCTGGCATATTAAAGTTAAATAAACATAATTTAGATCATGCCACTCCTCTGCTCAAAACCCTCCAATGTCTTTTCACCACACTCAGGTTAAAATTCTAAGTCTTTACCACAGACCACAAGGTACCACATGATGTGGCTACTGTCCGTCATGTCCCCCCTCATCACCCACCATTCTCCCAGGACCTCACTTGCACATGCCTTGCTGCCATTCCTCAAGTATGTCCAATCTGTTCTCACTTCAGGGTTTTGCACTTGCTGTTCCCTGTGCCTAGAAGGGTCTTCCTACAGGTCTTCACAAGACTTGCTCCTTCTCTTCATTCACTGACATGCAAATATTAAGAAGGCATTTCCTGACCACCTAGTTAACAGGTACCTCCCCGCACACTGTTTCATTACATCTTCTCTCTTACCCACTTTCATCTTTCTTCCTAATGATGACATGATGGACATCAGCTATTTGTTTGCCATCTCTCAACCCCACCAGGAGCTAAGTGTTTGCCTTGTCAGTCATGTTTATCTCTGTATTCCCAGAGTCTAGACAGAACCTAACTCACTGCAAAGCAGCACTATTCAAAAGACCTTTCTGCAGTGACAGAGCCATTTTGTTCTTGTATTTGTGCTGTCCAATACAGTAGCCACTGCCACCTGAAGCTACTAAGCATCTAAAATGTGACTACTGTTTACTGAGGAACTGAATTTCAATTAAACAGCCAAATTTATAGGTGCTCAATTAACCTTTGCATCTAACTCTTTCTCACAAATTCTGATCTTCATGGTAAAAACAAAACAATAAGGAAAGATTTACACTGAACGCAGCAGGCATTAAAATACAAAGCTAGGACACAACAAAATCTCTATAGTGTATAAAATTATACTACTGACCTAAAGTTAATAATACAGGACTCCAAAAACTGAAGTTAATTAAAAAGTTAACATTACATTGTATTTTAAAACACTGTGTGTTTTAAAAATATTAAATACAGTATACTTTAAATTAAGGATCCTAAGGATACAAAGAGTGTATTACAAATAAACCACCTCAGTCAGGATCTGAGTACTCAACCACTGAAAATAAGATTTAATATTAACTTGAGATTTCTTTCCAAAGATGAAAGATTTCAAATTCCTAAAAAGCTTTAAAATAAAAAATACTTGGGCAAAAATGAAACTTCTCAATTATGCAGCAAATACAAACACACTATATGCGTTTAACAAAACTTAAAAAGTAAGCAGTCAGTTACCCTAAGGTTGCACCCTAATACAGATGCCAATTTATCAACAGAAAACCTACACATTTTGAGAGAAAAGAGCTACAATTCAGCCTGTGGTGCATAATTAGAATTTAAGACCAAGAAATGCCATTTCATTCCTCCTAAAGTTTGAACTTTGACCACTCAATACTTTAAGTACTAAGCTATAACTAAGGTGAATGAGAAAGTGGAACTGACAGCAGGAATGGTCATGAAAAATAAACTAACAGACATTTTAATGTAATCTGGTGTAACATACATATTTATACTTTGTCTGCAAAGTAATAGATTTACCTTATTCAGTTATTATAGTTCAAATCTGCCGTGGTCAATTAGAGAACTCTGCCAATGGATGCTTTTAAATACTATTTCAGTTTGAATTTGCACCATACCTGCAACTGCAGCTTACCTACAGTAAAGGTTAACTTTAAGAAATATTTTCCGATTTATATCCTTTATCAAGAAAATAGAGAGAGACTGAGTAACTCTCTTAGTAAATGTCACATTGCACTTGAAAAGATGTGGGTTATTTTCAAATATCTTTTTATGTTGGTTTCTAACGTAATTCCACTGTGATAAGAGAACAGACCCTGTGTGATTTCAATACCTTTAAGACCATGAAATTTTTGCACGTTGTTTTATGTCCTTGGATAAGTTCCAGAGTCTCCCAATTTACAGTCTATGGGAACTTGAATAGAATTTGTGTCCTACTGTTGTGTAAAAATTGTATAAATCTTAATTATATTGAATTGGTTCATAGTGTTTTTCAGGTCTAGTATATCATTCTATTTCTCTACATATTCATTCTATTAATTTTTGAGAGTTTGATACTAAAACTCCAACTAAAAATCTTAATTGATCTCCTTAAAAAATAATTGTAATATACAGTGTATTTTCCAAGTCTCCTGTAAATGTGTTATCATACTTTCAGAATTTAAAAAATTGAAATTAGAAAGCTACTATGTATGAAGTAAATAAACCCCAAGGATGTATTGTACAGCACAGAAAAAATAGTCATTATTTCATAATAAAATGGAGTATAATCTGTAAAAATACTGATTCACTGTATTGTATAACTGAAACAAATGTAACATTATAAATCAGCTATGTGCTCATGCATACTCAGTCTCTTCCATCGCGTCTGACTCTTTGCCACCCTATGGACTACAGAACACCAGCTCTTCTTTCCATGGGACTCTCCAGGCAAGAATACTGGAGTGGGTTGCCCTGCCCTCCTCCAGGGGATCTTCCCGACCCAGGAATTGAACCCAAGCCTCCCGTGTCTCCTGCATTGTAGGCGGATTCTTTACTGCTGAACCACCAGGGGAGTAAATCAACTATATTTCACTATAAATACCCTCCTCAAAAGAGAGACTGAGTAGGAAGATAAAGATCAGAGAATCTTAAGTGATACATCAGCCAAGAACCCTGATTTAAACAAAGAAGCTCAATTATATATTATGGCAATCAAGGAAATATGAACACTAGATCTTTGATAATATTAAGGAATCGTGGATAATGATAAAGGAATTTAAATTATTTTTTTAAAAGACTCACTGCCTTTTAAGAAAACATGCTGAAACATTTATGGATGAAATGATGATATAAGATGATTTGCTTTGCTTTGGTTTAGGATTTGCTTCAACCATCTGTATGAAGGGTTGGGGGGTGAGGTGGGTCGAGCAGAAATAGAAAAAGCTTGTCCTTGAGCTGAAAACTTGGAGCTGGAGGATAAGAGAATATGGAGATTTGTGTTCTATTTTTTGTGTGTAAAATTTTCTACACTATAATCTTTAAAAAAAGAAAAAAAAGAAAAAACTAGTAGAGCCATTTTTTTTTTTAAATGCAAGTAGGTCATAAGAGAGTAAGAAGATTTCCAATAATGAATTAACAACCTGCAAATAGCTATATATTATGGTTATCCTACTGGAAATTTTAATATAAATAAATTCACTTATTTGGGAAAGTTTCTTTCAGGTTATATGTTGTATTTGGAAAATATAACAGCCATACCCAGGGGCAAGTGACAAGACTCATCTGCACACCTGGGTCTTCACTGCCAGTGCCTGTGACACTTGACTATTTTACCATTTCCACGTTACCATTCTCAGAATATAAGGCAAATCTTGCCTGAATCACTGTCACTGACCCGAGAGGGTCCTAGCCCAGAGTCTTAAGGAAGGTCTTCCTCCAGAAATTAGACACGGTCCTTGTGTAGTTCTGTCCTCTAGAATCTTTCTCCCAAGTAACATAAGAACAAGAGGAGAAAGGCAGAGATGATCTGGATTTCTTGAGCCATCTGGGTGGATCAAGTTCTTTATTTCTTTCCTCTGCACAAAGTCCCTCACCTGTGACAAGCTTCAGCATTAGGTCCTGGTGACACAGTCCCCTGCGGGGGGAGAAGGAGAAGTAAGGAGACAGGTAGTAGTAAGTAGCTTCTTAATCTGACTAAGATCAATTTAATTTGAAAGAGGAAGTAGCTTTACAGCAATCCTTTTTCTCATCATTGCCAGATTACCTCATTGCTTTAAAAGAAAATGAATTCCTCCATCTCAAGTGTTTGGCAAACAATAGTCAGCAGATTTGTGTAAAAAAAAAGTATACATAGTCAATTAGGGGTCGATTACAAATTTCTATTTGGGGAGTCTCCAAATTGGGAACCTGAGAGTAGAGTAGAAAAAAGATTTTTCCCTTTGAATACTTCATGCTTTTAAAATTTTGAGCCATGTGAATGTATTGCTTTATGTAATTAATTAGTTAACTTATTAAAAATAAAGATTAAATAAATAAATAAAAATAAAGATAAAAATGGAGATCATAATGCCTAAAAAGAGATTAAGATCACAGGGCCATTTGCTTCTAATGTAAAAACTAATACAAATCACTCTGTTAAGAATCAAAAGGCTATTATAATTAAATGACACATAATATCAGATTTTCTTTTGCAAAATAGGCCCTTATGGGCAAAGTTGGTGAATTCTGAATAAAATCTCTAAGTTAGATAACAGTATTGTATCAATATTAATTTCCTGACTTTAATAATAGTACTGTGGTCATATAAAAGTTTTTTTAAGAAACACACTTCAAAACATTAGGGGTAAAGTGGTGTCATATCTGCAACTTTCTCTGAAAGAGTGGGGATGAGATATATAGAGAAAGACAGAGAGAAAATAATAATAATAAAGTAGACTCGATAAAATGTTGATATTTACTGGCAAAGAGGGGGAGCGCCTGGAACTCTCATACACTAATGGCAGAAGTAAAAAAATTATGACTATTTTTGAAACCAGGCAATGCTTTAATAATGTTAAACATAGACTTATCATATGGCCTAGCAATTACAGTCCTAGGTATTTACCCTAGAGAAATTAAAACATAGAGATCCAAAACATGTGTCTAAGAATGTTCATATCAACTTTATTCATAATAGCCCAAAGTGCAAACAATCTCCATGTTCATCAATAGGAGAGTGAATCACATTCATCAATAGGAGATGAATAAACAAATATTTATCAACAGGAGAGTGAATAAACAAATGTATTCTCACACAAATGTTTGACAAACATTATTTTCACAAACAAATGTATCCACCTGCAAAGTGGGAGACCTGGGTTCCATCTGATCCCTGGGTTGGGAAGATTCCCTCGAGAAGGGGAAGGCTACTCACTCCAGCATTCTGGCCTGAAGAATTCCACAGGCTGTATACACATGAGGTGACAAAGGGTCAGATATGACTGAGTAAGTTTCACTTCACTTCATTCACACACCAGACACTGGGACATGATTCCCATGGATCCCTTGTGTTTCCACATGTCTTATGAATAGAGGTGCTGACAGTTTTGCTCCAGACAATCTTCTTTAAAAAAAAAAAAAACACTTGCACGGTAGATACCCTTGGAAAATATAATTTCTCCATCTGGAGCAGAAGGCAAATTTTTTGGAGTCCAGTATGATGAAGATAATGTCTCCTTCCAGGAACAAAGGTTGGGCAGATTTTCTTGAAGTCTCTTATTAAAGATTGAGGTTTTCTAAGCTTAGGGTTCCTCAGCTATGACTCAAGATTTACTATGTGTGGACATTTAGGTTGTTTTTACCTGTATAAGTTTATTGAGGCATAACTTACATGCAAAAAAATCATATTTGATCTGGTACAAGCATGAATCCGAGGCAGCCTAACTTTTTAGCTTGCAAACAGGATAAAATCTCAGATTCTTCACAGTCCTTGCCAGTGGAATGCTGCCCAGCAACAAAAAGGAAAGAATCACTGAGACACACAGCAGTACAGATGAGTCTTGCAAACATTATGCTGCGTGAAAAAGCTGAGCCCGAATCAAGTATGATACTGTCTAATTTTATTTACTGAAAATTCTCCATCGAGCAGAATAAATCTGTATTAATAGAAATCACAATGGCAGTTGCCTGAGCCAGGGAGTTTGGGGCATGTTGACAGAGGTAAAGGATGAAGGATTTTCCCAAGAGTCCAGTGGTTAAGAATTATCCTTGCAGTGCATGGGACACGGGTTCCGGGAACCAAGGTTCTGCGTGCTGCAGCACAGCTAAGGCCACGCGCTGCGGATACTAGGTGAGGAGGAGCCCCACAATGCGACTAAGGCCCGGTGCAGGCAAATAACCAAGTCTTTAAAAGGAGGTGAGGGGGAAGCTTTCTAGTGTGGTGGGAGTGGTGGAACTATTTTGTATCTTTGTTGTGTTTGCATGGATATATACATCTTTCAAAGTGCATCAAACAGTGTGCCCTAAAATGTATAATTTTGTTATATGTGAATTACGCCTCAGTAAAATTACATAGAAATAGTCTAAATATTTATCAACATGTGAACAGATATGCAAAATATGGTATATACATAAAATGGAATAATATTCAGCCTTGAAAAGGAATGAAATTCTGAAACATGCTAGAACATGGGTGTTCCTTGAAATCATTACACTACGTGAGAGAAGTCAGTCATGAGAAGACAGTTACTGTGTGATTCCACTTCTTTGAGCTGCCTGGAATAGACAAATTCATAGACAGAAAGTAGAGCAGTGGTTATCCAGGGCTGTGGAGTTGTGGTCTAGTGGGTACAAGGTTTCAGTTTGGAAGGATGAAATAATTCTGGAGATGGAGGTGATGGTGTTGTACAACAGTGTGAACACACTTAATGCCACTTAACTGGACACTCAAAATGTTTAAAATGATAAATGTTATATCTAGTACATTTATATGTATTACAGTAGTGGTGTGAAAAAAAATAATCTCTCTCTCCAGTGGTGTGCTGCAAAATGTATAACAACCAGCTATGAGAGGGAAGCATATTGGTAGTATTCACTTTGATAGAAACACTCCCACAGTGATCCAGTTCAAGCAACAGTGTGATATCACTGAATGTAGAGTTTGGAAAAGATACAAACAACTGACTTTACAAAGTCAATAGGAGTTGGCTCAAAGACACTACTGTCTCTATCCAACCAACCGATTGTTAGTACACAGCAAATCCAGTAAAGAAAACACAACATAAAAGTTATAAAGAAAAAGGGAAAAAAATCACCCCACCACTACTTATAGGCAGTTGTCTGTATGCCAGCCAGGGAGGTCGATGGTTATTTGTGGGCTGATAACATACAGGAACAACAAAGTGCCAGTTCACTGATCCTGCAGGCTGGAAGGCATCAATTCTGGTTGGTTGGTACCCATTGCCACATCAGTTATTAAATCTTGTGGCTCTTATTCCTGGTGGTGACATCCAGAAAAGGAAAACTGTGGGACCTTCTTGAATCATGTAAGTTTAGCTACCAGTAGGTAACCCTTTAAAATTTTTATCGATCTTTACTGTCATCATATTCCCTTTGTTTTGGCACAAAATGCCTGCAAAAGTACAGGAGATACAAAATTTTGAAGCCATTTCCAGAAGATTTAGGCTGATTCTCGGTGCCAGTGACTCTCAGATAGGGTGTGCATGTAATTACTTGGAGTAATCTTCATTTTGAAAGAACTACAGGTGATTCTAATGCAGTTGGTTCACAGAACACATTTGGCAACATGGTTCGATGAGGTAGCTCTTTCCCTTCTCCCCTTTCATAATTTCACACCACAACCACATTGCTCTAAGATGCAAATTAGGGTAACTGATGTTATAAAACATGTCCCAATGTGTGTATAACAATGTCTGAAATGATTTTAAGAATATTCAGTATAGAAAAGGTGACATAAAATTGTGCTAATTCATTTTACTGTCATTGGTGAAACAAGTGTTATTCAAGCCTTTTGATGTGGCAGAAATATTTTAAGACAACCCCTTCTATTCTTTGAGCAGGAAATAAAATCTAGCAAACTGTGTAGCCAGTAACCTTAGGGATGGTACTTGAGGCTTGATCTCTAAAAGATGTTGAGTCCAAAAGTTGAACCTAAATCTGCCTGTATTGTTCTGCCTTGAGTGAATCTTTCATGCAGGCTGTGATCAGTGCATTTAAAAGAGCAGAGATCTGAATTTTATTGAGATTTACCTTATGTTTTATTATTGTGGGCTTGCCAGGTGGCACTAGTGGTAAAGAACCCACCTGCCAATGCAGGTGATGTAAGAGGTGCTGATTGGATTTCTGGGTCAGGAAGATCGAGGAGGGTGTGGCAACCCACTCCAGTATTCTTGCCTGGAGAATCCTATAAACAGATGAACCTGGTGGGCTACAGTCTGTAGAGTCGCAAAGAGTCGGACACAACTGAAGCAACTTAGCATGCATGCATGTTTTATTAATAATGAATTTCTGTTTAGTAAATGTTTCATAGTTATGTGCCAGACTTGCTTTCCTTATAACATGGTGGCAAGGTTAAGAAGGCATCGTTAGTCTTCATCCAATCTAATTAATAAATGCTACATGAATCTACCAAAAAGAACCTTATGACTGTGCTTGAAAAGTTGGCTTAGGTTAGCTCTTTATAGGGTGTTTGGGGGAACACTAAACCCCAAGATGCTCATTTGAAGATAGAAGACCTGCAAAAAAAAAAAAAAAAAAAAAAAAAAGAGAGAGAGAGAGAGAAGAGAAATAAGACTTGCATGATTAAATAAACATAGGAAATGCTGCATAGGCGAATATTTTATTTTTTTAATTTAGTCCACCATTTACCAAAGTTATTGATTAAAGATTTTAAAATTTCATAAGAATAACATTTTGTGGAATATATATTTAGCAAAGAATTCTCCAGTGCTCTGGTGAAAATTTTAGCTGTGAAGGGGAACACAGGGATAGAGAGGCAAATTAATTTGGCATTCTTGACTTCAAACTTACATTAACCACATTTGTTTCCACTATTAAATGTAAAGAATTTGATGGATTTAACAACAGTCATCAAGGATAGTCAAAAGGTAACTTCCTCAGTGGTCTGGTGCAGCCAAAAATCAACTGGAGAATATACCTCAGGTGCCCGCTGCAACTCGAGAAAAACCATGAGGCTTCCCCCTCGCTACGAGATGAACCCCAATTCCCCAGCATTGCGTGAAGACCAATTCCATGTTCCCCATCAAACAAGAAAGGAGCCTTGACTTCCTTGATGGAACTCCAGAGAGGCCCCAAGAACACTGTCGCAAGTCTAGAGGGACCTGAGGTCACCGCAATCACACAAAAGAGCTCCATGTACCACAAATCAACTCGAGATGAGGCCTGATTCCCCTGCAATGCCTCCAGAGCTAGCAGGCGTTCCCCTGCAAACACAGCAAGTGGCTTGCCTTCCTTTAGGCAACTCCAGAGATTCCGCGAGAACACCATCCCAAGTCTAGAGGAACACGAGTTCAGCACAGCAACTAGAGAGAAGCTCCGTGTACAGCAAGTCATCTCGAGATGAGAGCTGATTCTCTGGCTTTGACTCAAGAGGAATGCCAACTTTCCACAAGCACCTCAAGAGGAGGCTTCTCTCAGCTATAGGTATGTGAGAGGGACCCTGAGTTTGCTGCCTCAAGTGGAATGGACACCGAGATGCCGTGACTCGAGATAAGGCCGGATTTCCCTGCAGTGACCTGAATGCAAGCTCGTCTTTCATCTCACGAGATGAAGGGATGTCTGAATCCCCTGTGGAGACCCTAGAGAAAGCCCTAGTTCCACGTATCATCCCAACAGGAGGCCTCACACTCCTTTCAAAACTCGAGAGTCACGCGGAGGTCAATGCCTCAAAAGGAGACGATTCCTGACTCCTCTTGAAAATTGATAGGAATCCCAATATCCCTGTGGCAACTGGACAGGAACCCTGGGTCTCTCGCCTCACCTTGAGAGGGGTCCCTATTGCCCTATCAAGCCTCGATGAGAATACCGAGGTGTCCCTAACATATAGGCAGGAGTCCTGACGTCACTGAACAACATGAGTTTTGAAGGGTCATTCCCGCCGTAACTCGAGAAGATACCCCAGGTCCCCACCACAACTCAAGAAAACCCAGGAGAATTCACCCTCGCCGTGAGATGAGGCCCAATTCCACTGCATCGCATGTAAAGCAATTCCGTGTTCCCCATAAAACAGGATATGAGCCTTGACTTCCGTGATGGAACTCCAGAGAGTCCCCAAGAACACTGTCGCAAGTGTAGAGGGACACTGAGGTCCCCGCAGCAACACGAAAGTGCTCCGAGTACCCAGATCAACTCGAGATGAGACCCGATTCCCCTGCACTGGCTCCAGAGCAATCCCGCTTTCCTCATCAAACTAGACAAGTGGCTTGACTTCCCTTAGGCAACTCCAGAGATTCCCCGAGAGCACCGTCCCAAGTCTAGAGGAACACCAAGTTCAGCACAGCAACTCGAGAAAAGCTCCGTGTACCCCAATACATTCGAGATGAGAGCTGATTCCCTGGCTTCGACTCAAGAGGAATGCCAACTTTCCACAAGCAGCTCAAGCGGAGGCTTTTCTCAGCTCTAGGTATGTGAGAGGGACCCTGAGTTTGCTGCCTCAAGTGGAATGGACACCGAGATGCCCTGACTCGAAATAAGGCTGGATTTCCCTGCAGTGACTTGAATGCAGGCTCGTCTTTCATCTCACAAGATGAAGAGATGTCTGAATCCCCTGTGGAGACCCTAAAGAAAGCCCTAGTTCCCCACCTCATCTCGACAGGAGGCCTTACATCCCTTTGACAACTCGAGAGGAACACGGAGTTCAATGCTTCAAAAGGAGACGATGCCTAACACCTCTTGAAAATTGATAGGAATAGCAATATCCCTGTGGCAACTGCAAAGGGAAGCTGGGTCAACACCTCACCTCGAGAGGCATCCCTATTGCCCTGCCAAGCCTCGAGGAGAATCCTGAGGTGTCCTTCAAAACTAGACAGGAGGCCTGTCGCCGCTCAACCAACACGGGTTTTGAAGGGCCATCCTCGCCGTAACCCAAGAACATACCCTAGGTCCCAGCCGCAACTCAACATAAACCATGAGACTTCCCCCTGGCCGCGAGGTGAGGCCCGATTCCCCTGCACTGAGTGCAGAGCAAATCCGTGTTCCCCATCAAACATGAAAGGAGGCTTCACTTCCTAGATGAAACTCCACATAGTCCCCAAGAACACTGCCAGAGGTCGAGAGGGACCCTGAGGTCACCGCAGCAAAACAAAAGAATTCGTGTAAATGAAATCAACTCGAGATGAGGCGCGATTGCCCTGCATTGGCTCCAGAGCCATCTCGCATTCCCCATCAAACATGACAAGTGGCTTGACTTCCTTTAGGCAACTCCAGAGATTCACCAAGAGTACCGTCCAATATCTAAAGGAACACAAAGTTCAGCACTGCAACTCGAGAAAAGCTCCCTGTACCCCCAAATCATCTCGAGTTGAGAGCTGCTTCCCTGGATTCAACTCAAGAGGAATGCCAACTGTCCACAAGTACCTCAAGAGGAGGCTTCTCTCAGTTATATGTATGTGAGATGGGCCCTGAGTTTGTGGCCTCAAGTGAAATGGACACCGAGATGTCCTGACTCGAAATAAGGCTGGATTTCCCTGCAGTGACTTGAATGCAGGCTCGTCTTTCATCTCACGAGATGAAGGGATGTCTGAATCCCCTGTGGTGACCCTAGAGAAAGCCCTAGTTCCTGGCCTCATCCCAACATGAGACCTCACATCCCTGTGAAAACTCGAGAGGCACACGGAGTTAAATGCTTCAAAAGGAGACGATGGCTGACTCTTCTTGAAAAATGATAGGAATCCCAAAATTCCTGTGGCCACTGCAAATGGAACCTGGGTTTCCCCTCTCACCTTGAGAGGCGTCCCTATTGCCCTCCCAAGCCCCGAGGAGAATCCCGAGGTGTCCCTCGCAACTAGACAGGAGTCCTGACATCACTGATCCAACCCGAGTTTTGAAGGGCCATCCTCGTCATAACACGAGAACATAATCCAGGTTCCCACCGCAACTCGAGAAAAACAATGACACTTTCCCCTCGCCACGAGATGAGGCCCGATTCCCCTGCACTGCATGCAGAGCAAGTCCGTGTTCCCCATCAAACAGGAAAGGAGCCTTGACTTCCTTGATGGCACTCCAGAGAGTCCCCAGGAACACTTTCACAAGTCTAGAGGGACCCTGAGGTCCCCGAAACAACATGAAAGCGCTCCATGTACTCCAAATCAACTCGAGATGAGGCCTGATTCCCCTGCACTGCATGCAGAGCAAGTCCATGTTCCCCATCAAACACGAAAAGAGCCTTGACTTCCTAGATGAAACTCCACATAGTCCCCAAGAACACTGTCACAGTTCTGCAGGGACCCTGAAGTGACAGCAGCAGCACGAAAGAACTCGTTTAACTCAAATCAACTCTAGATGAGACCCGATTCCCCTGCATTGACTCCAGAGACATCCCTCATTCCCCATTAAACAGGGCAAATAGCCTGACTTCCTTTAGGCAACCCCAGAGATTCACCGAGAGCACCGTCCCATATCTAGAGGAACACCAAGTTCAGCACAGCAACTTGACAAAAGCTCCGTGTACCCCAAAACTTTTCGAGATGAGAGTTATGACACAGGAGGAATGGAAACTTTCCACAAGCACCTCAAGAGGAGGCTACTCTGAGCTATAGGTATGTGAGAGGGATCCTGAGTTTGCTGCCTCGTGTGGAATGGACACCGAAATGCCCTTACTCGAAATAAGGCCGGATTTCCCTGCAGTGACTTGAATGCAGTCTCGTCTATCATCTCACAAGAAGAAGGGATGTCTAAATCCCCTGTGGATACCCTAGAGAAAGCCCAAGTTCCCTGCCTCATCTCGACAGGAGGCCTCACATCACTTTGAAACTTTGAGAGGCATGTGGAGTTCAATGCCTCAAAAGTAGATGATGCCTGCCTCCTCTTGAAGATTGATAGGAATCTCAATATCTCTGTGGCAACTGGAAAGGGACCCTGGGTCTCCACTTTACCTCGAGAGACTTCCCTATTGCCCTCCCAAGCCCCGAGGAGAATCCCGAGGTGTCCCTCGCAACTAGACAGGTGTCCTGACGTCGCTGACCCAACACAAGTTTTGAAGGTCCATCCCCACCGCAACTCAAGAACATACCCCAGGTTCCCACCGCAACTCGAGAAAAACCATGAGACATCCCCCTCGCCGTGAGATGAGGTCTGATTCCCCTGCATTGCATGCAGAGCATGTGTGTGTTCCCCATCATACTTGAAAAGAGTTTTGACTTCCTTGATGGAACTCCAGAGAGTCCCCAAGAACACTGTTACAAAGCTAGAGGGACCCTGCGGACTCTGCAGCAACATGAAAGAGCTCGTGTACCCCAAATCAACTCGAGATGAGGCCCAATTCACCTGAATTGGGTCCAGAGCCATCACACGTTCCCCATCAAATAGAACATGCGGCTTTACCTCCTTTACACAACTCCAGAGATTCCAAGAGAACATCATTCCAAGTCCAGAGGAACACCAAGTTCTGCAGAGCAACTCGAGAAAAGCTCCATGTACCCCAAATCATCTCGAGATGAGAGCTGATTCGCTGAACTCGACTCAAAGGGAATTCCAACTTTCCACAAGCACCTCAAGAGGAGGCTTCTCTCAGCTATAAGTATCATAGTGGGACCCTGAGCTTGCTGCCTCAAGTGGAATGTACAATGAGATTCCCAGACTCGAAAAAAGGCCGGATTTCCCTGCAGTGACGTGAATGCAGGCTTGTCTTTCATCTCACAAGATGAAGGGATATCTGAATCCCCCGTGGAGACCCTAAAGAAAGCCCTTGTTCCCCGACTCATCTCGACAGGATGCCACACATCCCTTTGACAACTCGAGAGGAGTGCAGACTTCAAGGCGTCAAAAGGAGACGACGCCTGACTCACCTTGAAAATTGATAGGGATCCCAATATCCCTCTGGCAACTGCGAAGGAAGTCTGGGTCTCCTGTCTCACCTCGAGAGGCGTCCCTATTGCCCTGCCAAGCCTCAAGGAGAATCCCGAGGTATCCCTGGCAATTAGACATGAGTCCTGAAGTCGCTGAACCAACATGAGTTTTGAAGGGCCATCCCCGCCGTAATACGAGAACATACCCCAGATTCCCGCTGAAACTCAAGAAAAACCATGAGACTTCCCCATCGCTGCGAGATGAAGCCCGATTGCAATGCTGCGTGCAGAGCAAGTCTGTGTTCCTCATTAAACACAAAAGGAGCCTTGACTTCCTTGATGGACCTCCAGAAAGTCCCCAAGAACACTATCACAAGTCTAGCGGGACCCTGAGGTCCCCGCAGCAACACAAAAGAGCATCGTGTACCCCAAATCGACTCGAGATGAGGTGTGATTCCCCTGCATTGCATGCAGACCACATCTGAGTTCCCCATCAAACACTAAAGGAGCCTTGACTTCCTAGATGAAATTCCACATAGTCCCCAAGAAGACTGGGGACTTCAGCACCTCACAAGTCTAGAGGTGCTGAGGCCACCACAGCAACACATAAGAGCTTCGTGTACTACAAATCAACTTGACATGAGGCCGGATTCCCCTCCATTGGCTCCAGAGCCATCGTGCATTCCCCATCAAACAGATCAAGTAGCTTGACTTCTTTTAGCAACCCCAGAGATTAACCGAGAGCACCGTCCCATATCTAGAGGAACACCAAGTTCAGCACAGCAACTCGACAAAAGCTCCGTGTACCACAAATCATCTCAAGATGAGAGCTGATTTCCTGGATTGGACTCAAGAGGAATGCCAGCGTTCCACAAGCAACTCAAGAGGAGGCTTCTCTCAGCTATATGTATGTGAAAGGGAACCTGATTTTGCTGCTTCAAGTGGAATGGACATCAAGAAGCCCTGATTCAAAATAAGGCCGGATTTCCCTGCATTGACTTGAATGCAGGCTCATCTTTCATCTCACATAAGGAAGGGATGTCTGAATCCCTTGTGGAGACCCTAGAGAAAGCACTAGTTCCCTGCCTTATCTCGACATGAGGCCTGACTTCCCTTTGAAAACTCGAGAGGCATTCGAAGTTCAATGCTTCAAAAGGAGACGAAGCCTGACTCCTTTTCAAAATTGATAGGAATCACGATTTCCCTATGGCAACTGGACAGGAACCCTGGGTCTCTCGCCTCACTTCGAGAGGCATCCCTATTGCCCATACAAGCCTCGAGGAGAATTCCGAGGTGTCCTTCGCAACTAGAGAGGAATCTTGACGTTGCTGATCCAACACAAGTTTTGAAGGTCCATCCTCGTCGTAACTAGAAAACATAACCCAGGTTCTTGCCGCAACTCGAGAAAAACCATGAGGCTTTCACCTGGCCGTGAGATGAGGCCTGAATCCCCTGCACTGCAGGCAGAGCAATTCCCTGTTCCCCATGAACACGAAAGGAGCCTTGACTTCCTTGATGGAACTCCAAAGAGTCCCCAGGAACACTGTCACTGGTAATGAGGGACACTGAGTTCCCCACAGCAACACGAAAGCGCTCTGTGTACTTCAAATCAACACGAGGTGAGGCCTGACTCCCCTGCATGGTCTCCAGAGCCATCCAGCATTCCCCATCAAACACGACAAGTGGCTTGTCTTCCTTTCGGCAACTCCAGAGTTTACCCGAGAACACCGTCCTAAGTATAGAGGAACACCACGTTCAGCACAGCAACTAGAAAACATCTCTGTGTACCTCAAATCATCTCGAGATGAGCGCTGATTCCCTGGCTTTGACTCAAGAGGAATGCCAGCTTTAAACAACACCTAAAGAGGAGGCTTCTCTCAGCTATAGGTATGTGAGAGGGACCCTGAGTTTGCTGCCTCAAGTGGCATGGACACTGAGAAGCCCTGACTCAAAATAAGGCCAGGTGTCCCTGCAGTGGCTTGAATGCAGGCTCATCTCTCATCTCACAAGATGAAGGGATGTCTGAATCCCCTGTGGAGACCCTAGAGAATACCCTAGTTCCCAGCCTCATCTTAAAAGGAGGCCTCACATCCCTTTGACAACTCGAGAGGAACACAGAGCAACATGTAAAGGCTCTGTGTACTCCAAAACAACTCAAGATGAGGCCCGATTCCCCTGCACTGCGTTCAGAGCAAGTCTGTGTTCCCCATCAAACACGAAAGGAGCTTTGACTTCCCTGATGGAAATCCAGAGAGTCCCCAGGAACACTGTCACAAGTTTCGAGGGTCCCTGAGGTCCCCGCAGCAACATGAAAATGCACTGTGTACTTGAAATCAACTCGAGATGAGGCCCGCTTCCCATGCACTGCATGCAAAGCAAGTCTGTGTTCCCCATAAAACACGAAAGGAGCCTTGACTTCCTTGATGGAAATCCAGAGAGTCCCCAGGAACACTTTGAAAAGTCTAGAGGGACCCTGAGAACCCCACAGCAACATGAAAGTGCACTGTGTGCTTCAAATCAACTCGAGATGAGGCCCGATTCCCCTGCATTAGCTCCAGAGCCATCACTCATTCCCCATCAAACACAACAAGTGGCTTGACTTCCTTTAGGCAACTCCAGAGATTACCTGAGAATACCGTCTCAAGACAAGAGGAATACCAAGTTCAGCACAGCAACTCGAGAAAATTCCATGTACCCCAAATCATCTCGAGATGAGAGCTGATTCCCTGGCTTTGACTCAAGAGGAATGCCAACTTTCCACAAGCCCCTCAAGAGGAGGCTTCTTTCAGCTCTAGGTATGTGAGAGGGACCCTGAGTATACTGCATCAAGTGGAATGGTTACCCAGATGCCATGACTCGAAATAAGGTTGGATTTCCCTGCAGTGACTTTAATGCAGGCTCGTCTTTCATCACACATGATGAAGTGATGTCTGAATCCCCTGTGGAGACCCTAGAGAAAACCCTAGTTCCCCGGCTCATCTCGACAGGAGGACTCACAGTCTTTAGAAACCTCCAGAGGCACATGGATTTAAATGCTTCAAAAGGAGAGCATGGCTGCCTCCTCTTGAAAATTGATAGGAATCCCCAAATTACTGTGGCAACTGGATTGGACCCTGGGTCTCCCCCCTCACCTCGAGAGGCATCCTTATTGCCCTACCAAGCCTCGAATAGAATCCCGAGTTGTCCCTTGCAGCTAGACAGGAGTCCTAATGTCACTGAATCAGCACGAGTTTGAAGGGCCATCCCAACCATAACTTGAGAACATAACTCAGGTTCCCGCCACAGCTCAAGAAAACCGTGAGAATTCCCCCTTGCCATGAGATGAGGCCCGATTCCCCTGCATTGCATGCAGAGCAAGTCCATGTTCCCCATCAAAAACGAAAGGAGCCTTGACTTCCTAGATGAAACTCCACATAGTCCCCAAGAACTGTGTCAGAAGTCTAGAGGGACCCTGAGGTCAGTGCAACAATAGGAAAGAGCACCGTGTACCACAAATCAACTCGAGATGAGGCCCGATTCCCCTGCACTGGCTCCAGAGCAATCCTGCATTCCTCATCAAAGAGCACAAGTGGCTTGACTTCTTTTGGGCAACTCCAAGATTCCCCGAGAACACCATCCCAAGTCTAGAGCAACACCAAGTTCAGCACAGCAACTCGAGAAAAGCTCCGTGTAGCCCAAATCATTTCGAGATGAGAGCAGATTCCCTGGCTTTGAAACAAGAGCAATGCCAACTTTCCACAAGCAGCTCAAGTGGAGGCTTTTCTCAGCTCTTGGTATGTGAGAGGCACCCTGAGTTTGCTGCTTCAAGTGGAATGGACACCGAGATGCCCTGACTCGAAATAAGGCCGGAATTCCCTGCAGTGACTTGAATGCTGGCTCATCCTTCATCTCAAAAGATGAAGGGATATCTGAATCCCCTATGAAGACCCTAGAGAAAGCCCTAGTTCCCCGCCTCATCTCGACAGGAGGCCTCACATCCCTTTGACAACACGAGTAGAACACGGAGTTCAGTGCTTCAAAAGTAGACAATGATTGAGTCCTCTTGAAAATTGACAGAAGTCCCAGTATCCGTGTGGCAACTTGAAAGGACACTGGGTCTCCCGCCTCACCTCGAGAGGCATCCCTATTGCCCTGCCAAGACTCGAGGACAATCCCGAGTTGTCCATCGCAACTAGACAGGAGTCCTGACGTAGCTGAAAAAACACGAGTTTTGACGGGCCATCCCCATCGTCACCTGAGAATATAACCCAGGTTCCCTCCACAACTCGAGAAAATCCATGAGACTTCCCGCTCGATGAGAGATGAGATCAGATTCCCCTGCACTGAGTGAAGAGCAATTCCGTGTTCCCCATCAAACATGAAAGGAGCCTTGACTTCCTTGATGGAACTCCAGAGAGTCCCCAAGAACACTGATAAATGTCTAGAGGAACCCTGAGGTCACCGCAGCAACATGAAATAGTTCGGTGTACCCCAAATCAACTCGAGATGAGTCCAGATTCCCCTTCATTGGCTCCAGAGCCATCCGGCGTTCCCCATCAAACATGACAAGTGACTTGACTTCCTTAAAGCAACTCCAGAGATTCCCCGAGAACAACGTCCTGAGCATAGAGGAACACCACGTTCAGCACAGCAACTAGAAAACAGCTCCGTGTACCTCAAATCATCTCGAGATGAGACTTGATTCCCTGGCTTTGACTCAAGAGGAATGCCAGCTTTAAACAACACCTAAAGAGGAGGCTTCTCTCAGCTATAGGTACGTGAGTGGGACCCTGAGTTTGCTGCCTCAAGTGGAATGGACACCAAGATGCCCTGACTTGAAATAAGGCCGGATGTCCCTGCAGTGATTTGAATGCAGGATTGTCTTTCATCTCACAGATGAAGGGATGTTTGAATCCCCTGTGGAGACCCTAGAGAATACGCTAGTTCCCAGCCTCATCTCGACAGGAGGCCTCACATCCCTTTGACAACATGAGAGGCAAGCGGAGTTCAATGCTTCAAAAGGAGACGAAGCCTGACTCCTCTTGAAAACTGACAGGAGTCACAGTATGGCTCTGGCAACTGCAAAGGGAAACCTGGTGTCCCGCCTCACTTCGAGAGGCATCCCAATTGTCCTGCCAAGCCTCGAGAAGAATCCTAAGGTGTCCCTCGGAACTAGACAGGAGTCCTGACGTCGCTGAACAAACACGAGTTTTGAAGGGCCAACTCTGCCGTAACTCGAGAATATAACCCAGGTTCCACACCACAGCTCCAGAAAAACAATGAGACTTTCCCCTCACCGTGAGATGAGGCCCGATTCCCCTGCATTGCATGCAGAGCAAGTCCGTGTTCCCCATCAAACACGTAAGGAGCCTTGACTTCCTAGATGAAACTCTCCATAGTCCCCAAGAACTCTGTCAGAAGTCTAGAGGGACCCTGAGATCAATGCAGCAACACGACAGAGCCCCGTGTACCACAAATCAACTCGAGATGAAGCCTGATTTCCCTGCATTGGCTCCAGAACAATCCTGCATTCCTCATCAAAGAGCACAAGTCGCTTGACTTCTTTTAGGCAACTCCAGAGACTCTATGAGAATACCGCCACCAGTCTAGAGGAACACCAAGTTCAGCACAGCAACTCGAGAAAAGCTCCGTGTACCCCAAAACATTTCGAGATGAGAGCTGATTCCCTGGCTTCGACTCAAGAGGAATGCCAACTTTCCACAAGCAGCTCAAGCGGATGCTTTTCTCAACTATAGGTATGTGAGAGGGACCCTGAATTTGCTGCCACAAGTGGAATGGACACCGAGATTCCCTGACTCGACATAAGGCTGGATTTCCCTGCAGTGACTTGAATGCAGGCTTGTCTTTCATCTCAAAAGATGAAGTGATGTCTGAATCCCCTGTGGAGACCCTAGACAAAGCCCTATTTCCCCACCTCATCTCGACAGGTGACCTTACATCCCTTTGACAACACGAGTCGAATGCGGAATTCAATGCTTCATAAGGAGACGATGACTGAGTCCTCTTGAAAATTGACAGGAATCCCAGTATGTCTGTTGCAACTTGAAAGGACACTGGGTCTCCCCCGTCACCTCGAGAGGCGTCACTATTGTCCTGCCAAGCCTTGAGGAGAATCTCAAGGTGTCCCTCGCAACTAGACAGGAGTTCACACATCGCTGAACAAACATGAGTTTTGAAGGGCCATCCCCGCCGTAACTCTAGAACATAACCAGGTTCCCTCCACAACTCCAGAAAAACAATGAGACTTTCTCCTCACCGCGAGATGAGGCCCAGTTCCCATGCAATGTATGCAGGTTAAGTCCGTGTTCCCAATCAAAAGGAAAGGAGACTTGACTTCTTTGAAGGACCTCCAGAGAGACCCCAAGAACACTGTCAGAAGTCTACAGGGACCCTGAGGTCCCCGCAGCAACATGAAAGGGCTCCGTATACTCCAAATCAACTCAAGATGAGGCCCGATTCCCCTGGACTGCATTCAGAGCAAGTCCGTGTTCCCCATCAAACACGAAAGGAGCCTTGACTTCCTTGATGGAACTCCAGAGAGTCCCCAGGAACACTGTCACAAGTCTAGAGAGACCCTGAGGTCCCCTGCAGCAACATGAAAGTGCACCGTGTACTTCAAATCAACTCGAGATGAGACCCGATTCCCCTGCATTGTCTCCAGAGACATCACTCGTTCCCCATCAGACACACAAAGTGGCTTGATTTCCGTTAGGCTACTCCAGAGATTACCCGAGACTACCATCTCAAGACTAGAGGAACACCAAGTTCAGCACAGAAACTCGAGAAAAGCTCTGTGTACCCCAAATCATCTCGAGATGAGAGCTGATTCCCTGGCTTTGACTCAAGAGGGATGTCAACTTTACACAAGCACCTGACGAGGAGGCTTCTGTCAGGTATATGTATGTGAGAGGGACCCTGAGTTTGCTGCCTCAAGTGGAATGAACACCGAGATGCCCTGACTCATAATAAGGCCGGAATTCCCTGGAGTGACTTGAATGCAGGCTCGTCTTTCATCAAACAAGATGAAGGGATGTCTGAATCCCCTGTGGAGACCCTAGAGACAGCCCTAGTTCCCCGGCTCATCTCAACAGGAGGCCTCACATCCTTTTGAAACTCGAGAGGCACGTGGATTTAAATGCTTCAAAAGGGGAGTATCGCTCCCTCCTCTTGAAAATTGATAGGAATCCCAAAATTCCTGTGGCAACTGGAAAGGACCTTGGGTTGCCCCTCTCACATTGAGAGGCGTCCCTATTGCCCTGCCAAGCTTCGAGGAGAATCTCGATGTGTCCCTCACAACTAGACAGGAGTCCTGATATCACTGAACCAACACAAGTTTTGAAGGGCCATCCCAGCTGTAACTCGAGAATATAACCCAGTTTCCCGCCACAACTCGAGAAAACCATGAGAATTCCCCCTCGCTGTGAGACGAGGCCTGATTCCCCTGCATTGCATGCAAAGCAAGTCGGTGTTCCCCATCAAACACGAAAGGAGCCTTGACTTCCTAGATGAAACTCCACATAGTCCCCAATAACTCTGTCACATGTCTAGTGGGACCCTGAGGTCAACGCAGCAACACGAAATATCCCCGTTTACCTCAAATCAACTTGAGGTGAGGCCTGATTTCCCTGCATTGGCTCTCGAGCAATCCAGCAATCCTCATCAAGCAGGACAAGTGGCTTGACTTCTTTTAAGCAACTCCAGAGATTCCCTGAGAACACCGTCCCAAATATAGAAGAACACCAAGTTCAGCACAGCAACTCGAGAAAAGCTCCGTGTACCCCAAATCATTTCGAGATGAGAGCTGATTTCCTGGCTTCGAATCAAGAGGAATGCCCACTTTCCACAGCAGCTCAAGTGGAGGCTTTTCTCAGGTCTAGGTATGTGAGAGCGACCCTCAGTTTGCTGCCTCAAGTGAAATGGACACCGAGATGCCCTGACTCGAAATAAGGCCGGAATTCCCTGCAGTGACTTGAGTGCAGGCTCGTCTTTCATCTCATCAGATGAAGGGATTCCTGAATCCCCTTGAAGACCCTATAGAAAGCCCTATTTCCCCACCTCATCTTGACATGTGGCCTCACATCCCTTTGACAACACGAATGGAAAGCGGATTTCAATGCTTCAAAAGTAGACGATGACTGAGTCCTCTTGAAAATTGACAGGAATCCCAGTATCCCTGTGGCAACTTGAAAGGACACTGGGTCTCCCACCTCACCTCGAGAGGTGTCCTCCTTATGGACTTGCCAAGTCTCGAAGTGAATCTCGAGTTGTCCCTCGCAACTAGACTGGAGGCCTGATGTCGCTGAACAAACACGCGTTATGAGGGGCCATCCCCTTCGTCACTCGAGAATATAACCCAGGTTCCTTCCGCAACACGAGAAAGTCCATGAGACTTTCCACTCGAAGAGAGATGAGATCAAATTCCCCTGCATTGCGTGCAGAGCAATTCCATGTGCACCATCAAACATGAAAGGAGCCTTGACTTCCTTGATGGAACTCCAGAGAGTCCCCAAGAACACTGATACAAGTCTAGAGTGACCCTGAAGTCACCGCAGCAACACGAAAGTGCTCAGTGTACTGCAAATCAACATGAGATGAGGCCAGATTACACTACATTGGCTCCAGAGCCATCCGGCGTTCCCCATCAAACACGACAAGTGGCTTGACTTCCTTTAGGCAACTCCAGAGATTCCCTGAAAATACTGTCCTAAGTATAGAGGAACACCACGTTCAGCACAGCAATTAGAAAACAGCTCCGTGTACCTCAAATCATCTCGAGATGAGAGTTGATTCCCTGGCTTCGAATCAAGAGGAATGCCAACTTCCAGAACCCCCTCACGGGGAAGCTTCTCTCAGCTATAGGTACGTGAGAGGGACCCTGAGTTTGCTGCCTCAAGTGGAATGGACACCGAGATGCCGTGACTCGACATAAGGCCGGATTTCCCTGCAGTGACATGAATGCAGGCTTGTCTTTCATCTCAAAAGATGAAGGGATGTCTGAATCCCCTGTGGAGACCCTAGAGAAAGCCCTAGTTCCCCACCTCATTTCCACAGGAGGTCTCACATCCCTTTGACAACTCGAGAGGAACACGGAGTTCAATGCTTCAAAAGTAGACGATGACTGACTCCTCTTGAAAATTGACAGGAATCCCAGTATTCCTGTAACAACTTGAAAGTGACAGTGGGTTTCCCTACTCATCTCGAGAGGCATCCCTATTGTCCAACCAAGTTTCGAGGAGAATCCCGAGGTGACCCTCACAACTAGACAGGCGTCCTGACATCATTGAACAAACAGGAGTTTTAAGAGTTCATCCCTGTCGTCACTCGAGAATATACCCCAGGTTCCCTCCGCAACTCGAGAAAAACCATGAGACTTCCCACTCGATGAGAGATGAGATCAGATTCCCCTGCATTGAGTGCAGAGCAAGTCCGTGTTCCCCATCAAACATGAAAGGAGCCTTGACGTCCTTGATGGAACTCTAGAGAGTCCCCAAGAACACTGATACAAGTCTAGAGGGACCCTGAGGTCCCCGCAGCAACATGAAAGCACTCCGTGTACTCCAAATCAACTCAAGATGAGGTCAGATTCCCCTTCATTGGCTCCAGAGCCATCTGCCGTTCCCCATCAAACACGACATGTGGCTTTACTTCCTTTAGGCAACTCCAGAGATTCCCCGAAAACACTGTCCTAAGTATAGAGGAACACCCTGTTCAGCACAGCAACTAGAAAACAGCTCCGTGTACCTCAAATCATCTCGAGATGAGACCTGATTTCCTGGCTTTGTCTCAAGAGGAATGCCAGGTTTAAACAACACCTAAAGAGGAGGCTTCTCTCAGCTATAGATATGTGAGAGGGACCCTGAGTTTGCTGCCTCACGTGGAATGGACACCAAGATGCCCTGGTTTGAAATAAGGCCGGATTTCCCTGCAGTGACTTGAATGCACGTTCGTCTTTCATCTCATAAGAGGAAGGGACGTCTGAATCCCCTGTGGAGACCCTAGAGAATGCCCTAGTTCCCCGCCTCATTTTGACAGGAGGCCTCACATCCCTTTGACAACACGAGAGGCACGTGGAGTTCAATGCTTCAAAAGGAGATGAAACCTGTCTCCTCTTGAAAACTCACAGGAGTCACAGTATTGCTCTGGCAACTGCAAAGGCAAACTTGGTCTCCCCCCTCACCTTGAGAGGCGTCCGTATTGCATTGCAACATCTCGAGGAGAATCCTGATGTGTCTCTCCCAACAAGACACGAGTCCTGACGTCACTGAACCTCACCCCAGACCCTGCACCTGGGGTCACTCCTCCAGTTTCCAAGGTGACTCCACCTGAAATATCCTGTGTCTGTAATCACATGTGCACATCTCCAGGATGACGCCACTTCCCAGACCCAGTACCTGTGGTCACGCTTCCACAATCTCCAGGGTGATCACAACACACTGGACCATGCACCTGGGGTCACATGTCCAGAGTCTGCAGGGTGACATTCTCCCAAACCCTATATCTAGGATCACATATCTACAGTCCCCTGGGTGATCCCTCCCAGACACTGTATCTGGAGTCACACATCCACAGTCTCCACGGTGACCCCTTCCCAAGCCTTGCAACTGGGCTCACAATTCCACAGTCTCCAGGGTGAATTCCTTCTGACATTCCCCTGGGGTCACATATCCACATTCTTCAGGGTGACCAACCCAGTCCCTGTCCATGGGGTCACATATCAACAGTCTCCAGGGTGACACTCCTCCCCTGAATGCACATTTCAAGGGGAGCACAAAAAGCACACCCAAAATATGCACATTTGACAAAAGGGTTATTTTGGACAGATTAATTAAAAAAAAACCAAAACAAAATAAAAGAAAAAAACAAACAGCCGCCCCAGGAGGATCTTTGAAAACCAAGTCGAAATTCCATTTTATGAAGTAGATTTACATTTGTTAAGGATATCTCCATCTTTAAGGACGTGTCCCTGTCTGGACCAGGAAATAGAGGATGGCTAAATATCAAGAATGGACTAAGTATCAAGACTGACTTGATATCACTAAATGACTTGACTAAATATCAAGAAGGTCTATGGAATGGACCTGGAAGTTAATCTGCATACCACCATGTCTTTGTTTACTGTGCTTCACCTAATAATCTCCCTTAAATAGCTTCTTCCATTCCTTAACCTCCTTCTTTCATTCTTAGCTGATGATAGCATTTAAGGTAAAGTCTTGGACCATTTCAGAAAGTGACAGTTTTCCCAGGTATCTTTCAACTATATAGGAGGTATGCATGTCATATATTAAACTTCTGATTGTTTTTCTCCAATCCATCTTCCTTTCATTATGAACATCTCAGTGAAGAACATTGAGGCTAGGGGGAAAATTATCTTTCCTCTCATCTAATGCAATAAAATAGCATTCAGAGATATAGAGGAATGAACCACAGACCAATTTAAAATAAAAATAAAGGAAAGCATGAATCTAACACTTACATTACTGAGTGAGGGAATCCAGCCTCAAGTGCTACACACTGTATGATCGTATAAGACATTCTAGCAAAGGTAAAACAGACATGATAAAGAGTTTATGGAATATATGGTTGAAATATTTCACATGGTACTTTAGTGAGGAATACCTGCCACTATGCATTTGTCTAAGCACATAGATTTCTGTTTTCAGAACACAAGTAATTTATTACCTATTCACATTTATTTATTTATGGTATGGAGTGCTAAAGACTGGAATGCAGAATTTAACAAAGAATATAACGGATTGAGAAATAAATGAAAAGCTTCAGACTTCCCTAGGGGCCCAGTGGTTAAGACTCCACGTTGCCAGTGCAGGAAATATGGGTTCAATTCCTGGTCAGGGACCTAAAACCCCACATGACGCGGCACAGCCAAAAGATTTAAAAGGAAGAAGAAAAATTTTAAAAGGCCACTCTCACTCTTAGGACAAAATTATCTGACCTAAGTTCACTGTGTAAATGAATGGAATCTGCAGGCCAAAGGCAAATGTACCATACATAAACAATGGGCTCTGTAAGTTCTTTCCACGGGGGGTTGTAGCTAACAGGACTGAAACTACCATATCAGTTACTGAAGGAGCAAGCCCTGAATTTGATAAGTGATGCGTAGTGGAAGCCAGGTTTCTTACCATTGGAGTGGGAAGTTACAGGCAGACAAAAGGAGAAGGTTATAATACCTGTGTCATAAGAGATCAGGTTGGAGACATCATTATAAACTATCTTTAGCCTAATGCAGAAACATATAACTCCATGTGAAAATCTTCATAACCGTCTGTATGCATAGTCTGGATACATGCATGTGTATTTCTATGCATTGTCTGCTGAGATTATTAAGTTCCCACATACAAGTTTTTATTAATATGCTCTAACAAAAAGGGACAAGGACTCTTTAAATATGTGTCTGATACTAGGACTGAGACAATAAATATGTAAAGCAGCATAATCTTAAAATGTGAGAAAGAAGGACCAAAAAGCCCCATAAAAGCTGAATTATGTAAAATAAAAGCAGGAGAGTATGGAAAAAGCTCTCAATAGCCAAAGCTAGAATGAACTAAGCAGTCTAATTGGCTGGATTATAGCCAAAAGAAAGTGAAAGTGAAGTTGCTCAGTCGTGTCTGACTCTTTGCAACCCCATGGACTGTAAGCTATGAGGCGCCTCCATTCATGAAATTTTCCAGGCAAGAGTACTGGAGTGGGTTGCCATTTCCTTCTCCAGGGGATCTTCCCCACCCAGGGATTGAACCCAGGTATCCTGCATTGCAAGCATATGCTTTTACAGGCTGAGCCACCAGGGAAGCTCCCAAAAGTTTAAAATAATGTTCAGGTGTCCAAACTGGTAAAAAGTAAAAATTAGGTTTTATGAGTAATGTTGAATAAAAATCTCACACAGAAAGATTCTAAATAATTGATACAGACTCAGCTGTCCATCAAGTATATGAAGCTAACTCTCCTCTCCTCAAATGTGGGTCCTGCATTATGACTTCCTCCTTAATAAGGCACTCAGGATGGACGTGAGGAAAATCAACAATAAAGACAAATAACAAATGTTGGCGAAAATGTACGAAATTGAAACTCAAAACTTTACTTGTGGAGAGGTAAAATGGTGCAATCAATGTGTCCAAAACAAGCATTTTCTCGAAAACATAAAAATGTAATTATATCACTCAGTAGTGGCCACAGGACTGGAAAAGGTCAGTTTTCATTCCAATCCCAAAGAAAGGCAAAGCCAAAGAATGTTCCAACTGCCACACAGTTGCACTCATCTCACATGTTAACAAAGTAATGATCAAATTTCTCCAAGCCAGGCTTCAACAGTAAGTGAACCATGAATTTCTAGATGTTCAAGCTGGATTTAGAAAAGACAGAGGGACCAGAGATCAAATTGCCAACACCCGTTGCATCACTGAAAGAGCAAGAGAGAAAAACATCCAGAAAAATATTTACTTCTGCTTTGTTAACAATGCCAAAGCCTTTGACTCTGCAGATCACCACAAACTGTGGAAAATTCTGAAAGGTATGGGAATACCAGACTGCCTTACCTGCCTCCTGAGAAATCTGTATGCAGGTGAAGAAGCAACAATTAGAACTAGACATGGAACAATGGACTGGTTCCAAATCAGGAAAGGAGTACAGCACCCTGCTTATTTAACTTATATGCAGAGTATATCATGTGAAATCCCGGGTCTGGATGAGGCACAAACTGGAATCAAAATTGCCAGGAGAAATATCAATAATTTCAGATACACAGAGGACACCACTCTTATGGCAGAAAGCAAAGAAGAACTAAAGAGTCTCTTGATGAAAGTGAAAGAGGAGAGTGAAAAAGTTGGCTTAAAAATCAGTATTCAGAAAACTAAGATCATGGCATCTGGCCCCATCACTTCATGGCAAATAGATAGGAAAACAATGGAAATGGTGACAGAATTTATTGTGGGGGGGGGGGCTCAAAAATCACTGAAGATGGTGACTGCAGCCATGAAATTAAAAGACACCTGCTCCTTGGAATAAAAGTTATGACCAACCTAGACAGCATATTAAAAAGCAGAGACATTACCAACAAAGGTCCATGTACTCAAAGCTATGGTTGTTCCAATAGTCATGTATAGACGTTACAGCTGGACTACAAAGAAAACTGAGCACCGAAGAAGTGATGCTTTGGAACTGTGGTGTTGGAGAAGACTCTTGAGCATCACTTGGACTGCAAGGAGATCCAACAAGTCAATCCTAAGGGAAATCAACCCTGAATATTCATTGGAAGGACTGATGCTGAAGCTGAAACTGCAATACTTTGGCCACCTAATGTGAAGAACTGACTCATTGGAAAAGACCCTGATGCTGGGAAAGATTGAAGGCAGGAGCAGAAGGGGATAACAGAGGATGAGATGGTTGATGGCATCACCAACTCGATAGACATGAGTTTGAGCAAGCTCTGGGAGTTGGTGATGGATAGGGGAGCCTGGTGTGCTGCAGTCCACGGGGTCACAAAGAGTCGGACATGAGTGAGTGACTGAACTGAAATATCATATGTTTTGGTAACTCCACTCCTAGATATACATCCAAAGAATTTAAAAGAGGTGCTCAAATATATACTTGTACACCAATATTTACAGCAGCAGTGTTCTTGATAATCCAAGTTAAAAACAATGAAAATGTCCACCAACAAGTGAATGGAAGAGCAAATAGGGCAGTTCCATCCATGAGATGCATTACTCTGCCATATAAAGGAATATAGTAAAATAATGCCACAGCTTCAGAAAATAGTAGGGGGCTTTACAAAAACTTAAACACAGAGTTAACATAGAATCCATCAATTCCGGTCCAGGTTATACACTCAAGATATTTAAAACCAAATACTGAAACAGATATTCAAACCCCATATTCATAGCAGCATTATTCATAGTAACCAAAAGGTGGCAGCAGCACAAGTGTTCAACAGATGACTGGATAGGCACGATGTAGTATATACACAGTGGGATCTGATTCAACCTTTAAAAACAAGATAACTCATACATGCTATAATGTAGATGAAACTTCAAGTCATTAGGTGAAGTGAAACAAGCCTGACACAAAAGGAAAAATGTTCTATGATTCCACTAGTATGAGATATCCATATAAGACAAATTCCAAGTAGAGTAAGATGGCCAGGGATTGGGGGTTATGAGTATTTAATGGTTACAGTGTCACTTCAGGAAAAGGGAAAGATTCTGGAGATGAATGGTGGGGAAATTTTTACAATGAGAGTGCAGTTAATGCTATAGAAGTTCATACTTCAAATGACTCAAATAATAAATGTTGTTATATGTTTGTAAGCACAGTGAAAAAAATGACACATGGCACAACATGGAAAAGCACTAAAAACATTCTCAGTGAAAGAAACCACACTGAAAAGCCACCCAGATCATAGTCATCTTGTCACTTTAAATCCATGAAGGTTTTTAACATGAGGGAAAGCCCCGGTGATGGCTCCAGAAAAAGAAAACTGCATTAGAATGAAGAAAGACAGTTGCACAAAGCTTGGGCAGCTGATGAAAGTTGAACTGGTCCTATGGATAGGATTGTAATGTGGAAACCATAATTATCCCCCATTTTGGGGTTGTGGGCTGGTTCCCTTTGAAAGTGACCATGTTTTGGGTAAAACACATTGCAGTATTTGGTGTGAATGTAGAAAACTTTGTACCACTATTTAAAGTAGACACGTTTGAAATTTTACTAGAAAGTAAGTTACTTTTCAATACAGCCATGTAAGTCACATGCCAGAAAATCAGAGATGACATCGAACATTGCAATAGAGGCCAAGAGTTAACCTAACTAAATTCAGCTAAAGTAGTTTGATGCTAATTGCCTTGTACTAGTCCACATGGTATTAAAAGGCACCATAGGAAGAGTATATTAGTAGACACCATGCCCTGGGTGCTGTGGATGACCAGATGGAACTGAAACTATTAGATGTCTTAATTCTAGTTTTCCACATAACACTACACCAAAGCAACTGTCAGAACTAAAAAGCGAATTCACAGACTTGCCTGGCAGTCCAGTAGTTAAGACTGCACTTCCACTGCAGGGGGTACAGGTTTGATCCTCGGTCAGAGAACTAAGATCCAACATGTCGAGCTGTGGGGCCAAAAAAAAAGAAAAAAGAAAGTCAGCAGAACTGCAAGATCATTTGTGATTCTCTACACTAATAATGAACTATCAGAAAGAGAAATTAAGAAAATAATTCCTTTTACAATTGCATCCCCTCCCCCACATAACTAGAAATCTAACCAAGGACTTGAAAGACCTGAAAGCTAAAAACTACAAGACAATGATCAAAGAAACTAAATGGATACAAGTAAAAAGATATCCCATGCTTATGGGTGAAAATACCATTAAAATATCCATTCTAAACAAAGCAACGTACACATTCATGCAATCACTGCCAACATTTCAATGACATTTTTCACAGAAACAAAAGCAATCTTTACATCTGTGTGGAGCCACAAAGGAACCAGAAGAGCCAAAGGGATCCTGAGAAAGCAGAACAGGCTGGTGGCATGTCTATCCCTGACTTCAATCTAGAGTATGTACCTAAAGTCACCAGAAGACGTGTGGAATTGGCACAGAAATAGTCAAGAGAGCTCAGAAGTAAACCTACAGGTGCATGGTAATTAATTTACAAGAAAGGAACAAAAAATATATACGCGGGAAAGGACAGTCCCCCCCACCCCCCTCAATAAACCGTGCTGGGAAAAATGGAAACCACACACCAAGGAACAATATAGGACACCATCTTATACTACAGACAAAAACTGACTAAAATCCCACAGCTTTCCACATCAAGCCCTAACAGTCTTGGGTCCTCTTAAGACAGACTTTCAGCAACAGCCACACACAGAAGCTTCTTCCCAATTTTCCTCACTTTTTCTTTCAGCAGCACATCGTTGCAGGAATCTTGAGGAAACCAGACTCCCGTCAGACTCAACTGAACCCCACAATGTCCCAAAGCTGAAGCCCCAATGGGTTCTGAGGAGATCATGGGTCCTGAGGAAACTAGATTCCATCAGCCAAAACTAAACCCCATAATGCCCCAAAGCCAAAATACAATGGATCCTGTGGTGACCCATCTCCTGTCAGCCTGAACTGAACCCCACAATGTCACAAAGCTGAACCCCCATAAGGTCCTGAGGAGATCAAATTCTATCAGCCTGAATTGAACCCCACAATGCCCCAAAGCTGAAACCACATGGGTCTTGTGGTGACCCATCTCCTGTCAGCCTGAACTGAACCCCACAATGTCCCAAAGCTGAACACCCAGCAGGTCCTGAGGAGACCAGATTCCATCAACCTGAACTAAACCCCACAATGCCCCCAAACTGAAGCCCCAGTGGGTTCTGAGAAGACCAGATTCCATCTGCCTGACCTGAACCTCAGAGTATCCTGAAGCTGGGTCCTGAGGAGACCAGAGTGCTGTCAGTGGCCACCAACAGCCAGGTGCTCCAGCAGAGTGGGGAGTTCCCCCTGGGGTGAGGAGAGTGTCAGGGGGGCGGGCTCCTCATTATCATGAATAGGCATGATCAAGAAGGTTTGCAGGGGCCAGGGCAAGGACAAGGGAGATAAGCTCCAGCTCCGAGTATTCTAAGTCCCCACTTTCTGAGATTGCGTGACCTACATGATCCAGACTTTGCAAGGAGCAAGCTGAGTTACAGAGGCAGAAGGAGCAGGAGGTGATGTAAAATTTTAACGTTTCCTCTTCAGGTTCAGAAAGATGAAGCCCTCCCAGGTTCCCAGGTCCTTGTGCCCCAGTGACTGTGAGCTCTTCCTTCTGGGTGTATGACCAACCCCCACACTAAGTCCCCTCTATACCCATGGCCCTGGCCCAAGCCTAACCTCCCCCTCAGGCCCTGATGAAGCTCCCCGCCCCCATTGTGCATCTCACATCCCACCCCAACGTGGTCTTTTTGAAGCCTAAACAAGACCATCATCCTCTCCTCCCTGTGATTCCCCTCACCTGATGAAGCCAGGTCTTCATCCGTTCCAGGTGGCTCCAAGGGCCTCATTCTCTCCATGTGTGTGGCCGCTCTCTGTGCCCGTCTTTATGGGCATGTGGTGATCTCCTAAAATGAGGGTTATTTGACAGAGAGAGAATGGGGTAAATGGTGGCCACCAAAGATGTGTCCCCCCAGAACAGGGCCGTATCTGGGAAAAGAGTCTTTGTAGATGTAGTTAAGGATAGCCAGGTAAGGTCATCTAGGGTTAGGGTGACCTTCAATCCAACTGACAGACTCCTTCAAAGAGACGAAAGAGGACACAAAGGGGAAGCCTCTTAAAGGCAGAGGCAGAGATGGGAGGGAGGGGGCCACAAGCCCAGGGAACCCTGGAGCCCCTGAAGTTGGAAAAGGCAGGAATGATCCTGTCCTGGAGCCTCTGGAGGGACCTCAGCCCTGTGCCACCTTGATTTCCGGTGTCTGGTCTCCAGGACTGAGAGAGGATGAACTCCTGTTGTTTTAAACCACCCAGCATGTGATCATGTTAGAGAAGCCACAGAGCAGCCACACAGACCCTGCTCTGTAGGATCCTAGAAATGTGGGTCTCATTAAAGCAGATGAAGGGTGGATTACAGAACCCTTAAAATCAGCTCTGGACCCTCAGAAATGCTAAAGCAGTGGCTGGGCTCCAGAATGTTGAGGGGTCAAGTCTGAAGCCTGTGCCTAGGGGTACTGGGTGCACACGCCTCCCTGGGTTCTTACACCAGTACATGTGGTGTAACATCTCAGTCTTGATGGAGGACATTTAACATCAATGGCCACATTGTTAATTAAGAAGCCACCAGTTGCACAGGTGAAAGCCCAATTAGGGCACTTGCTTCAGGGATGAGCAATTCTGAAGATGGTCAGGGATGGGGACTTACTCATGTGTAGCCAGCCAGCAGCCCTTGCACATACCCCACCCCCTCCCCTCCCAAGGAGGGACCTCAGTGGGAAGCTGGGAGACTACACGGAGTCATCTCTAAGTAAATGCTGGCTGACCCCCAGGCTAGCCATTCCTGAACCTCATCCATCCTTCATAGATAAAACACTTGAATATGTGCAAAGACCTCACAGGCTGGAGAAAAGTGGAGCCACTCCAGCGACAGCATGCTTACTGACGTGGCTCCTGTAGGTCAGGCAGAATGGTCCTGGCCTGGGTGATCTGGAAGCTTTGCACTTTCCTACCTGAGTTACTCCTCCTGTGCTGCTCCCATTGCCTGTTTTCTTGCTTCCTCATTTCTGCCTGAGAAGATTTCCAACAGCAGGAACAGGTGACACAGCCCATCCTTAGGAAGTGACAGCTTAGCACCTCCTGCAGAAGGTCCAGCAGAGCCCAACACAGACCCAATCCCCCGAAACACTATGGGCCCTCACTCTCTCTTATCAAGCCAACCCTGCAAGATCTAAGCAGAAAGACAGCATCAGGTACAGCTGCAGGCACTTGAGGGGGTTTATATAGACCTCAACCCAGGCACACATCCAAAGGGCAGGCCAGTCAGGTCAGCCAATCTGCCCACCTGGGCTTGTGGTTTCAGAAAATGGGCCTCGTTGTCCTGGCCAGGGTTCCAGGAACAGGTGTGGGTCCTTTGGGTCAGGATGGATATGGGGCTGCTGCTCTGACTTGTTTTCTCATCTTCTTATCTGACCTATAAGTGGGAGAGGATTTCAGGAAGGCCTTCTTCTAATGAGAGGGACCCAGGGGTCAGGGAGAGGATGGGTGGTGGGTGGAGACAGACTCAGTGCCCAGGTGCTATGGGACCCTCTGGAAAACCTGCTGGAAGGAGACTGCAACCAGTGAAGCCCAAGGTCACAAAACTATCCTGAAGCTGCTGTATGTTACCTCAGGTCCTCCTCTGAGGGTCTCAAGGTCAGATCTGTCCAACAGAGGAGCTGGGGGCTCTTTGCAGTGAGGGCTCTGTGAACAGCTCCTGGGTGCTGAGCCCTGCAGGATACCTGCCCAGGTGAGCCCCATATCCTGGGAGGCACCTGCCCATAAGAACCATGTATCCTGGGAGGGGCGAGTGAACAAGTATTCTCTCTGTGCAGTTATCACAGATTAGCTTAGTGACTCTCACGCGGGCAGTGCTGGAATTAGATGAGAACAAGGACATGTTGGGGGACGTTCCCTGAAACACCCCCAGGCCCATCCAGAGTGAAGAGTTCAGTAGGTGGGTACTGGTTGCTGTGCTGGGGTGGGAGGTTTCATGGGTGCCTCTTGTTTCTTCACCTGACACCACAGAGGCCTCTGCAGGACACAGAAGACAGCCTGCCCAGGGACGGTGTGAGCCCCTGGCGACCAGGCACGGGAAGTGAGAGGGAAGGACCAGGCTGAGGGGGCCTTTCTGCTCTGAGTTGGGAGTGGACAAGCAAGTGGTGAGTGTGATCTAGGAAAGTGGCTCTGGTGATGGGAGGCTTGTTGAGGCCGTCTGAGTACGAGTTGGAAAAGAATGTTCAGACATAGAGCATTTCAGAAGGGAGTGAGTTTGTATTAAGAACAAAGAGCAGAGATAAAGTGGGCACTGTGGGCTCAGGGGGCCAACCACCTGACAGACTAGGGAAAGTTGACTGATTTCCTGGGTTAAGAGCCAATTTTTACAGTTTCAAGGCAAAGAAAATTCCTACTGGAAGGTTGATATTAGGTGATTGGGTGGGGTACCATAGGGTGTTTACTGGAGTGGGCATCCTTGCCTGGTAGGGAGTCAGGAAGCTCATTAGCGATGATCAGGTGCTTTTGGCAACAGTTGCAAAGGGGGCCCAGTCCGATTCACAGGTGACCTTGGTTCTGGGGCCCACTTCTATGGCCTTGGTGTGAGGACTCCCAGGTGTGGCCTTGGGGAAGGAGTCACCTCAACAAGACTGACCCTGCTTCAGAGTAAAAGTTCCATCAAGTTTTCTCTGCCGGAGAGATCTAGTGATCCTAGATCTGTTTGGAAAAGTCTTGGACACTGCAGGGACACATACTGAGTGTGAAACTGGATATTGAACCTTGTTGGCAAAACTCACCTTTTCTCTCTGTTGGCATTAAAAGGGTGTGGGCTGACAGCTACCTGAGAATCCATCCAATTGACAATTTCCTATTTACAACATAAATGAGTTTGGTCAAATTATTTCTATTTCTATGCAAACAGGCAGCTTGCAACACCTTGTGGCAGGATCATTTCCAATAGATTGTCAACTAATCAAGGTAACAACATTATGACACTCAACACATTTAGATATAATTTCCTAAGCCTTTTTCTTGAGGGACAGACCCAATATGAGCTAGGAATGTGTTCAAAAGGCTCAGAAAGTGCAGGAAAATACACTGGCTATGACTGGAAATTAGGGTCTCTGTGCAAACCTGGAGTTCTGACATCTTACAATCTAGACAGTTCCTGATAGACAGATGCATGAAAAACACTCTACTTTTATGTTTTTCTTTCATCAAAGGAACATGGATTTCCTAGCATTCTGTGTGCTGAGAGTAACTCACTGCTCTAAAATGCTTGCTTGGACTTCATTTTTCAGTAAGAACTTCCCCTGACTGTGTTACAGTCAGGACGGTCCCACACTCACAGGGAAAAAGCAAACTAGCATCCAAACGTTTGTTCCATCAGGTTTTCTCTGTAGGAGAGATCCAGTGATCCTAGGTCTGTCTGGAAAATGCTTGGGTAGTGCATGGACACATACTGAGTGTGAAGCTGGATCCTGGACCTTGTTGGCTAAATCAGCATTTTCTTTCAGGTGGTCCTAAAATGGTGCAGAGTAGCAACTGCCTGAAGATCCATCCAATTGCTGTTTTCTTACTTGTGACAGCAATATCTTTGGTCAGACCTCTTGGATTTCTGCAGCAAACATGGGACTTTCAATTCCTTGCCACTGGATCATTTCCAATGGCAGGTAAACTCATTAGGTAACCAGACTCGATGGCATTCAGCACTCTCAGACACACTCCTACAGCCTGTTTCTTCATAGACAGTCCCAGGATGACCTAGGAATGGGTTCGCTAGTATCAGAAATGTGAGCAAACATACTGGCTGTGACTCTGAAAATTAGGTGCTCTGTGCAAATCTGGAGTTTTAACATTTTAGAATCTAGACAGTTTCTGATAGATGTCTGAAATACACTCCTTTTTATTTTTTGCCTTTCATTCCTCAAAGAAACACAGATGTCACAGCATTATGTTTGCTGAGAGTGACAGACTGCTTGGAAATTCTTGCCTGGAAGTCATTTTGAAGTAACAATTTCCCCTCCCCTGTGTTACCATGGGAAATGCCCCCACACTGACAGAGAAAAGTAAACAAATGTCAAAACATCTGTTCCGTGAAGTCCCCTGTAGGAGGGATCCAGTGATCCTAAGTCTGTCTGGAAAATTCTTGGATAGTGCTTGGACACATGCTCAGTGTGAACCTGGATTCTGGACCTTGTTGGCAAATTAGAATTTTCTCTGTGTTGGCCACAGTAGGCTGGGGTTTAGCAACTCCTTGAAAATCAGTACACTTGCTCTTTTCCCACTAACGACAGCAATAGCTTTGGTCAAAACACTGGAATTGCTGAAGCAAGCAGGCAGCGTGCAACTCCTTGTGGCAAGATCATTTCCATTGGAATGCCAATTAAACTACTTAGAAACAGTATGGCACTCAGCTGTGTCAGACACACTCCTCCAGACTCTCTCCTCATGGTGTGTCCCAGTAAGATAGAGTACTGTGCTCATGAACCATGGAAAGTTCAGGGAAACTTACTGGCTGTGTCTCTGGAATTTAGGGCATCTGTGGAAGCGTGGTCTTCTCACATCTTAGAATCCAGACAGCAGTCATGGATAGAGAGATGCCTGAAAAGCACCCTATTCATTGCCGCTCATTCCACGAGTGAACACAGGTGTCCCAGCATTCTGTTTGCTAAGAGTAACACTCTAAGTGGAAACCCTTGCCTGGAAGTCATTTTTAAGTAAAAATTTCCCCTCACGTGTGTTACACTAGGGAAGGCTCCCACACTCACAGGGAAAAGCAAGCAAACATCAAAATGTCTCTTCCATCAATTTTTCTCTGTCAGAAGGATCCAATGGCCCCAGGTCTCTCTGGAAATTTCTTGGATACTGCAAGGGAAACATACTGACTGTGAACCTGAATATTTGACCTTCTTGGCAAAATTAGCATTGTCTCTCTTTTGGCACTAACAGGATATGCGCTGGAAGCTGCCTGAAAATCCTTCCAATTGATATTTTCCTACTTCTGACATCAATAGGTTTGGTCAAATCTTTCAGGTTTCTGACACAAGCAGGTGGCTTGCAACCCCATCGAGCTGGATCATTTCCATTAAAATGTCAAATAATCTAGGTAACAACAGTATGGCTCTCAGCAATCTTAGATAATTTCACAGCCAGTTTCCTCTGAATCAGACCCAATAGGAGCCAGGAATGTGTTCATAAGGCTCTGAAAGTGCAATGAAATATACTGGCTATGACTTTGGAAATTAGGCCCTGTGTGCAAACTTGGAGTTCTCACATCTTAGACTTTAGATAGTTCCTGACAGATAGATGCCTGAAAAACACCCACTTTTATGTCTTTCATGCATTTAAGTAACATAGTTATCCCAGATTTCTGTGTGATGAGAGTAACACACTGGTTGAAAATCCTTGCTTGAAGGTGATTTTTCAGTAACAATTTCCCATGACTGTGTTACTGTAGGGAAGACCCCCAAACTCACAGGAAAAAGAAAACAACCAACCAAATGTCTATTCTATAAAGTTTTCTCTTTAGGAGAGATCCAATGATCCTCTGCCTGTCTGGAAAATTCTTGGATACTACAGGGACACATACTGAGTGTGAATCTGCATCCTTGAATCTGTTGGCAAAATTAGCAAATTTTGTCGGTTGGATCTAAAAGAGTGCGGCCTTAGCAACTGCCTGAAGATTCATCCAATTGGTCTCTTCCTAATAATGACAGTGATAACATTGGTCAAACCTTTGAGGTTTCTAAAGCAAGCAGGCGGCTCACTACTCCTATCTGCTGGCCCATTTCCAGTGTAATGTCACCTCATCTAGTTAAGCACTGTATGGCACCCAGCCCTCTCAGACATACTCCTGCATCCTGTTTCCTCATGGGCAGGCCCAGTTTGAATAAGGAATGTGTTTAAAGCCTTGGAAGGTGCAGGGAAACACAGTACCCTAACTCTGGAAGTTAGGACCCTGGGAAAGCCTTGAAGTCTCATGCCTTGAGTTCTAGACAGTTCCTGATAGATAGAGGCCTAAAAATACCCTCCGTATGGATGCCTTTCCGTCCTCGAAGGAACATAGCTTTCCCAACATTCTGTGTGCTGAGAGACACACGGTGCTTGAAAACACTTGCTTGTAGGCCATTGGTCAGTAGAAAATTCCCCTGAAGGTGCAATGGTAGGGAAGGCTCCCACACTCACTGGGAAAGGCAAACCAACATCCAAACGTGTACTCCATAACATTTTGTCTTTAGGTGCGATCAAGTGAGCCTAGGTCTGTCTGGAGAATTCGTGGGTATTGTGGGGACACATCATGAGTGTGAACTTGTATATATGAACTTGGTGGCAAAATTCTCATTTTCATCTCCCACACTCATTTTGGGACCACATTGGTTCTAAAATGGTGCAGTGTAGCAAATCCTTGAAAATCCATCCAATTGCTGTTTTCTTACTTTTGACAATGATAGATTTGTCCACCCTTTGGAATTTCTGAAGCAAGCAGGTTGCTCACCACTCCAGCCACTAACTGATTTCCATTGTACTGGCACCTCATGCAGGTAAGCACAGTATGCTGCCCAACACACTCGGATACACTCGTGCAGCCTGTTTCTTCAGGAGCAGTCCCAGTATATACTTGGAAAGTGTTTACAAGGCTTGAAAAGTTCATGGAAACACACTGCCCTGACTCTGGGTGTTAGGATCCCTAGGAAAGACTGAAGGTCTCACGACTTAGAATGTAGACAGCTCCTGATAGATAGAGGGCTGAAAGCACTCTCTGTTGATGCATTTCTTTTCTTGACGGAACATAACTTTCCAAACATTTTGTGTGCAGAGAGACACACACGGCTTGAATATGCTGGTATGGAGGTCATTTTTCAGTAGCACTTTCCCCTGATGGTGTGACCATGGGGATGCCGCACTCTCCATTTTTAGAGAAAGACAAATTAGCATTCAAACGTCTGTTCCATCACATTTTCTCAGTAGGATCGATCCACTGAGGCTAGTTCTGTCTGGAAACTTTGTGGATACTGCATGGAGACATCCTGAGTCTGGACATGGATACCGGATTTTGGGGGCAAAAATAATATTTTTTCTCTTGATTTGGGAAAATGCTATGGCCTTGCAACTGCTTGGAAATCCATCCAATTGCTGTTTTCTTCCTTCTGACAATGATAGCTTTGGTCCATCCTTTGGGATTTCTGAATCAAGCAGGCGACTCACCACTCCTACCCTCTGGCCCATTCCCAGAGGAATGTCATCTCATCTAGGTAAGCACAGTATTGGTACCATACAATCTCAGACACTCTCCTACAGTCTGTTTCCTCATGGGCCATCCCTATATGAGCTAGGATGTCTTTGGGAGGCTTGGAAGGTGTAGGAAAAATAGTGCCTTGACTCTGGTAGTTAGGTCCCCTGGACAAGCCTGGAGGTCAATGTTAGATTCTAGACAGTTCCTAATAGATATAGGCCTAATAACACACTCTCTGTTGATGCCTTTTCTTCCTTGAAGAAACATACTTTTCCCTGCATTCTCTGTGCTGGGGATCACACACTGCTTGAGAACGCTCTTTGGAGGTCATTTTTCAGTAGAAACTTCCTCTGACAGTGTAACCTTAGGGAAGGCCCCCACACTCACTGGAAAAGGCAAACCAACATCCAAACTTCTGTTGCATCACATTTTGTCTCTAGGAGTGATCCAGAGAGCCTAGGTCTGTCTGGAAAATCGTGTATACTGCAGGACCACATCCTAAGTGTGAACCTGGATACTGGAACTGGTGGCACAATTCACATTTCTCTTTCGGTTTGTCCTAAAACTGTGTGGCCTGGCACCTGCTTGAAAATCCATCTAATTGCTGTTTTCTTACTTTGAAGAGCAATAACTTTGGTTCACCCTTTGGGATTTCTGAAGCAAGCAAGGAGATCACCACTCCTAGTCATGGGCCTATTTCCAGTGGAATGTCACCTTATCTAAGTAAGCACATAATGGCCCCTCTGTATACTCAGACACACGCCCACAGTCTGTGTCCTCATGGACAGTCCCAGTGTGACCTAGGAATATGTTTACAAAGCATTAAAAGGGCAAGGAAGACACTGCCCTGACTCTGGAAGTTCCGTTCTCTGGGAAGGCTGGAGGGCTCTTGTTAGAATCAAGACAGTTCTTCATAGATAGAGGCCTGAAAACACACTCTCTGTTGATACCCTTCCTTCCTCGAAGAAACAGTACTTTCCCAGTATTCTGTGAACTGAGAGTCACACATTGCTTGAAACCGTTTGCTTGCAGGTCATTTTTCAGTAGCAATTTCTTGTGATGTTGTGACAGTAAGGATGTCCTCTACACTCACAGGGTAAGGCAATCCAAGATCCAAACATCTGTTCCATCACATTTTCTCTATCAGAGCAGCCAGTGAGCCTAGGTCTTTGTGAAATATGGGTAGATACAGCAGAGACACCTCCTGAGTCTGACAGTGGATACCGGAACTTGATGGTCAAATTTGCAACTGCTAGAAAATCCATACAATTGCTTTTTTTTTTTTTTAATTTCTAACAGTGGTCACTTTTGACCCACCTTTGGGATTTCAGAAGCAAGAAGGCAGCTCGCAAGTGCTGCTGATGGCCTATTTGCAATGGAATGTCACCTCACCTGGGTAACAACAGCATGGCACCCTGCAGTCTGAACACATTCCTGCAGCCTGTTTCCTCATGGGCAGTTCTGGGATGATGTAGGAAGGTGGTTAAAAGCCTGGGTTAGTGCAGGGAAACACACTGCCCTGACTCTGCAAGTTAGGTCCTCAGGGTAAGACTGGAGGTCTCACATCTTAGAAATCTAGACAATTCTTGATAGATAAAGGACTGAAAATTCATTCTCTGCTGATGCCTGTCTTTCCTTGAAGGAACATTGTTTTCCCAACATTCTGCTTCCTGAGTGTCACACACTTGCTTGGAGGTCATTTATCACTAAGAATTTCCCCTGAAGATGTGACTGGAGGGAAAGCCCCACAAACACAGTAAAAGGGAACCACATTCAAATGTCTGTTCCATCACGTTTGCTCTGTAGGTGAGATATAGTGAGCCTAGTCCTATCTGGAAAATTCTTGGATACTGCAGGGACACATCATGAATGTGAATCTTGATAGCAGATCTTGGTGGCAAAATTTGCATTATCCTCTCCATTGGGCTTAAAACGTTGTGGCCTAACAACTGCTTGAAAGTTCATTTAATATCTGTTTTCTTACTTCTGACAATGATAGCTTTGTTCCAGCTTTCTGGATTTCTGAAGCAACAGGCGGTTCATAACTCCTAGTCCCTGGCCCATTTCCAGTGGAATGTCAGTTCATTTGGTAAGGGCAGAATGACACACAGCACACACGGACACTCTTCCATCGCCTGTTTCATCATGGACATTCCTGAGTGATCTTGGAATGTGCTTACAAGGCTCAAACTTTGCAGGGAAACACTGCCCAGACTCTGGAAGATGGGTCCTCTGGACAAGCCTGGAGATCTCACATCTTAGAATATAGACAGATCCTGATAGATAGAGGCCTGAAAACACACTCTCTATTGATGCCTTTCCTTCCTCAAATGAACGTAGCTTTCCCAGCATTCTGTGTGCTGAGAGTCACATACTGCTTGAAAATGCTTGCCTGGAAGTTGTTTTTCAGTAGCAATTTCCCTTGATGGTTTGACCATAGGGAAGTCCACCACACTCACAGGAAAAGGCAAAACATCATCCAAACGTCTGTTCCATCATGTTTCTCTGTAGGAGAGATCCTAGGGTTAGGGTTAGGGTTAGGGTTAGCCTAGGTCTGTCTTGAAAATTCTTCAGTGCTGTGGGGACACATCCTGCGTGTGAACCTGGGTAATGGACCTTGGTGGCAAATTTCGCATTTTCCTCTAGGTTGGCCCTAAAATGCTGGGAAAGCAATGGCCCTTTGAGTAAGGAAAGGCGTCACCAGAGAGTGTGTTTCCAGGCCTCTATCTATTAGGAACTGTCTAGATTGTAAGACGTGAGACCTCCAGTCTTGCCCAGATGACCTAACATCCCGAGTCAGGGGATATGTTTCCATACAATCTCTGAGCCTTGTAAATACATTCCTAGGTCATACCAGGACTGCCAAGGAGGAAACAGGCTGTCAGAGTGTGTCTGAGAGAGCTGGGTGCCATGTGGTGCTACCTATATTATGTGACATTTCACAGGAAAGGGACCACCAGATAGAAGTGGCAAGCAGACTGCTTGCTTCAGAAATTACATGGGTGAACCATATCTGTCACTGTCAGAAATAAGAAAACAAGTACTGGATGGATATTTAAGCAGTGGCTATGCCAAACCATTTTAGTGCCAACTGAGAGAAAAAGGTGAATTTTGTCCTGTATTCAGGTTCACACTCAGGATGTGACCCCACAGGATCCAAACTTTTCCAGATAGACCTGGGTTCACTGGACCTCTCTAACAGAGAAAACGTGATGGAACAGGTATTTGGATGCTTGCTTGTCTTGTGATTGTGGGCGCTTCCCTACTGTCACAGTCTCTGGGGAAATTGCCACTGAAAAATGAACTCCAAGCAAATGTTTTCAAGCAGTGTGTGACTCTCAGCACACAGTACATTGGGAAAGTTATGTTCCTTCAATGAAGGAAAGGCATCAACAGAGAGTGTGTTTTTTATAGCAGGAACTGTTCAGCTTCTAAGATGTGAGAGCTCAGGCCTGATTAAAGGACCTAAGTTCCAGAGTCAGGACAGTGTGTCTTGCTGCACTTTCTGAGACTTCTAAATGCATTCCTAGGGCATACCAGGTCTGCTCCTAAGGAAGGATGCTGAGGGAGTGTATCAGACTGTGCTGGGTGAAATACTGTGGTCACATAGATGAGGTGTCATTCCACTGGAAATGGGCCTGCAGCTAGGAGTTGCAAGTCATTCACATGCTTCAAAAATCCCAAAGGGTGAACCAAAGCTAGCATTGTCAGAAGGAAGAAAACAACATTCAGATGGAATTTCAAGCAGTTGCTGGGCGGCACTCTTTTAGGGCCAAGTGAGAGAAAAATGCATATTTTAACACCAACGTCTGGTATCCAGATTCAAACATAGGTGTTTCCCCGCAGTGTCCACGGATTTTCTAAATAGACTTACATTGATGAATGGCCCCACCAAGAAAACGTGATTGAACAGATGTTTGGAAGTGCTTTTGAACTTACCTGTGAGTGTGGCGCCTTCCCTACAGTCACACCTCCAGGGGAAATTGCTAATGAAAAATGACCTCCAACAAGCGTTTTCAAGGAGTGTGTGACACTCAGCACACAGAATGTTGAGAAAGCTATATTCCTTTGAGGAAGGAAAGGCATCTCGAGAGAATATGTTATCAGGCCTCTACCTGTCATGAACTGTCTAGATTCAAACATGTGAGTCCTCCAAGTTTCCCAGAGGACCTAAATACCAGAGTCAGGGCAGTGTGTTTCCCACCACTTTCTGAGATTTGTAAACACATTCCTAGGTCAAACCAGATCTGACCATAAAATTCATGCTGCAAAAGTGTGTCTCAGCGTGCTGGGTGACATATTGTGCTAACCTAGATGAGATGACATCTCCCTGGAAAGGGGCCAGTGGCTTGGAGTGGAGAGCCTCCTGCTTGATTCATAAATCCCAAAGGGTGCACCAACACTATCACTGTCAGAAGTAAGAAAACAGCAATTAGATGCATTTTCAGGCAGTAACTAGGTTTAACCGTTTTAGGGCCAACTGAGAAAACAATGGAAATTTTGCTGCCAAGGTCCAGTATCCAGGTTCAAACATAGGGTGTGTAGGAACAGTATCCATGAGCATTCTAGACAGTTAGGTTGAATGGATTGCTCCTATCAAGAAAACGTGATTGAGCAGACGTCTGGATGATCCTTTGCCTTTTCCTGTGGGTGTGGCGGTCTTCCCTAAGGTCACAACATCAGGGGAAGTTGCTACTGAAAAATTACTTCTAACAAGCCTTTTCAAGCAGTTTGTGACTCTGAGCACACAAAAAGCTGGGAAAATTATGTTCCATCCAGGAAGGTAAGGCATCAACAGAGAGTGTTTTATCGGGCCTCTGTGTATCACAAACTGTATAGACTCAAAGATGTGAGACTTCCAGGTTTGCCCTGAGGACCCAAATTCCAGAGTCAGAGCATTGTATTTCCCTACACTTTCTGAGATTGCATCCAAGTACCATATTTTGGACTCGATTGTTGACCATGATGGCTACTCCATTTCTTTTAAGCGGTTCCTGCCCACAGTAGTAGATATAATGGTCATCTGAGTTAAATTCACCCATTCCTGTCCATTATAATTTGCTGATTCCTAGAATGTTGACATTCACACTTGCCACATCCTGTTTGACCACTTCCAATTTGCCTTGATTCAAGGACCTAACATTCCAGGTTCCTATGCGATATTGCTCTTTACAGCATTGGACCTTGCTTCTATCACCAGTCACATCCACAACTGGGTATTGTTTTTGCTTTGGCTCCATCCCTTCATTCTTTCTGGAGTTATTTCTCCACTGAACTCCAGTAGGATATTGGACACCTACCGACCTGGGGAGTTCCTCTTTCAGTATCCTATCATTTTTCCTTTTCATACTGTTCATGGGGTACTCAAGGCAAGAATACTGAAGTGGTTTGCCATTCCCTTCTCCAGTGGACTACATTCTGTCAGACCTGTCCACCATGACCCGTCCGTCTTGGGTGGCTCCACACGTCATGGCTTAGTTTCATTGAGTTAGACAAGGTTATGGTCCATGTGATCAGATTGGCTAGTTTTCTGTGATTATGATTTCAGTGTCTGCCCTTTGATGCCCTCTCACAACACCTACCATCTTATTTGAGTTTCTCTTACCTTGGACGTGGGGTATCTCTTTACAGCTGCTCCAGCAAAGCACAGCCACTCCTCCTTACCTTGGACAATGGGTATCTCCTCAGGCCGCCCCTCCTGACCTTGAATGTGGAGTAGCTCCTCTCGGTCCTCCTGCACCCGTGCAGCTGCTGCTCTGTGGACGTGGGATTGCTTCTCTTGGCCACAGCCCCTGCCCTTGGGCATGGGGTAGCTCATCTCAGCCACCTCCCCTGACCTCAGGCATGAGGTAGCTCCTCTCGGCCACTGCCCCTGGTCTCGGACATGGGGTGGCTCCCCTCAGCCACTACCTCTGACCTTGGGCGAGAGATAGCTCCTCATGGCCATGCTTCTGCATGGTCCGTCACAGCCTGCACCATTTAAATGCCGAGTTCCAAAGAATAGCAAGGAGAGATAAGAAAGCCTTACTCTGATCAATGCAAAGAAATGGAGAATAACAACAGAATGGGAAAGACTAGAGATCTCTTCAAGAAAATTAGAGATACCAAAGGAACATTCCATGTGAAGATTGGGTTCAATAAAGGACAGAAATGCTATGCATCTAACAGAAGCAGAAGCTGTTAAGAAGAGGTGGCAAGAATACACAGAACAACTGTACAAAAAAAGATCTTCATGACCCAGATAATTATGATGGCGTGATCAGTCACCTAGAGCCAGACATCCTGGAATGTGAGGTCAAGTGGGCCTTAGAAAGCATCACTACAAACAAAACTAGTGGAGGTGATGGAATTCCAGTTAAGCTATTTCAAATCCTAAAAGATGATGCTGTGAAAGTGCTGTACTCAATAGGTCAGCAAATTTGGAAAACTCAGCAGTGGCCACATGACTGGAAAAGATCAGTTTTCATTCCAATTCCAAAGAAAGGCAATAACAAAGAATGCTCAAACTACTGCACAATTGCACTCATCTCACACGCTAGTAAAGTAATGCTCAAAATTCTCCAAGCCAGGCTTCAGCAATACATGAGCCGTGAACTTCCAGATGTTCAAGCTGGTTTTAGAAAAGGCAGAGGAACCAGAGATCAAACTGCCAACATCTGCTGGATCATTGAAAAAGCAAGAGAGTCCCAGAAAACATATATTTCTGCTATATTGACTACGCCAAAGCCTTTGATTGTGTGTATCACAATAAACTGTGGAAAATTCTGAAAGAGATGGGACTACCAGACCACCTGACCTGTCTCTTGAGAAACCTATGTGCAAGTCAGGAAGCAACAGTTAGAACTGGACATGGAACAACAGATTGGTTCCAAATAGGAAAAGGAGTATGTCAAGGCTGTATATTGTCTCCCTGCTTATTTAACTTATATGCCGAGTACATCATGAGAAACACTGGGTTGGAAGAAGCACAAGCTGGAATCAAGACTGCCAGGAAAAACATCAGTAACCTCAGATATGCATATGATACCACCCTTATGGCAGAAAGTGAAGAGGAACTAAAAAACCTCTTGATGAAAGTGAAAGAGGAGAGTGAAAAAGTTGGCTTACAGCTCAATATTCAGAAAACTAAGATCATGGCATCTGGTCCCATCACTTCATGAGAAAGAGATTGGGAAACAGTAGAAACAGTGTCATACTTTATTTTTGGGGGCTCCAAAATCACTGCCGATGGTGATTGCAGCCATGAAATTAGAAGATGCTTACTTCTTGGAAGGGTTAAGACCAACCTAGATAGCATATTAAAAAGTGGAGACATTTCTTTGCCAACAAAGCTCCATCTGGTCAAGGCTATGGTTTATCCAGTGGTCATGTATGGATGTACGAGTTGGACTGTGAAGAAAGCTGAGCACTGAAGAATTGATGCTTTTGAACTGTGGTGTTGGAGAAGACTCTTGAGAGTCCCTTGGACTGCAAGGACATCCAACCAGTCCATCCTAAAGGAGATCAGTCCTGGGTGTTCATTGGAAAGACTGATGCTGAAACTGAAACTCCAGTACTTTGGCCACCTGATGTGAAGAGTTGACTCATTGGAAAAGACCCTGATGCTGGGAGGGCTTGGGGGCAGGAGGAGAAGAGGATGACAGAGGATGAGATGGCTGGATGTCATCACCAACTCGATGGTCATGAGTTTGTGTAAGCTCCGGGAGTTGGTGATGGACAGGGAGGCCTGGTGTGCTTCGATTCATGGGGTCCCAAAGAGTCGAATACAGCTGAGCGTCTGAACGGAACTGAACTCTTTCTGAGCATTGTAAACACATTCCTAGGTCATACCAGAAGTGCCCTTAAGAAAAAACAGGCTGCAGGAAGATTTCTGAGATTGCTGGGTGCCATGCTGCACTTACCAAGATGATGTAGCATTCCACTGTAATTGGGCGAGCGGCTACGAGTTGCTAGCTGCTTACTTGCTTCAGAAATCCCAAAGGGTGTACCAAGTGATCACTGCCAGAAGTAAGAAACCAGCAGCTAAATGCATTTCCAGGTAGTTGTTATGCTCTACTGTTTTTGGCCAACTGAGAGAGAAAGGTGAATTTTGCCACCAAGGTCCACTGTCCATGTTCACACCTAGGATGTGTCCACTCAGGATCCAAGAATTTCCCAGACAGACCTAGGCACACTGAATCTCCACTACAGAGAAAACATGATGGAACTGACCTTTGGTTGTTGCTTTTCCTTTTCCTGTGAGTTTGGTGGCCTTCCCTATGGTCACACTATCAGGAGCAATTGCTAATGAAAAAGGACTTCCAACAAGTGTTTTCAAGCAGTATGTGACTCTATGGACATGGAATACTGGAAACCTACGTTCCATTGAGGAAGGAAATGTATTTATAGACAGTGTGTTTTCAAGAATCTCTCTATTAGGAACTGTCTAGCTTCAAAGATGTGAATTCTCCATATTTGCCCAGAGGACCTCAATTCCAAAGTCAGGGCAATGTGTTTTCCTGCACTTTTTGAGCTTTGTAAATACATTTCTTGGTCATACCAGGACTGCCCATGAGGAAACAGGCTCTCTATATGAGGAACTGTCTAGATACTAAGATATGAGACCTCTAGGTTGGTACAGAGGACCTAAATTTCAGAGCAAGGGCAGTGTGTTTTTGAGCATTTTCTGAGCTTTGTAAACACATTTCTGAGTAACGCCAGGTCTGCTCATGAGAAAACAGGCTTCAGGTGTGTGTCTGAGGGTGCTGAGTACCATACTGTGCTTACCTAGATGAGGTAACTTTCCATGGCAAATCGGCACGTGACCAGGAGTTGTGAGCCATCAACTTGCTTCAGAAATCTTGAATGGTGGACTAAAGTTTGCACTGTCAGAAGTAAGAAAAAAGTAATTGGGTGGATTTTCAAGCAATTGCTAGCCACACCTCTTTATGGCTCCAGAGAGATAAATACAAATTGTGCACCCTAGGCCCTTTATTCAGGTTCACACACGGGATGTGTTCCCTCGTGATTCAAGAAATTTCCAGACAGACCTTTGCTCCCCAGAGTTCTTCTACAGAGAAAACTGGTTGGAACAGCCATTTGGATGTTGCTTTGCCTTTCCCTGTGAGTGTGGGGCCGCTACTTATGGTCACAGCCTCAAGGAGATATTGCCACTGAAAATAGACTCGCAAGCAAGCACTTTTCAAGCAGAGTGTGACTCTCAGGTCGCAGAATGTGAAGAAAGCTATCTTCCTCTGAGGAAGGAAAGACGTCCACAGAGAGTGTGTTTTCAAACCTCTATCTTGCAGGAAATTTTGAGCTTCTAAAACATGAGACCAGCAGGTCTGCTGAGAGGACCTATATTCCTGAGTCAGGGCCGTGTGTCTCCCTGTAATTTCCGAGTCTGACAAACACATTCCTAGATCATAACGGTACTGACCATGAGAAAGCTGGCAGCAGGAGTGTGTCTGAAAGGGCTGAGTGCCTTACTGTGGTCAACTGTGTGAGGTGACATTCCAGTGACAGGCTCAAAGCTCCAAGGTGTGAGCCACCCGCTTGCTTCAGAAACCCCAAAAGGTAGAGCAAAGCTAGCTCTGTCAGAGGTAAGAAAAGAGCAATTGGACGGATTTTCAAGCTGTTGCTGGGCCGAACCACTTTAGGGCCCCCTGAGAGAAAAATGTGAATTGTGCCCTGTAGGTCAGGTATCCAGGTTCAAACACAGGGTGTGTCCCAGCAGGATCCAAGAATTTTCCACAGAACTAGGCTCACTAGACCTCTCCTGCTGGGAAAATGGGATGGAACAGACATTGGAAGTTGGTTTGCCCCTCCCTATTGTCACAGACTCAAGGAGAAAGTGCCCCTGAAAGATGACCTCCAAGCAAGCACTTTTCAAGCAGTGTGTGACTCTCAGTTCACAGAATGCAGGGAAAGATATCTTCCCTCAAGGAAAGAAAGGCATCAAAAGAGAGTGTATTCTCAACCCTCTATCTTGCAGGAACTGTTTAGCTTCCCAGATGGGAGGCCTCCAGTAGTGCTCAGAGGAACTAAATTCCAGAGTCAAGGCCATGTTTCTCCCTGCACTTTCCAAGCCTTGCAAAGCCATTCCTAGGTTATACCAGTACTGCACATGAGGAAGCAGTCTGCGAGAGTGTGTCCAAGAGGACTAGGTTCCTCACTATACTCACTTCAGCGAGGTGGCATTCCACTGTGAAAAGGCCCACAGCTGGGAGTTGAAATTCACCCACTTGCTTCAAAAATCAAAAAGGAAGGAGCAAATCTAGCTCTCTCAGAATCAAGAAAAGAGCAAGTGGATGGATTTTCAAGCTGTTGCTAGGCTACATTGCTTTAAGGTCCACAGAGAGAAACACAAATTGTGCCCCCTCATTCTGGTATCCTGGTTCACAAACAGGGTGTGTCCCCAAAGGATCCAAGAATTTTCCAGACAGACTTACGTTCACTAGAGTTCTCCTACAGAGAAAACGGGATGGAACAGACATTTAGATATTGCCTTGTCTTTCCCAGTGAGTGTGGAACCCCTCTGTTTGACTACAGCCCCAAGTGGAAATTACCATTGAAAACTCATGTCTAAGCGAGCACTTTTCAAGCACTGTGTGACTCTCAGTTCGCAGGATACTGGCAAACCTATATTTCTTCAAGGAAGGAAAGGCACCCACAGAGAGTGTGTTTTCAAACCTGTCCCTTGCAGGAACTCTTTAGCTCCTAAGACATGAACCCTCTAGTTCTGCTCAGAGGACCTAAATTTGAGAGCCTGTGCCCTGTGTCTTGGTGCATTTTCCCACCTTTCAAACACATATCTAGGTGATACTGGTACTGCCCTTGAGGAAGCAGACTGTGGGAATATGTCTCAGAGTGCTGGGTCCCTTACTGTGGTCACCTCTGTAAGGTGACACTCCAGTGTAAATAGGCCCAAAGATAGGAGTTGCGAGCCGCCCATGTGCTTCAGAAACCCCAGGGGTGGAACAAAGTTAGCTCTGTCAAAAGTAAGAAAATGGCAATTGGACGGATTTTCAAGATGTGGATAGGTTACACCACTTTAGGGCCACCCGAGAAAAATATGCAAATTTGAACCTGGGTGTCCAGATTAACGCACAGGGTGTTTCCCCACATGATCCAAGAATTTTTCAGACAGACCTAGGTTCACTGGAGCTCTCCTGCAGAGGAAACATACATCCAGAGTCTCCAGTGTGAACCCTCCAAAATCTATACCTGGTGTCACGAATCCACAGTCTCCAGGATGACCCTACCCTCAAGGTCCTGTACCTGGGGTCACAAGTCCACTATTTCCATGTCGAGTCCACCTCCAAGAACTTGAACTTGTGGTCACATGTCCAGAGTCTTCAGGGTGACCCCACCTCCCCGAAGCTACTGGTGTGAAGCATCCACAGTTTTAAGGATGGACCCAATTCCCAGAACCTGTAGCTGGGGTCACACTTCCAAATTCTAAGGGTTACCCCACCTCCCACACATTGAACCTGGTTTCCCATGTCCCTGTTAGCCAAGGTTACCCTCTCCATGACCCTATAATGGGGATCACATGTCCACAGTCTGCTGTGTGTCGTCACTTCCCAGACCCTTCACCTAGAGTCACAATCACAGTTTCCAGGTTACTCCTTTGCAGACCCTGCACCTGGAGTCACTTATCCACAGTCTCCAGGGTGACTCATTCAAAACCCCACACTGGGGCTCACATGACCACAGTCTCCAGGGTGACCCAAGCACCCAGATCCTGCACCCAGGGTCACATATCCACAGGCTCCAGGGTGTACCTCTTGCAGACCCTGCACCTGGGGTCACATATCTACAGCCTCCAGTGTGATCCCCATCCCCAGACCTGATTTGGGTGAGAAATATCCATAGTCTCCAGACTCACACCTTGGATCACATATCCACAGTCTCCAGAGTCACACCTTGGGTCACATAGCCATAGTCAGCAGGGTGAACTCACCTCCCAGAGCCTGTACATGGTGTCAAATGTGCACATTCTCCAGGGTTACCACCCTTCCAACATGCTGTACCTGGGTCAAAAGCCCACAGTCTCAAGGGTGACCCCCTCTCAGACCCTGTTCCTGGGGTCACATGTCCAGAATCTCCAGAATGATCTACCTCCAAGATGAAGCACCTGATGTCACATGTCAACAGTCTCCAAGGTGACCCCGTCCTCAGAATCTGCACCTGTGCTTACATTTCTCCAGTCTGCAGGATGACCCCCAATCTCAGTATTTGTATTATGTGTCACATGTACATAGTCACCAGGGTAACCACTGCAGGCCCTTTTTCTGACATAACATTTCCACAGACTCCTGAAGAACTCCCTTCCCAGACTCTGAACCTGGGCTCCTACCTCCAGGGTCTCGAGGGTGATGCCCTTCCCTGTCCCTTCACCTGGTGTCAAACATCCACAGTCTCCATGGTAACATCCACACCAAAGTCTGATATTGGGGACACAGATCCATAGTCTTCTGGGTCGCAACCCCTCCCAGATCATGCACCTGGTCTCACATGTCCTCAGTCTCCAGGTTGACACCCCTCCCAGACACTGCAGCTGGGGTTACACATCCACAGTCTCCAAGGTGAACCCACCTCACTGACTATTGTACCTCTGGCCACATGGCCTCAGTCTCCAGGGTGACCCTATATCTCAGACACTGTACTTGAGGTTACATATCAACGGTGTCCAGGATGACACCTCTCCCCAGACCCTGTACCTGGGGTCGCATTTGCACAGTCTCCAGGGCGATGCTATATTCCCAACCCTGTACCTGGGGTCACAGGTCGCAGTCACCAGGCTTTCCCCACCCTCAAGAGCCGTTACCTGGGGTCATACGTCCACAGACTCCAGGGTGACTCCCTCCCAGACCCTTCACCTGGCATCCTATGTCCACAGTCTCCTGTGTGATATCACTTCCCAGACCCTATACCTGTGGTCACAGATCCACAGTCTCCATGGTGATCCCCTTCCCAGACCCTGTAATTTGGATCCCATGTCCTCAGTCTCCAGTGTGACACCACCTCTCATACCTTGTACTTTGGTGACTTGTCCACAGTTTCCAGGATGACCCAAACGGTGCATGTGGAGTCACATGTCCACATTCTGCAAAGTGACCCCAGTCCCTAACCCTGAACCTTAGTCACACAGCCACAGTTTCCAGAATGACCTCACTCCAGACCCTGCACATAGGGTCACACCTCCACCTTCTCCATATTGACCCCCTCCTTGAACTTCTATCAGGTTTCACACATGCACCAGCTCCACAGTGACCACCACCAGATCCTGTACCTGTGGTCAGGGTCCGCAGTCTGCAGGGTGAGACCATTTTGTACCTTAAACCTTGGTTCACCTAGCCAGTCTCCAGGGTCATCCCTGCCAAACCTGCACCTGGGGTCACATGTCCATACTCTCCATGGTGACATCCCCCAGGCCCTGTACTGCTGCTGCTGTTGCTGCTGCTGCTAAGTCATGCCAGTCGTGTCCAACTCTGCGACCCCATAGATGGCAGCCCACCAGGCTTCCCCATCCCTGAGATTCTCCAGGCAAGAACACTAGAGTGGGTTGCCATTTCCTTCTCCAAAGCATGAGAGTGAAAAGGGAAAATGAAGTCACTCAGTCATGTCTGACACTTAGGGACCCCATAGACTGCAGCCTACCAGGCTCCTCCATCCATGGGATTTTCCAAGCAAGAGTACTGGAGTGGGTTGCCCACTCCAGTACCTAGTGTCATATATCTGCGCAGACCCTATACGTAGTGTCATATATCCACAGTTTCCCGGGTTACCCCACTTCCCATATCATGCACCTGGGATCACATGCTCAGTCTGCAAGGTGACCCCGATCCCATTCCTGTACCTTGTGTCACAAGTCCACAGCCACCAGGATGGCCCCACCCTCAAGATCCCATACCTGGGGTCACACTCCTGTCTCCAGTGTGATCTCACCTCCCAGAAACTTTACCTGGGGATAAACGTCTACTGTTTTCAGGATGGTCCCAACTCCCTGAAACAGTACCTGGAGTCACTCTTCCATAGACATTGAGGCTGTTCCATGCCCCTGGTCCACAGGGTTACACCCTCCAAGACCCTGTAATGTGGTTTACATGTCCACAGTCTCCTGTATGTCATCACTTCCCAGAACCTTCACCTGCAGGCACACAAACAGAGGTTCCAGGATGACTCCCTCATAGACCCTGCACTTGGAGCCACATATCCACAGTCTCACAGGTGACTCATCCAAATCACTGTACCAGGGCTCACATAACCACAGTCTTCCAGATGCTGGACTATTGACCCCAGCACCCAGTGTCACATGTCCACAGATTCTAGCATGGCCTCACACTCCAGACACTGTACCTTGGGACACATACCCACAGTCTCTAGGGTGAACACCCTCCTAGACACTGTACATGGTGTCACATGGGCACATTCACCAACTCCCAAACCCTGTACCTAGGGTCACACGTAGATAGTCTCAGGGTGACCCCACTTGCCAGAACTTGCACCTGGGTTCATATGTCCGCAGCGCCCAGGGTAACACCACCTGTCAAACAATTGTACTCGGTTCAAACACCCACTGGTTCTAGGGTGACACCAATTCCAAGCCCGTGAACCTAGCTAGGGTCACACATCCATGGTCTCCTGGGTGGCAACCCCTCCCAGATCATGCACCAGGTCTCACACCTCCGCAGTCTCCAGGGTGACTACACCTCACAGAATATTGTAATTCTGGTCACAGTGCCCCAGTCTCCAGGGTGACCCCGTATCTCTAACCCTCTACCTGGGGTTACATGTACATGTTGGCCAGGAATACACGCCTCCCCAGACTCTGTACACCTGATTACATTGGCACAGTCGCCAGGGTGACTCCAACTTCCCCACCCTATACCTGGGGTCACATGTCCAGAGTCTCCTGGATTTACCCACATTCAAGGGCTAGTAACTGGGATCACATGTCCACAGTCTCGAGGCTTTCCCCACCCACAAGTGCCTGTACCCAGGGTCACACGTCAACTGACTCCAGGGTGACTCCCTCCCAGACCGTTCACCTGGCATCCCATGTCCCTAGACTTTTGTGTGATGTCATTTCCCAGACTCTGCACATGTACTAACAGATTCACAGGCTCCGTGGTGACCCCCTTCCTGGTCTCTGTAACTTGGGTCACATGTTCTCAGTATCCGGTGTGACCCGACCTCTCATGCCCTATACCTTTGGTGACTTGGCCACAGATTCCAGGGTAACCCTCCCCTGCCAGACCCTGTGCTTATTTACACACATCCACAATCTCCAGGATGTTCGCCCTCCCATACCCTGCACCTGGAGTCACATGTCAACAGTTTCCAGCGTGAACCCCACTTTGCCCACTGCACCTGGGCTCACATATCCACATCATGCAGGGTGACACCCCTTCCAGACCATTTCCCTGCCATTAAATGCCTGCAGTCCCCAGAGTGACCCCGTACCTCCCAGACACTGTACCTGAGGTCACATATACAGAGTTTCCTGGATCACCCCCATCCTAGACCCTGTACCTGGGTTCAGATATCCTAGTGTCTTGGGGGACCCAGGTCAGACCTTGCATCTAGGGTCGAATGCCCACTATCCAGGATGACTTGCCTCCCCAATCAGTGCATCTGGGGTCATATGTCCACAATCTTCAAAGTGACCCCATCCCCTAACCCTGCACCTTACTCACACATCCACAGTCTCCAGAGTGATGTCCACTGTCTCACGGGTGACCTCTTCCCTGAACTTGTTCCAGATTTCACACGATCACCATTGCCACAGTGACCACCAGCAGATCCTGAACTTGTGGTCACAGTTCAACAGTCTGCCTGATGAGACCCATTTTGTATCCTGAACCTTGTGAACCTGCACCTGGGATCACAAGTCCATATTCTCCATGGTGTCATCCCCCAGACCCTGTACCTAGTGTCATATATACAGTCTCCTGGACTTCCCCACTTCCAATACCATGCACCTGTGATCACACATCCACAGTATCCAGGGTGATCCCCCTCCTAAACCTGTACCTGGTGTCACAAGTCGACAGACTCCAGGATGACTCTACCGTTAAGACCCTGTACCTCGGGTCACAAGTCCACTGTTTCCAGGGTGAGACCCCTCCCAGACTCTGCACTTGGGGTCACTTGTCGAGAGTCTCCAGGGTGACCCCACCTCCCAGAAACTGTACCTAGGGTGAAACATCCACAGTCACTCAGGTTGGCCCCAATTCCCAGAACCTGTACCTGGGGTCCCACTTCCATAGTCTCGGTTACCACACGCCAAGACATTTAACATGGTGTCCCATGATCTTGGATGCCAGGGTTACCCCCTCCAAGACCCTGTAATGGGGTCACATGTTCACAGTCTCCAGAGTGTCGTCACTTCCCAGACCCTCCACCTGGAGTCACACAAACACAGGTTCCAAGGTGACTCCCTCGCAGGCCCTGCACCTGGAGTCACATATTCACAATCTCACCTTGGGGAATCCCATTCAGACCCTGGATCTACGGTCACGTATCCAGTCTCCAAGATGATTTGCCTCCCAAATGGTGCATTTGAGGTCACATGACCACAATCTTCAAAGTAAACGCGTCCCCTAACCCTGCATCTAAGTCACACGGCAAATAGTTTCCAGAGTGACCTCAACCCAGACCCTGAAACGAGGGTCACATGTACACAGTCTTGGAGGGTGACCCCCTCCGTGAACTTGTACTAGGTTTCATACGTCCATCATCGCCACAGTGATTACCACCAGATCCTGTACCTGTGGTCATAGATCCACAGTCTACAGGGTGAAACCCTTTTCCTACCCTGAACTTTGGGTCACACGACCACAGTCTCCAGGGTGACCCCACCCAAACCTGCACCTGGGGTCACATGTCCACACTTTCCATGGGGACATACCTGAGACCCTGTACCTACTGTCATATATCCACAATCTCCTAGGTTACCAAACTTCCCATACCATACACCTGTGATCACATGTCCACAGTCTCGAAGGTGGCCCCCTCTATAACCTGTACTTGGTGTCACAAGTCCACAGCCTCCAGGTGACCCCACCCTCAAGATCCTGTATCTGGGGTCACAAGTCCACTTTTTCCATGGTGAGTCTACCTCCCAGACCCTGCATTTGGGGTCACATGTCCAGAGTCTTCAGGGTGACCCCACCTCCCAGAAACCATACCTCGGGTGAAATGTCCACCATTTTCAGGATGGCACCAACTCCCAGAACCTGTACCTGGGGTCACACTTCCATACTCTCAGGGTATCCCCACCTCCCAGACATATAACCTTGCATCCCATGACCCTGGCCACAAAGGTTCCCCCCTCCAAGGCCCTGTAATAGGGGTCACATGTCCACAGTCTCCTGTTTGTCAAAACTTTGTAGACCTCACCTGGAGTCACACAAACACAGGTTCCATGGTGACTCCCTTGCAGACTCTGCACCTGGAATCACATATTCACAGGCTCCAGGGTGACCCCCTCGGAAATCCTGTACCTGAGATCACATATCTACAGTCTCCAGGGTGAATCCCATCCCCACACACTGTCTGAGCGGAATCATCCAGTCTCCCATGAGACCCCAATGTCAAGAACTCATCCCTTGTGCTAGAAGTCTACATTCTCCAGGGTGACATTATTTCCCACACCCTGCACCTTGGGTAGCATATTCACAGTCTCCAAGGTGACCTTACCTCCCAGACCCTTTACCTGGGGTCACATGTGCAAATTATCCAGGATTCCCGCCACTCCAACACCCTGCACCTGGGTCAAAAGCCCACAGTCTCAAGGGTGACCTCCTATCTGACCATGTTCCTGAGGTACATGGCCAGAATCTCCAGGATGATCTTGAAAGGTATTGCTGAACCACGCAAAGACACTGGAATTCTTGGCCTCCAGAGGAGATGAATTCAATTCAGGTCCAGAGACGAGGCTTGATTGCTTAGAGCTTTTGTGTAATAAAGTTGTATTAAAGTATAAAGGAGATAGAGAAATCTTCTGACATAGGCATCAGAAGAGGGCAGAAAGTGTAGCCCCTTGCACGTGTTAGCAATGGAATTATATGGCTCAAATGGTAAAGCATCTGTCTGCAATGCTGGAGACCCAGGTTAGATCCCTGGGTCAGGAAGATCTCCTGGAGAAGGAAATGGCCACCCACTCCAGTACATTTGCCTGGAAAACCCCATGGACAGAGGAGCCTGGTAGGCTACAGTCCATGGGGCCACAAAGAGTTGGACATGACTGAGCAACTTTACTTTACTTTTAATTAGTTATTCATATCAGTTCAGTTCCGTTCAGTCGCTAGTCATGTCTGACTCTTTGGGACCCCATGAATCACAGCACGCCAAGCCTCCCTGTCAGTCACCAACTCCCGGAGATTTCTCGAACTCATGTACATCGAGTCGGTGATGCCATGCAGCCATCTCATCCTCTGTCATCCCCTTTTCCTCCTGTCCCCAATCCCTTACAGCATCAGGGTATTTTCCAATGAGTCAGCTCTTCGCACCAGGTGGCCAAATTATGGGAGTTTCAGCTTCAGAATCAGTCGTTCCAATGAACACCCTGGACTGATCTCCTTTAGGATGTACTAGTTGGATGCCCTTGCAGTTCAAGGAACTCTCAAGAGTCCTCTCCAACACCACAGTTCAAAAGCATAAACTCTTCGGTGCTCAACTTTCTTCACAGTCCAATTCTCACATCTGTACATGACCACTGGAAAAACCATAGCCTTGAACAGAGGGACCTTTGTTGGCAAAGTAGTGTCTCTGCTTTTTATTATGCTATCTAGGTTGGTCATAACTTTCCTTCCAAGGAGTAATTTTCTTTTAATTTCATGGCTGCAATCACCATCTGCAGTGCTTTTGGAGCCCAAAAAGATAAAATCTTACACTGCTTCCACTGTTTCCCCATCGATTTCCCATGGAGTGATGGGACCTGTTGCCATGATCTTAGTTTTCTGAATGTTGAGCTGTAAGCCAACTTTTTCACTCTCCTCTTTCACTTTCATCAAGAGGCTTTTTAGTTCTTCTTCACTTTCTGCCATAAGGGTGGTGTCATCTGCATGTCTGAGATTATTGATATTTCTCTTGGCAATCTTAATTCCAGCTTGTGCTTCTTCCAGCCCAACATTTCTCATGATGTACTCGGCATATAAGTTAAATAAGCAGGGTGACAACGTACAGTCTTGACGTACTCCTTTTCCTATTTGGAACCAGTCTGTTGTTCCATGTCCAGTTCTAACTGTTGCTTCCTGACCTGCATACAGGTTTCTCAAGAGGCAGGTCAGGTGGTCTGGTAGTCCCATCTCTTTCAGAATTTTCCACAGTTAATTGTGATCCACACAGTCAAAGGCTTTGGTGTAGTCAATAAATCAGAAATAGATTTTTTTTTCTGGGACTCTCTTGCTTTTTCAATGATCCAGCAGATGTTGGCAGTTTGATCTCTGGTTCCTCTGCCTTTTCTAAAGCCAGCTTGAACATCTGGAAGTTCACAGTTCACGTATTGCTGAAGCCTGGCTTGGAGAATTTTGAGCATTACTTTACTAGCGTGTGAGATGAGCATAATTGTGTGGTATTTTGAGCATTCTTTGGGATTACCTTTCTTTCTATTTGGAATGAAAACTGACCTTTTCCAGTCCTGTGGCCACTGCTGAGATTTCCAAATTTGCAGGCATTATGAGTGCAGCAGTTTCACAGCATCATCTTTCAGTATTTGAAATACTTCAACTGGAATTCCATCAACTCCACTAGCTTTGTTCTTACGATGCTTTCTAATTGCCACTTGACTTCACACTCCAGGATGTCTCGCTCTAGGTGAGTGATCACACCGTTGTGATTATCTGGGTCATGAAGATATTTTCTACAGTACTTGTGTGTATTCTTGCCACATCTTCTTAATAGCTTATGCTTCTGCTAGGTCCATAGCATTTCTATCTTTTATCAAACCCAGTTTTGCATGAAGTGTTCCCTTGGTATCTCTAATTTTCTTGAAGAGATCTCTAGTCTATCCCATTCAGTTCTTTTCCTGATTCACACGTGATGCACACAAGGTGCACACGAGGTGCACACGTGATGCCCACGTGATGAACACGTGATGCACAGGTGATGCTCATGTGATGAACAAGTGGTGCACAAGTGAGGCACATGTGATGAACATGTGATTCACACGTGATGCACATGTAATGAACAGGTGATGCACACGTGATTCACACGTGATACACATGTGATGAACACGTGATGCACACATAACACACACGTGATGAATACGTGATGAACAAGTGATTCACAGGTGACGCACACGTGGTGCACACGTGACGAACACGTGTTGCACAAGTGATGCACATGTGATGGACATATGATTCACACGTGAAGAACACGTAACTCACATGTGATGAACACGTGCCTCAAACATGATGAACACGTGATGCACACGTGATGAAAACATGATGCACACGTCACACAGACGTTGTGAACAAGTGAACAACACGTGAGGCACATGTGATGAACACGTCATGAACACGTGATGCACACGTGATGCACACGTGATTCACGCGTGATACACATGTGACTCACACGTGATGAACACGTGATGCACACATAACCCATATGTGATGCATACGTGATGCACACATGACACGCACGTGACGCACACGTGACGAACACGTGATGCACACGAGATGCACACGTGATGAACACGTGACGAACACATGTCGCACACATGATGAACTCGTGACGCACACGTAACGCACACGTGATGGACACGTGATGCACCAGTGACGCACACGTGATGGACACGTGATGCACACATGACGCACCCGTGACGCACACGTGATTCCCACTTGCACACACGTGATGCACACGTGACACACAAGTGACACACATGTGATGAACACGTGATTCACCCGTCATGGACGCGTGACACACACCTGATGAACACGTGACTCACACGTGATGGACATGTCACACACACGTGATGCACACGTGATGCACACGTGACACACACGTGACACACACATGATGGACACGTGATTCACACTTGATGCACACGTGATTCACACGTGATTCACTCATTTCAACTCGAGATGAGGCCCGATTCCCCTTCATTCGCTCCAGAGCCATCCCACTTTCCCCATCAAACACGACAAGGTGCTTGACTTCCCTTAGGCAACTCCAGGGAATCCCCGAGAACACTGTCATAAGGCTAGAGGAACACCAAGCGTAACACAGCAACTCGAGGAAAGCGCCATGTACCCCAAATCGTCTCGAGATTAGAGTTGATTTCCTGGCTTCAACTCAAGAGGTATGCCAACTTTCCACAAGCACCTCTAGAGGAGGCTTCTCTCACCAATAGGTATGTAAGTTGGACCCTGAGTTTGCTGCCTGAAGTGGAATGGGCCCCGAGATGCCCTGACTCAAAAGAAGGCCCGATTTCTCTGCAGTGGCTTTAATGCAGGCTCGTCTTTCAACTCACCAGATGAAAGGATGTCTGAATCCCCTGTGGAGACCCTAGAGAAAGCCCTAGTTCCCCATCTCATCTCGACAGGAGGCCTCACATGACTTTGATACCTAGAGAGGCACCAAGAGTTCATTGCTTCAAGAGGTGACGATGCCTGACTCCTCTTGAAAAGTGATAGGAATCCCAATATCCATGTCACAAGTGGAAAGGGATTTTGGGTCTCCCGCCTCATCTCCAAAAGCGTCCCTATTGCCTGCCAAGCCTCGAAGAGATTCCCGAGGTGTCCCTCTTAACTAGACAGGAGTCCTGACATAGCTGAACACATCCGAGTTTTGAAGGGCCATCCCCACCGTAACTCGAGAATATACCCCAGGATCCCACCGCAACTCGAGAAAAACCATGATACTTCTCCCTGGCCACGAGATGAGCCCCGGTTCCTCTGCATTGCGTGCAGAGCAATTCTGTGTTCCCCATCAAACATGTAAGGAGCCTTGACTTGCTTGATGGGACACCAGAGAGTACCCAAGAACACTGTAACAAGTCTAGAGTGACCGTGAGGTTAGTGCAGAAACGGGAAATAGATCCGTCTACCCCAAATCAACTCGAGATGCTGCCCCATTCCCCTGCATTGGCTCCAGAGTCATTCTGCGTTCCCCATCAAACACAAGTGGCATGACTTCATTAAGCAACTCCAGAGATTCCCCGAGAACACTGTCCCAAGTGTAGAGGAACACCAGGTGCAACACAGCAACTCGAGGAAAGCCCCATGTACCCCATATCGTCTTGAGATTTAGAGCTGATTTCCCTGCTTTGACTCAAGAGGTATGCCAACTTTCTGCAAGCACCTCAAGAGGAGGCTTCTCTCAGCAATATGTATGTGAGTTGGACCCTGAGTTTGCTTCCTGAAGTGGAATGAACACCAAGATGACCTGACTCAAAAGAAGGCCAGATTTCCCTGCAGTGGCTTTAATGTAGGCTCGTCTTTCATCTCACAAGATGAAGGGATGTCTGAATCCCCTGTGGAGGACCTAGAGGAAACCCTATGTCCCCGCCTCATCTCGACAGGAGGCCTCACATCCCTTTGACACCTCGAGAGGCACGCGGAGTTCAATGCTTAGAAGGTGACGATGCCTGACTCCTCTTGAAATGTGATAGGGATCCCAATATCACTGTGGCAACTGGAATTGGACCCAGGGTCTCCCGCCTCACTTCAAGAAGCGTCCCTATTGCCCTGCCAAGCCTCAAAGAGATTCCTGAGGTGTCTCTCATAACTAGACAGGAGTCCTGATGTCGCTTAACAAACAGGAGTTTTGAAAGTCTATCCCCACCTTAACTCGAGAATATGCCCCACGTTCCCACCGCAACTTGAGATAAACCATGAGACTTCCCCCTGGCCGCAAGATGAGGCCTGATTGCTCTGCATTGCGGAGCAATTCCGTGTTCCCCATCAAACACGTAAGGAATCTTGACTTGCTTGATGGCATTCCAGAGAGTCCCCAAGAACACTGTCACAAGTCTAGAGGGACCCTTGTGTCACCGCAGCAATGCGAAATAGCTCCATACTGCAAATCAACTCGAGCCGAGGCCCAATTCCCCTGCATTTGCTCCAGAGCCATCCCGTGTTCCCCATCAAACAGGAGTAGTGGCTTTACTTCCTTTAGGCAACTCCAGAGATTCCCCGAGAACACCGTCCCAAGTCTGGAGGAACACCAGTTGCAACACAGCACCTCGAAGAAAGCCCCATGTACCCCAAATTGTCTCGAGATTAGAGCTGATTCCCTGGCTTTGACTCAAGTGGTATGCCAACTTTCCACAAGCACCTCTAGAGGAGGCTTCTCTCAGCAATAGGTATGTGAGTTGGACCCTGAGTTTGCTGCGTCAAATGGAATGGACACCGAGATGCCCTGACTCAAAAGAAGGCCTGATTTCCCTGCAGTGGCTTGAATGGAGGCTTGTCTTTCATCTCACCAGACAATGGGATGTCTGAATCCCTTGTGGAGACCCTAGAGAAAGCCCTAGTTCCCCTCCTCCTCTCGACAGGATGCCTCACATGCCTTTGACACCTAGAGAGGCACCAAGAGTTCATTGCTTCAAGAGGTGACGATGCCTGACTCCTCTTGAAAAGTGATAGGAATCCCAGTATCCCTGTGGCAACTGGAAAGAGACCCTGGGTCTCCCGCCTCACCTCTAGCAGCGTCCCTATTGATGTGTCAACCCTCGAAGAGATTCCTGAGGTGTCCCTCATAACTAGACAGGAGTCCTGACGTCGCTGAACAAACACGACTTTTGAAGGGCCATCCCCGCTGTAACTCGAGAATATACTCCAGGTTCCCAGCGCAACTCGCGAAAAAGCATGAGACATCCCCTCGCCACAATATGAGGCCAGATTCCTCTGCATTGCGTGCAAAGCAATTCCGTTTTCCCCATGAAATGCGTAGGAGCCTTGACTTGCTTGATGGAACTCCAGAGAGTCCCCAAGAACACACTCACAAGCCTAGAGGGACCCTGAGGTCACTGCAGCAACGCGAAATAATTCCGTGTACACCAAATCAACTGGAGATGAGGCCCGATTCTGCCACATTAGCTCCAGAGAAATTCCGCTTTCCCCATCAAGCAAGACAAGTTGCTTCACTTTCTTTAGGCAACTCCAGAGACTCCCCGAAAACACCGTCCCATGTCTAGAGGAACACCAGGTTCAGCACAGCAACTTGAGGAAAGCTCTATGTACCCCAAATCATCTCGAGATGAGAGCAGATTCCCAGGATTCAACTTAAGAGGTATGCCAACTTTCCACAAGCACCCCAAGAGGAGGCTTCTCTCATCAATAGATATGGGGGAGGGACCCTGAGTTTGCTGCCTCAAGTGGAATGGAGTCCGAATGCCCTGACAAGAAAGAAGGCCGGATTTCCCTGCAGTGGCTTGAATGCAGGTTCGTCTTTCATTGCACAAGATGAAGGGATGTCTGAATCCAATACGGAGACCCTAGAGAAAGCCTTAAATCCTGGCCTCATCACGCCAGGAGGTCTCACATCCCTTTGACATGGAGGTAGGCGGAATTCAATGTTTCAAAAGGTGATGACGCCTGACTCCTCTTGAAAATTGATAGGAATCCCAGTCTCACTGTGGCAACTGGAAAGGAACCCTGGGTCTCCCGCCTCACATTGAGAAGCGTCCCTATTGCCCTGCCAAGCCTCGAAGAGATTCCTGAGGTGTCCCTCGTAACTAGACAGGAGTCCTGACGTCGCTGAACAAACATGAGTTTTGAAGGGCCATCCCCGCCGTACCTGGAGAATATACCCCAGGTTCGCGCCGCAACTCGAGAGAAACAATGAGACTGCCTTCTCGCCGCGAGATGAGGCTTGATTCCCCTGCATTGCATGCAGAGCAATTCCGTGTTCCCCATCAAATACGTAAGGAGCCATTACTTGCTTGATGGAATTCCAGAGAGTCCCCAAGAACACTGTCTCAAGTCCAGAGGGACCCTGATGTCACTGCAGCAATGGGAAATAGCTTCGTGTATCCCAAATCAACTCGAGATGAGTCCCTATTCCACTGCATTGGCTTCAGAGCCATCCCGTGTTCCGCATCAAACACGACAAGTGGGTTGGCTTCCTTTAGGCAACTGCAGAGATTCCCCGAGAACACTGTCCCAAGTCTAGAAGAACACCAAGTTCAGCACAGCAACTCGAGGAAAGCTCCATGTACCCCAAATCATCTTGAAATGAGAGCTGATTCCCTGGCTTCCACTCAAGAGGTATGCCACCATTCCACAAGAACAACCAGAGGAGGTGTCTCTCAGCAGTAAGTATGTGGGAGGGACCCTGAGTTTGCTGCCTCAAGTGGAATTGACCCTGAGACGCCCTGACTCGAAAGAAGGTCTGATTTCCCTACAGTGGCTTGAATGCAGGCTCATCTTTCATCTCACAGGATGAAGGGATGTGTGAATCCCCTATGGAGAGCATAGAGAAAGTCCTAGGTCCCCGCCTCTTATCGACAGGAGGCCTCACATCCCGTTGACACCTCGAGAGGCATGCAGAATTCAATGATTCAAAAGGTGATGATGCCTGACTCCTCTTGAAAATTGGTAGGAATCCCAATATCCCTGTGGCAACTGGAAAGGGACCCTGGGTCTCCCTCCTCACCTCGAGAAGTGTGCTGATTGCCCTGCCAAGCCTCAAGGAGATTCCTGTGTCCCTCATAACTAGACAGGAGTCCTCAAATTGTCCAAGAACACTAGAGCAAACAAGCCCATTCATAACTGGTAAAGATTGAAATAGACACCTGGCCACGGAGGGTATACTGATAGTAAACTCTCCTACAGAAACATACTCAAGATACTGGTAGGATGCATGCACAGCCCCCTTTGGAAGACAGTCTGACAGTTGTTTCAGTAACCACATGGGACAAGCACTGAATTCCATACATGACAAGTGGTGGAAGCCAGGTATCTTACCATTGGAATGGTAAGTTATGGATAAACAAAAGGAAAGGTTACAAGATTCATGGAGACATCATCACAAATTACCTTCAACTGAATATATAAGCTGGAATACATGTATATTTCCAAATATTGTCAGCTGAGCATATTTAGCTCCTACATGTATGTTTTAAATATCACTCTATAATGAAAAAGAACAGGAAATGTCCCTGGTGGCCCAGTGGTAAAGGATCTGCCTACCAATGCAGGGAACACTGGTTCAACCCCTGGTCCTAGAGGATTCCACATGCCCAGGGGCAACTAAGCCCCCGTACAACTATTGAAGTACTTGCATGCTCCAGAGCCCAAGTTCTGCAACCAGAGAAAGCGCTGCAATGAGAAGCCATGGCAAGTCAACTAGAGGGTAGCCTCTGCTCACTACAACTAGGCATCTAGCTACAAAGACCCAGCATTGTCAAAAATAATTCAGTGTTTAAAAAAAAGGACAGAAATTCTTTGAATAAACGATTGAGACTAGGGGCGAGACAGTAAATATATAAGCTAGGATAATCTTAAAGTATGAGGAAGTAAAGAAAGTAAAGACAACTATCAAGCTGTCCAAGCTGATAAAAATGAATGATTACACAGTTTTATCTGTATACACTAGCAAATAATAATCTGAAAAGGAATTTAAAAAAACAATTTCCTTTTGATAGTGTCAACATTAATAAAATATTTTGCCATGGGTGTAATGAGGATGACAAGACTGGCACATTGGAAATTATACACGATTGCTGAAAAATATCCTGAATACATGCACAGATATTCCATAGCGATGGAAAGACTTAAGATGGCAATACCATGGAATGCATCTTCAATCTGAAATGAAGATTCAATATGAATTACAAAAGACTGAAAGGTCATTGCTGAACCACAAAAGGCGCCAGGATTTTTGGCCTCCAGAGGAGAAGAATTCAATCCAGGGCCAGTTGACAAAGCTTGATCGCTCAGAGCTTTTGTGTCATAAAGTTTTATTAAAGTATAAAAGAGATAGAGAAAGCTGCTGACATAGACATCAGACGGGGGCAGGAAGAGTACCCCCTGCTAGTCTTTAGGCAGATGTTATACAGCCACTAGCAGTCTGCTAATGAAAGAAAGGCAATGTCTCAGAGAATGACACCAGGCCCCTCACCCACAACATGCATTGAGATAATATTGGCAGCAGGTGAGTCATCCCGGGCCATAGAATGATTGACATGAATTTTGAAGAAAGGCAGATTTCCAAGCAAATATATCATTTCATTAACATAGATTAGGAGAACAGGTATGAGTAAAACATATTGGTTTGTCAAGTCGGTTCTGAGCCTTTAGGGGGAACCGACCTGAAGACAGAGTCTAGCAGAAATACGTAGTATATTAACATAGCTTAAGACAAACCTTTCCTTAAGACAAAATGCATTGCTTAGCTGAAGGTTTGAGAAAAGTTAAGTTCAGGTGGAGCCAGGAGTCGTCATAGCAACACAAAATTTTAAGAGAAACCTCTTAAATTTGTATTGAGAAGGGGAAAAAATGTAGCACTCGTTTCGTTCCTCCAGCTGCTTGAGAGATGAAAAAACGTCTGACACTTGCAGCCTATTCCCTCTGTCTGGAGACCCCTGGCCTTCCTGCCTATTACCCTCTCCAGGCCTTTAGGAAGCAATATACAAGCTGACCCTAACATACACGTGGAATAACAAGGGACTCCAAAGAATCCAAACAATCACATGAGTCTGCAGTTCAAAGGTCCTATGGTATGCTGTGCTAAGTCGCTTCAATCACGTCTGACTGTCAGAGCCCACCAGGCTCCTCTGTCCATGGGAATTTTCCAGGCAAGAATACTGGAGTGGGCTGGGTGCCCTCCTCCAGGGGATCTTCCCAACCCAGGGATAGGATTCCTGCATTGGCAGGTAGGTTCTTTACCACTAGCACCACCTGGGGAAAAAGTGCCTAAAGGAGATCATGGAAACCCATTTAGGAAAAGGGACTCAGAGGAAAGACAGTGAGGGAAGGAAACTCTTAATCACACTCAGAGAAGCCCAGCAGGTAGTTCTGCAGGTGGAAGAGGAGGAGGAGGAAGCATGCTGGAGCTGTGTAGAAGATGAAAGAGGGAACTAAAGCAGGGGCCCCCAACCTCTAGGATCTAATGCCTGATGATCTGAGGTGGAGCTGGTGAAATAATAATAGAAATAAGAGTTTGATCACTCAGCCATGTCCAGCCCTTGGTAGCCCACCAGGCTCCTCAGTCCATTGAATTCTTCAGGCAAGAATACTGGAGTGGGCTGTCATTTCCTTCTCCAGGGGATTTCCCTGACCCAGGGATTAAACCCGGGTCTCCCTCATTGCAGGCAGACTCTTTACCAACTGAGCCTCCAGGGAACAGAAACAGAAATAGAGTGCACAATAAATGGACTGCACTTGAAACATCCCAAAACCTTGCCCCACCCCTGTCTGTCAAAAACTTGTCTTCCAAAAAAACTCCCAAGGTCAAGGAAGGAACTTCAAGTGTACTCAGCTGTCCTAGATTGCTGGTTTAGGGAGATGCTGAAGTGGGGATGTCCCAAGAGGTAGACCCTCCCTTGTGTGGAGTCTGCAATAGACCTCTGATAGCCTTGGTGATGATCAGAGAGATTTGTTTCATTTTTTAAAAATATCCTTGTGGGTACCAACTGGGACCATCACTGTTCTAATATACCTCATAGTGTTGCTGACACTACAGATACAATTGTGTGACATTGAACTTATTCAATAAAAATGATGAAGCATCTGCCCTGTGCCCAGCACTTTCCAAGGGCTGGGAAGTACAATGAAAATACTCCATAAGATGCACAGCTGGTAGGCACATTCTTTCAAAAAGCCTTTTTCATTTCCACCAATAGTTTATTCTCAATGTCAACCCTTGCCACTTAATGACCATGCTGGTTAGGAAGCTCATTAAAAACCCAGGAGCCAGTGTTCCTGGAAGGATATCCCATTCTCCCTTGGACAGTCCTCCACCCTCTCCGACTCTCAGTTTCCTCATCTGCGAAATCATGGACAACTGACTATAATTCATCACCGGAACCCAAGCCTATTGATGGGGAGGGGAAATATTACTCCAAGGCCTGGATGATAGACCAGATTGAAAGAAAAATATGCCATTTCTGGTTTTCAGTCAAACAGACAAATACAATGAAGAAAGGAGTCCCTGGCCCTGTGGGATTTGCCTAGGGGTCTAGTCTGGGAAATTCTTACACATCAGGAGATGGCTCTGAGCTGGATTTCCACAAACAAGAACATCCATGCAAAGGACAAGCCTGCAGAGCTCTGTGCCCATTGGTCACAAGAGACTGCCTCCCGATGGCCAGCAGCATTTACAAGTGACCTCCTAAGACCTTCACCAAACTCCTGGGGCACCTCTGGCTTTTCTGTTTCCCTCACTTTTCTGACCCTTTTCTTTAAAAAACGCACATTTCTTCATAGAATGCCACAGTGGAAGGAAAATAGGCCTTCAAGTTTGAGGCCTCAATTTGCAGAAAACTTGGAGCTGCTTGTTTTTTTTTTTTTTTAATTAAAGCACCACATAAATTAAAAATTTTACACGTTCTAATTATTCAGTTCCAAAACACCAAACTTATTACACAGGGTCCCCATGGAAAGGCCCCCTCTCAGCAGGACAGCCACAGATTCCCCCATGAAAGGGCAGCAAGGTGCCCTCCTCCCTTCTCTCCTGCCTGGGTGGCCACCAGGTTTTTAAATACATGCACCCTACTAAGTTTCTAGGATGCAATTCGTGGACCCTTCCCTTTCCTGTCCCAGCAGGTGGTCAAGGGCCTGCTGGCCTGCAAAGTGCTGGAAGCAGGGCTGGGTCAGCCGGCCAGACTAAGGGTTGTGGAGTCCCAGCTGGTGAAATTACCAGGCAGGATAAATCCCTTGGACTTCCAGCAGGCACTACGCTGCATGGGAAAATAGATAGATATAACCGGCCTGGAGCCTCAGGGTGGGACCTAAAGTTCGATTTTGTTTTCTCCAATGTTAAATGATACAAGCAAGGGCCTTTGAGACTGTTGTTTTCTTTTCTAAGCCCAAAGACTCCTTCAGTTACTAATGTAGGTATCCTAGAAACTATGTGACATCCATGAAAATCTGATATGTCCTGGTAAAATGCTGTCAGTTATCATTCTAGTTATCATATTAAAGTGTTTCAAGTCACAGCAGTGACTATTTTGTCACTTTTTTGGTCAATTTTTATTTTGTCAATTTTGTCAATTTTTATTTTGTCAATTTTTATCTAATCAGGTTTTAAACATGCCTTCCATGGTTTCACACTGATGCCTTTGCAAAAATACTGCTACCTCAAGATACATGGAAAAGACTTTCCTGAGCTTACCCATAAACAACGCTTTTTGTTTGTTATCTGGTAAGCTGGTACCAGACTGGAATTTAGTCTACTCTCTAGGTTAAGAGAACACAGCTTTCTTAGAATGCAGCTTTCAATCACAGATGATGAATTTATTTACCTTTCAGTGATTTATATTTGTTTTTATCATCTGTTTTTTTTTTTTTTTTTTTTACTTCCGTAAAATAAATAAGCATTATTTAAGTACGGTACATGTAGGATGGACCAAGATTTCCCCACTCCTGCAAATTCCCTTAAGCCCTCAGATTCTTCTCTTGGGACCAAGGTCTCACTTTCCTCCAGAGGGACAATCCAAGCTTTTTATCAGCTAGCTGATCTGCCCCTGATATCAGAGTCAATTTGAGCATGAGTTGGTCTATAATTTAGGCATGAAACTGTGATTACATAAAAGAAAGATGACTTTTTGATGGAGGATGTCCATGATATTCCTTGAACTTCAGAGAAAATTGGTTAAAATGAAACTTTTTTCCCTTGGAAACTGCAAAGGCAGTTCTTTTAGCATATGCGATTGAAAACATCTAGGTTGTTAGCTCAGTTTTCATTCCAGTCTCAAAGAAAGGCAATGACAAAGAATGTTCAAACTGTCACACAACTGGACTCATCTCACATGCTAGTAAAGTAACACTCAAAATTCTCCAAGCCAGGCTTCAGCAATATGTCAACCGTGAAATTCCAAATGTTCAAGATGGATTTAGAAAAGGCAGAGGAACCAGAGATCAAATTGCCAAAATCCACTGGATAATTGAAAAAGCAAGAGAGTTCCAGAAAAACACTTATTTCTGCTTTGTTGACTATGCCAAAGCCTTTGACTGTGTGTATCACAATAAACTGGGGAAAATTCTGAAAGAGATAGGAATACCAGATCACCTGACCTGCCTCTTGAAAGACCTATATGCAGGTCAGGAAGAAACAGAACTGGACCTGGACCAACAGACTGGTTCTAAATAGGAAAAGGAATATGTCAAGGCTGTATATTGGCACCCTGCTTATTTAACTTATATCTGCTTATATATAGGGCATCGTGAGAAATGCTGCACTGGATGAAGCACAAACTGGAATCAAGATTGCTGGGAGAAATATCAATAACCTCAGATATGCAGATGACACCACCCTGATGGCAGAAAGTGAAGAACTAAAGAGCCTCTTGATGAAAGAGAAAGAGGAGAGTGAAATAGTTAGCTTAATGCTCAGCGTTCAGACAACTAAGATCATTGCATCCAGTCTCATCACTTCTTGGCAAATAGATGGGAAAACAGTGGAAACAGTGGCAGATTTTATTTTTCGGGGCTCGGAAATCATTGCAGATGGTGACTGCAGCCATGAAATTAAAAGATGCTTACGACTTGGAAGGAAAGTGATAACCAAACTAGACAGCATATTAAAAAGCTGAGACATTGCTTTGCCAACAAAGATCCGTCTAGTCAAGGCTAAGGTTTTTCCATGTCATGTATGGATGTGAAAGATGGACTATAAAGAAAGTTGACAGCCAAAGATTTGATGCTTTTGCACTGTGGTGCTGAAGAAGATGCTTGAAGTTTGCTTAGACTATAAGAGGACCCAACCACTCCATCCTAAAGGAAATCAGGTCTGAATATACATTGGAAAGACTAATATTGAACCTGAAACTCCAATACTTTGGCCACTAGATGTGAAGAGCTGACTCATTTGGAAGTTGCTTTGATTTGCCTGTGAGTGTGGGCGCCCTACCTGGGCACAGGGCCTCAGGGGCCATTGCCACTGAATCATGACCTCCACGCAAGCACATTCCAGCTGTGTGACACTCAGCATGCAGGAGACTGGGAAAGCTATCTTCCTTGGAGGAAGGAAAGTCATACACAGAGTGTGTTTTCAGGCCTCTATTTGCAGCAAGTGTTTTGCTTCTCAGATGTCAGACCTGCAGGCCTGCCCCAAGGACCTCAATTCCAGAGTCAGGGCCATGTGTCTCCCTGCACATTCCGAGCCTTGCAAACACATTCCTGGGTCAGAGAGGTGCTTCCCATGAGGAAGAAGGCTGCGGGAGTGTGTCTGAGGGGGCCGGGTGGCATGCTGGGGTCACCTGGTTGAGGGCACCTTGCACATCCATTGGGCCCCAGGAGAGCAGTTATGGACTCGCCCCTTGCTTGAGATATCCCAAAGCAAGGAGCAATGCTAACTGTATCAGAAGGAGGAAAACAGCAATGGGATGGATTTTCAAGCAGTTGCTAGGTCACACTGTGTTAGGGTTCCCCAGGAGACATGTGAGAATTTTGGCCCCTAGGCCCGGTATCTAGGGGTGTGCACAGGGTGTTTTCCCCACAGGATCCAAAATGTTCCAGACAGACCTAGGCTCAATAGCTGTTGCTAGGCTGCACCGCTTTAGGCACACCGAGAGAAGCAGGCACACTGTGGCCCCGAGGTCCGGTATGCAGGTTCACATATGGGGTGTGTCCCTGTAGGAGCCAAGAATTTTCCTGACAGTCCTAGGCTCCCTAGAGCACTCAGGTCTGCTCAGAGGACCGAAGTTCCAGAGGCAGGGTCGTGTATCTCCCCTTCCCTTTGTGATCCTTGCAAAGACATTCCAAGCTGATAGTGGTACTACCCATGAAGAAGCAAGCAGTGGGAGTATATTTGACATGACTGGGTGCCTTGATGGGCTCAGCTCCTCAAGGGGGCCTTTCCTCTCAAAGTAGGCCCCATGTCCGCTTGAGGACGGGGTTGGGCCCTCTTCCCTCCACACTGCCAAAGGGTGGAACAAAAGCTAGGTGTCAGAGGTAAGAAAGGAGCAATTGGATGGATTTTCAAGCTCTCACTAGGCTGTACTGCTTCAAGGCCCACTCGAGCAAAACAGGCGCCCTGTGGCCCCTAGGTCGGGTATGCAGGTTCACACACAGGGTGTGTTCCCGTCAAAGCCAAGAATTTTCTGACAGACCTAGGCTCACTAGAATTGTCCTACAGAGCAAAGGGGATGGAAGAGATGTGTGGAGGTGGGTCTGCCTTCCCCTGTGAGTGTGGGGCTACTCCCTATGGCCCCAAGTTGAGGGATAACTGCAACTAAGAAAGGAACTCCAAGAAGGAACTCCAAGAAGCGCTTTTCCAGGAGGCTGGGACAGGGAGTCCGCAGGATGCAGGGAAAGGGAGCCTTCTTCAGGGAAGAAGAGGCAGCCACTCGGGGTGTGTTTGCAAGCCTCTTTGGAAGGCACAGTTTCGCTGATACAATTGAATTCCAGTTCTGCTCAGAGGACTGAAATTTCAGAGGCAGGGCCATGTATCTCCCCTTCCCTTTTCAATCCTTGCAAAGACATTCCTAGCTGATAGTGATACTGCCCATGAGGAAGTAAGCAGCTGGAGTGTGTTTGACATGACTGGGTGCCTTCCTGGGCTCAGCTCCTCAAGGGGACTTTCTACTCAAAGTAGGCCCATTGCCTACTTGGGGAGAGGGTATGGAAGGTTTGCTTCCAAATGGCGAAAAGGTGGAGCAAATCTAGCTTTGTCAGAGGTACGTAAAGTGCAATTTAATGGATTTTCAAGCTGTTGCCAGACAACACCGCTTCAGGGTCCCTTCTCCCAGAAGAAAACAGGCGCCCTGTGGCCCCTAGGTCTGGTATGCAGATTCACACACAGGATGTGTCCCCACAGGAGCCAAGAGTTTTCCTACCAGGCCTAGGCTTACTAGAGCTCTACTATAGAGCAAAGGGGATGGAACAGAAGTGTGGATGTGACTTTGCCTTTACCTTTGACTGTGAGGCCCATCCATAAGGTCCCAGGCGAAATTGCCCTCGCCCTTGCCCTAACCCTAACCCCAACACGACACCCTAACCCTAACCAACACCGTAACCCTATCCCAGAACCTAACACCAACCCGACCCCCTAACCCTAACCTGACACACTAACCCTAACGCATCATCCCAACCCTAACCTGACACCTTCACCCCTCAGCCCTCACCCTCACCCACACCCCTAACTTCTAACCCCTAAGCCACAATGTAACCCACACCCTAATCCACACCCTTAACCTAACCCACACCCTCCCCCCCACCCTACTCACACCCTCAACCCTAGACTTAACCTGCATCATCTTCAATTTCAGCACTTCTCATGCATCACAAAAGACAAGGGAGTCATATTTCAAACGTGAATCCAAGACCCATTAACCACATAACAGGAATATAAACACTGTGAACACATCATTTAAATCACTTGCACCACCAAATACCTCTCCACCACATATCATATCAATAACAGTGGAACTCATGTATGCCATACATATTGTAACATAGCAATCTAATACCCAACAGTAATCTGGGTAATTATATACACAAGATATATTTAAACCAAAAATATTTAAACAAATTCCAGTTTTTACGATGGTTTTAATCCTCGCAAAAGTAGGATTAACAGCATGTTTTTCCACTAGGATCCAAAGCATTGAGCAAAATTGCCGAGGTCCAGCCCCAGCAGGACCAGGAATACCCAAGGGATGAGTGGCGTCAGCGAGGAAGAAGACAGACAGAAGACACACAGATGTTGCATAGAAGAGGTAGCTTTTTTTTTAATTTTTAGGATAGCTCAGTTTTTTTTTTTTTAATTTTATTTTATTAGTTGGAGGCCAATTACTTCACAACATTTCAGTGGGTTTTGTCATACATTGACACGAATCAGCCATAGAGTTACACGTATTCCCCATCCCGATCCCCCCTCCCACCTCCCTCTCCACCCGACTCCTCTGGGTCCTCCCAGTGCACCAGGCCCGAGCACTCGTCTCATGCATCTCACCTGGGCTAGTGATCTCTTTCACCATAGATAAAATACATGCTGTTCTTTTGAAACATCCCACCCTCACCTTCTCCCACAGAGTCCAAAAGTCTGTTCTGTACTTCTGTGTCTCTTTTTCTGTTTTGCATATAGGGTTATCATTACCATCTTTCTAAATTCCATATATATGTGTTAGTATGCTGTAATGTTCTTTATTTTTCTGGCTTACTTCACTCTGAATAATGGGCTCCAGTTTCATCCATCTCATTAGAACTGATTCAAATGAATTCTTTTTAATGGCTGAGTAATATTCCATGGTGTATATGTACCACAGCTTCCTTATCCATTCATCTGCTGATGGGCATCTAGGCTGCTTCCATGTCCTGGCTATTATAAACAGTGCTGCTATGAACAATGGGGTGCACGTGTCTCTTTCAGATCTGGTTTCCGTGGTGTGTTTGCCCAGAAGTGGTATTGCTGGGTCAAATGGCAGTTCTATTTCCAGTTTTTTAAGAAATCTCCACACTGTTTTCCATAGTGGCTGTACTAGTTTGCATTCCCACCAACAGTGTAAGAGGGTTCCCTTTTCTCCACACCCACTCCAGCATTTATTGCTTATAGACTTTTGGATAGCAGCCATCCTGACTGGCGTGTAATGGTACCTCATTGTGGTTTTGATTTGCATTTCTCTAATAATGAGTGATGTTGAGCATCTTTTCATGTGTTTGTTAGCCATCTGTATGTCTTCTTTGGAGAAATGTCTGTTTAGTTCTTTGGCCCATTTTTTGATTGGGTCATTTATTTTTCTGGAATTGAGCTTCAGGAGTTTCTTGTATATTTTTGAGATTAATCCTTTGTCTGTTTCTTCATTTGCTATTATTTTCTCCCAATCTGAGGGCTGTCTTTTCACCTTACTTATAGTTTCCTTTGTAGTGCAGAAGCTTTTAAGTTTCATTAGGTCCCATTTGTTTATTTTTGCTTTTATTTCCAATATTCTGGGAGGTGGGTCATAGAGGACCCTGCTGTGATTCATGTCGGAGAGTGTTTTGCCTAAGTTCTCCTCTAGGAGTTTTATAGTTTCTGGTCTTACATTTAGATCTTTAATCCATTTTGAGTTTATTTTTGTGTGTGGTGTTAGAAAGTGTTCTAGTTTCATTCTTTTACAGGTGGTTGACCAGTTTTCCCAGCACCACTTGTTAAAGCAGTTGTCTTTTTTCCATTGTATATCCTTGCCTCCTTTGTCAAAGATAAGGTGTTCATAGGTTCGTGGATTTATCTCTAGGCTTTCTATTCTGTTCCATTGATCTATATTTCTGTCTTTGTGCCAGTACCATACTGTCATGATGACTGTGGCTTTGTAGTAGAGACTGAAGTCAGACAGGTTGATTCCTCCAGTTCCATTCTTCTTTCTCAAGATTACTTTGGCTATTCGTGGTTTTCTGTATTTCCATACAAATTGTGAAATTATTTGTTCTAGTTCTGTGAAAAATACCGTTGGTAGTTTGATAGGGATTGCATTGAATCTATAGATTGCTTTGGGTAGAATAGCCATTTTGACAATATTGATTCTTCCAATCCATGAACACGGTATGTTTCTCCATCTGTTTGTGTCCTCTTTGATTTCTTTCATCAGTGTTTTATAGTTTTCTATGTACAGGTCTTTTGTTTCTTTAGGTAGATATACTCCTAAGTATTTTATTCTTTTTGTTGCAATGGAGAATGGTATTGTTTCCTTAATTTCTCTTTCTGTTTTTTCATTGTTAGTATATAGGAATGCAAGGGATTTCTGTGTGTTAATTTTATATCCTGCAACTTTACTATATTCATTGGTTAGCTCTAGTAATTTTCTGGAAGAGTATTTAGGGTTTTCTATGTAGAGGATCATGTCAACTGCAAACAACGAGAGTTTCACTTCTTCTTTTCCTATCTGGATTCCTCTTACTTCTTTTTCTGCTCTGATTGCTGTGGCCAAAACTTCCAAGACTATGTTGAATAATAGTGGTGAGAGTGGGCACCCTTGTCTTGTTCCTGATTTCAGGGGAAATGCTTTCAATTTTTCACCATTGAGGGTGATGCTTGCTGTGGGTTTGTCATATATAGCTTTTATTATGTTGAGGTATGTTCCCTCTATTCCTGCTTTCTGGAGAGTTTTAATCATAAATGAGTGTTGAATTTTGTCAAAGGCTTTCTCTGCATCTATTGAGATAATCATATGGTTTTTATCTTTCAATTTGTTAATGTGGTGTATTACATTGATTGATTTGCAGATATTGAAGAATCCTTGCATTCCTGGGATAAAGCCCACTTGGTCATGGTGTATGATTTTTTTAAGATGTTGTTGGATTCTATTTGCTAGAATTTTGCTAAGGATTTTTGCATCTATGTTCATCAGTGATATTGGCCTGTAGTTTTCTTTTTTTGTGGCATCTTTGTGTGGTTTTGGAATTAGGGTGATGGTGGCCTCATAGAATGAGTTTGGAAGTTTACCTTCTTCTGCAATTTTCTGGAAGAGTTTGAGTAAGATAGGTGTTAGCTCTTCTCTAAATTTTTGGTAGAATTCAGCTGTGAAGCCATCTGGTACTGGGCTTTTGTTTCCTGGAAGATTTTTGATTACAGTTTCGATTTCCTTGCTTGTGATGGGTCTGTTAAGATCTTCTATTTCTTCCTGGTTCAGTTTTGGAAAGTTATACTTTTCTAAAATTTGTCCATTTCATCCAAGTTGTCAATTTTATTGGCATAGAGCTGCTGGTAGTAGTCTCTTATGATCCTTTGTATTTCAGTGTTGTCTGTTGTGATCTCACCCTTTTCATTTCTTATTTTGTTAATTTGGTTCTTCTCTCTTTGTTTCTTAATGAGTCTTGCTAATGGTTTGTCAATTTTGTTTATTTTTTCAAAAAACCAGCTTTTAGCTTTGTTGATTTTTGCTATGGTCTCTTTAGTTTCTTTTGCATTTATTTCTGCCCTAATTTTTAAGATTTCTTTTCTTCTGCTAACCCTGGGGTTTTTCATTTCTTCCTTCTCTAGTTGCTTTAGGTGTAGAGTTAGGCTATTTATTTGGCTTTTTTCTTGTTTCTTGATGTAAGCCTGTAATGCTATGAACCTTCCACTTAGCACTGCTTTTACAGTGTCCCATAGGTTTTGGGTTGTTGTGTTTTCATTTTCATTCATTTCTATACATATTTTGATTTCTTTTTTGATTTCTTCTATGATTTTTTGGTTATTCAGAAGCGTGTTATTTAGCCTCCATATGTTTGAATTTTTAACAATTTTTTTCCTGTAATTGAGATCTAATCTTACTGCACTGTGGTCAGAAAAGATGACTGGGATGATTTCAATTTTTCTGAATTTTCCAAGACCAGATTTATGGCCCAGGATGTGATCTATTCTGGAGAATCTTCCGTGTGGACTTGAGAAAAAGGTGAATTTGATTGTTTGGGGGTGAAATGTCCTATAGATATCAATTAGGTCTAGCTGGTCCATTGTATCATTTAAGGTTTGTGTTTCCTTTTTGATTTTCTGTTTAGTTGATCTATCCATAGTTGTGAGTGGGGTATTAAAGTCTCCCACTATTATTGTGTTACTATTCATTTCCTCTTTCATACTCATTAGCGTGTGCCGTACATATTGCGGTGCTCCTATGTTGGGTGCATATATATTTATAATTGTTATATCTTCTTCTTGGATTGATCCTTTGATCATTATGTAGTGTCCTTCTTTGTCTCTTTTCACATCCTTTATTTGAAAGTCTATTTTATCTGATATGAGTATTGTGACTCCTGCTTTCTTTTGGTCTCCATTTGCGTGAAATATTTTTTTCCAGCCCTTCACTTTTAGTCTGTATGTGTCTCTGGTTTTGAGGTGGGTCTCTTGTAGACAGCATATATAAGGGTCTTGTTTTTGCATCCATTCAGCCAATCTTTGTCTTTTGGTTGGGGCATTCAACCCATTTACATTTAAGGTAATTATTGATAGGTGTGGTCCCGTTGCCATTTACTTTGTTGTTTTGGGTTCATGTTTATACAACATTTCTGCATTTCCTGTCTAGAGAAGGTCCTTTAGCATTTGTTGAAGAGCTGGTTTGGTGGTGCTGAATTCTCTCAGCTTTTGCTTGTCTGTAAAGCTTTTGATTTCTCCTTCATATCTGAATGAGATCCTTGCTGGGTACAGTAATCTAGGTTGTAGATTATTTTCTTTCATTACTTTCATTATGTCCTGCCATTCCCTTCTGGCCTGGAAGGTTTCTATTGGTAGATCAGCTGTTATCCTTATGGGAATTCCTTTGTGTGTTATTTGTTGTTTCTCCCTTGCTGCTTTTAGTATTTGTTCTTTGTGTTTGATCTTTGTTAATTTGATTAATATGTGTCTTGGAGTGTTTCGCCTTGGGTTTATCCTGTTTGGCACTCTCTGGGTTTCTTGGACTTGGGTGACTATTTCCTTCCCCATTTTAGGGAAGTTTTCAGCTATTATCTCCTCGAGTATTTTCTCATGGCCTTTCTTTTTGTCTTCTTCTTCTGGGACTCCTATGATTCGAATGTGGGGCGTTTCACATTGTCCCAGAGGTCCCTGAGGTTGTCCTCATTTCTTTTGATCATTTTTTTCTTTTTTCCTCTCTGCTTCATTTATTTCCACTATTGTATTGTCTACCTCAGTTATCCTATCTTCTGTCTCCGTTATTCTACTCTTGGTTCGCTCCAAAGTGTTTTTGATCTCATTCATTGCATTATTCATTTTTAATTGACTCTCTTTTATTTCTTCTAGGTCTTTGTTAAGCATTTCTTGCATCTTTTCAATCTTTGTCTCCAGGCTATTTATCTGTAACTCCATTTTGTTTTCAAGATTTGGATCATTTTTATTATCATTATTCTAAATTGATTTTCAGATAGATTCCCTATCTCCTCCTCTTTTGTTTGACTTGGTGGGCACTTGTCATATTCCTTTACCTGTTGGGTATTGCACTGTTCTTGCACTAGTGCACATGGCAAGTATTAGGTTCGGTTTCTAAGTGAGAAACTAATGGTTACATTCACAGCTGGCCACTGAGGTACTTAATGGGAGAGGCGAACCCAGCTCTGCCAAGCAGTAGCCAACATGAAATCAGCTATTGTCATTGTAGCCAAGTTCCTTGAATTTGTAGTGTTATTTGCTGTGTTCTTCAAGAAGATGCCTTCGCCCTGCCAGTAAGACATATTTCCATAACACATAGCCATGCACTCAATCGATGTGCATCCTCCAGTAAAGCCCAGCCCCGATGTCTTAGAGGAGCCTCTCTGCCCATTGTCATAAGCCAGTCTAATTTTGTCTGAGACCATGAAAACTCAATGTCTTTATTACGCTTGTGCTTCAGACGGGAGGTCTGAGAAGGCACTTCTGAAGGTTTATTCCTACCAGTCATTGTCATTTTTATCGAGTCTTTAGTTTTTGTTGTTGTTGTTGTTGTTTTATTTATTAGTTCTACCAGTTTCTTGCTACCAACCCGTCTCCCTCCACCCTCGTGCACACACGATCAGTCATGGAATCCCGTGGACTTCAGCCCGCCAGACTCCTCTGTCCATGGATTTTTCCAGCCAAGAATACTGGAGTGGGTTGCCATTTCCTTCTCCATGTATGGAGTCTTTAAAGATTCCGTCACTGTGGTGTTGCTTCTCCACTTGTACATGCCCTTTCTCCCTAAGTGCAGTAGAAGTCATCCACACTTCCCAGCATGTCTGTCTTCCGACCTCTGCAGAATGTATTGCATGAGCTCACCACAGCGTCAGGATATTCTAGAAAGCCTTCTGATTGCAGTCTCTTCAGGAGGTTACAAGTGCTTCAAACCTCAGGATTTTACAAAGCACTTTTTACAACCTCAGCTGAAAGGGAAGTCAACACTCAGTGAAAGTCACAGGCTTCCATGGCCTGGACTTGATTAAGGGTTGTACTTTCATAATCATCGTGTTTCATATACCAACTAAGATGTCACTGAGAATTTTTTTTTTTTCTCATCGTTCTATTTTTCATGTTTATTTAGATATACTATGGGTTTTCCTATATACCTTCCGTTAGGGATGAGGGTCTTAAGTCAGTAGAACTTACTGCAACTGACATCCAGGTAGCTGTGTTAGGACAGGAAAAAGAAAGACCAGCTGCTGGATTCTTAAGTTTATGTACGAAAACATTATTCGTTTTCCTGTGTGCAGTCATCCAATTCTAACTTTCTGAATTACGCATTCAGAAAAATCACAAAACCGCCTAACTACTAGGCGGTCTCCCATGCAAGTACTGACCAGGCCCGGCCCTACTCATTTTCCCAGATCAGAGGACATAGGGCACATTCAGGGTGCTATGGCCTTAGACCGAGGCGGCTGTCAGGCCCCCCAAGAGCTCCGCGCGGCGCCTCCCATGCATTCTGACATGCCCTTCGGGCCTGGGGCCACAGCTCTCGACCTGGCACGAGCTGCACTTGAGCCGCACGGCCCGTGACTGGACTCCGACCAACCAGGGCCGGCAGCTCGGGGGACAGCGGAGGGTGCCACGGCCCCGCACACCGCCAACCCCGGCCAGCACCCGTCTGGCCCGGCCGGGGCCTGGCATGCCTGCAGAACCTGGGGTGGGGGGAGGGGGGGTGGGTAGAGCAGTGAGGACGTCTCGGTGCCCCCTCATCCCCTGCCCCCCACCATCCCTTTCGCTGCTCAGGGTCACGTGGCTCCGGACGGGTGGGGCTTCGGCCCGGGACCGCGGTCCCCGAAGCCTCCTGCGGGCTTAGAGGCAGCCCAGCCGGGGCCCCAGGCGCACGTCCTGCCGGCTGTGCAAACCCCCTGGAGCGCCTCAGCCCCGCCCTGTCCCCAAACCGAGGCCCGCCCTGCCCCCACGCCACGGGCCCAGCACAGGACCTTCCTGAGAGAGCGGACGAGCGACAGCCAGGCACACGGACAGGCACTTGCACGCAACCACGCCAGCTGAGAGAGAGGCAGAATGAGACGAGGGTTCAGAGAGACACCGGAAGACAGCGTGTGGGCAGGGGGGGCCTCGGGCAGGATGCCGGGCAGCTGCAGAGACCACCCGGCCCTGAGCAGCAAACGCGATGGGGGCGGGAGGAGGCTGCCGAGCAGAGGCAGGCCTGGAGAGGTCCAGGTTGGGAGGGCACCTGAGATATCCGCGGTCTGCGCTCCGCCCACCCCAACCCCCTGAACGCACGCGCCTCTCCAACAAAAGCTTCTCCGGAGTTTGATCACCTGAATTTCTATCCTTGTGCTCAAATGAGTGATGACAGTATATTGCACAGCTAGGTCATTTCCAAATAAATTAAGCTTAGTGTTTCACAGGACACCCGGACATGAATGCAGAGACCAGCACGGATGCATGGACACCAACCTTGGTAACTGGACAACCAATGGGAAATTATTGTCTGACTCAGGAGAGAGAAAGAAACCCGAACAGATGGAAAAATTGAACAGAAACACAAACTTTGCAACTCACACCCCAATTCAATTACCGAAAAAAACAACAACACTATAACCAATTTAGAAAACAATAGACCTCTCCATGACCTTTGGTCCAGTGAGGAGTTCTTACACACAACAAAAAAAGCCACCTTTTCCAAATCGAGAATATGTTAGTTCACACATTGACTTTTACATTGAAATGTGTAACAAATAAACTTAAAATCATTGACTCACTACATACGCATGGAAGTATTTTAAACATAAAATATGTTCTATAGTATTCAGGAAGCACTTGGCACATCTGTAAGAGTATCAGACCCCAAACTGGAACTTAATGGAAGAGTCAGGATAGTCTAAAAATGAATCCCTAACTAAAAGGAATACACAGGATTACGTAGATCAAAAAGGTTAAAGAAGAGAAACTAGAAATCAGTCAATAAATGTTTTAGGGGTTAGCCTAGAGTGACTAGCCTCTGCGTTACTTTTTAAATTTTTCATGTTTGCATCTTCCAAATTTTCCATGCTGAGAATAATACTTTCATATCAGTTTCGAGATCAGTCTCACACTAAAGACAGTAAGAGTGGAATAAGAAATAAGAAATGCTTGTGGGGGGGGGGAAGAAATTCTTGAACTAAAGGTGGTACTGATGAAATTATTTGCAGGGCAGCCAAGGAGTCACAGATGTAGAGAACAGACTTATGGACACTGGCAGGTGTGAGGAAGAAGAGGGTGAGATGAATGCAGAGGAACATGGAAACATAGTACCATACGTTAAAAGAGATGCCAATGCAATTTGCTGTATGACTCAGGGGACTCAAACAGGGGCTCTGCAACAAGCTAGAGGGGTGGAACGGAGAGGAGGAGATGGGAGAGAGGTTCAGGAGGGAGGAGACGTATGTAAACCTGTGGCTCATTCACGTTGATGTTTGGCAACAAAATTCTGTAAAGCAACTATCCTTCAATTGAAAGAAAAAGTCATGTTTGGACTTACAAAACAAGGTCTTGTGTACTTCTAGCATGGCCTTCTGTTTCGTGCTGCCATCCTTAATTCATTCTTCCATATCATTAAACAGACTAGTCAAGTTTTTGCCAAAAACATCTTGAGCTCCTGCATCATGCTGATCAACTGCCTTCTCTCGATCCAGTATAGAATGGAGACCAAAGAAACCTTTTGTCGTTTCTTCAAGTGATTGAAGCCACTCGATGTGATTTTAAAAAATAAATGTGGATAAGACAGATATGACCAAAGCAATCTAATGACAATATCTGTGCTTCATTAAAGATCTGCAGAGAACTAGTAAATTTTTTGTATAGTATCAGAAGAATTTTTTAAATCCACACCAACATTTCTTTCGCGTCCGCTAGCCGTCTAGACAAGGAAAACTGATTTTACCAATCAATGTCCCTAGTTCTGCCCCCTCACCGTTTTTTACCCAATATGTGTTACTCAGGCAGGAGACCCTGGTTCAATTCCTGGGTCAGGAAGATCTGCTGGAGAAGGGATAGGCTACCCACTCCAGTATTAGTGGGCTTCCCTTGTGGCTCAGTTGGTAAAGAATCATTCCTCTGTACCAAGAGTAGCTCAACTCCTCTCAAAGCAAATACAGGATGGTAGTAACTATGCAGGACAAAGCTGATTCTGTATATTTATAGTACTCACTCATGAGCTTGACAGAGGTCCTAGATCTGATACCACACTTTTTTTTTTTTAAGTGATATCTGCATGTGCAGGTGAAAGTGGCTCAGTTCGTGCCTGACTCTTTGCAGCCCCAAGGACTATACAGTCCATGGAATTCTCTAGGCCAGAATACTGGAGTGGGTAGCCTATCCTTTCTCCAGCAGATCTTCCCGACCCAGGACTCAAAGCGGGGTCTCCTGCGTTCCAGGCAATTTCTTTAGCAACTGAGCTAGTAGGGCTTCATTGGTGGCTCAGTTGCTAAAGAATATCTGCATAACTTTCTATCGATTTGGAATTAGCAATCTGTCTGTGAGCAGGGCCGGTCATAAGCAGCTTCTGTGGAAAACAGAAGCATGTCTGCCTGACTTGCTTCTCTGGGGAGCTTTCACTGTTCTTGCGCTAGTGCACATGGCAAGTTTCTAAGTGAGAAAGTAATGGATACTATCACAGCTGGCCACTGAGGTACTTAATGGCAGAGGCAATCCCAGCTCTGCCAAGCAGTAGACATCACGAAATCAGCTATTGTCATTGTAGCCAAGTTCCGTGAATTTGTGGTGTTATTTGCTGTGTTCTTCAAGAAGATGCCTTCGCCCTGCCAGTAAGACATATTTCCATAACACACAGCCATGCACTCAATCGATGTGCATCCTCCAGTAAAGCCCAGCCACGATGTCTTAGAGGAGCCTCTCTGCCCATTGTCATAAACCAGTCTAATTTTGTGTGAGACCGTGAAAACTCAGTGTCTTTATTATGCTTGTGCTTCTGACGGGAGGTCTGAGAAGGCACTTCTGAAGGTTTATTCCTACCAGTCGTTGTCATATTTATCGAGTTTTATTTTATATTTTTTTCTTATTTTTTACTTCTACCAGTTTCTTGCTACCAGCCCGTCTCCCTCCACCCTCGTGCACACACGGTCAGTCATGGAATCCCGTGGACTTCAGCCCGCCAGACTCCTCTGCCCATGGAGTTTTCCAGGCAAGAATACTGGAGTGGGTTGCCATTTCCTTCTCCATGTGTGGAGTCTTTAAAGATTCCATCACTGAGGTGTTGCTTCTCCACTTGTACATGCCCTTCCTCCCTAAGTGCATTAGAAGTCATCCCCACTTCCCATCATGTCTGTCTTCCGTCCTCTGGAGTATGTATTGCTTGAGCTCACCACAGCGTCAGGATATTCTAGAAACCCTTCTGATTGCAGTCTCTTCGGGAGGTTACAAGTGCTTCAAACCTCAGAATTTTACAAAGCACTTTTTACGACCTCAGCTGAAAGGGAAGTCAACACTCAGTGACAGTCACAGGCTTCCATGGCCTGGACTTGATTATGGGCTGTGCTTTCATAATCATCGTGTTTCCGATACCAACTAAGATGTCACTGAGAAATTTTTTTCTTTCTCATCATTGTATCTTTCATGTTTATTTAGATATATTATGGGTTTTCCTATATATCTTCCCTTAGGGATGAGGGTCTGAAGTCAGTAGAACTTACTACAACTGATTTCCAGTTAGCTGTGTTAGGACAGGAAAAAGAATGACCAGCTGCTGGATTCTTAAGATTATGTATGAAAATATGATTCGTTTTACTGTGTGAAGTCATCCGATTCTAACTTTCTGAAGTAGGCATTCAGAAAAATCAAAAAAAATCGCCTAAGTACTAGGCGGTCTCCCATCCAAGTACTGACCAGGCCCGACCCTGCTCAGTTTCCCAGATCACAGGAGAGAGGGCACGTTCAGGGTGGTATGGCCTTAGACCTAGGTGGCTGCCAGGCGCTGCAGGAGCCCCGCGTTGCGACTCCCTTGCGGTCTGACCTGCCGGTCGGGCCTGGGGCTGCAGTTCTCGAGCGGGCTCGCGCTGCACTTGAGCCGCACGACCCGCGACTGGACTCCGGCCTGCCAGAGCCTGCAGCTCGGCGGCCAGCGGAGGGCGCCCCCGCTCCGCACACCGCGAGCCCAGGCCAGCAGCAGTCTGGCCCGGCCGGCCGGGGCCTGGCGTGCCTGCGGAACCTGGGGTGGGGGAAGGGGGGGTGGGTAGAGCAGGGAGGACATCTCGGTGCACCCTCACCCCCTGTCACCCACCATCCCGTTCGCTGCTCAGGGTCAGGTGTCTCTGGACGAGCGGGGCTTCGGCCCGAGTCTGCAGTCCCCGGAGGCTCCTGGAGCTTAGGGGCAGCGCTCCGGGGCCCCAGGCTCCCATACTGCCGGCTGTACAAATCCCCTGGAGTGCCTCAGCCCAGCCCTGTCCCCAAACCGAGGCCCGCCCTGCCCCACGCCACGGGCCCAGCCCAGGACCTTCCTGAGAGAGCGGACGAGCGACAGCCAGGCACACGGACAGGCACTCGCACGCACCCACGCCAGGTGAGACAGAGGCAGAAAGAGTCGAGGGTTCAGAGAGAGACTGGAAGACAGCGTGTGGGCAGGGGGTGCCTCGGGCAGGATGCCGGGCAGCTGCAGAGACCACCCGGCCCTGAGCAGCCAAAGCGATGTGGGTGGGGGGAGGCCACTCAGCAGAGGCGGGCCTGGAGAGGCCCAGGGTGGGAGGACACCTGAGATCTCCGCGCTCTGCACCCCGCTCCCCTCCCCCCAACCACCTGCACGCATGCCACGCCGGGGCGCTCTGACACTAGCTACTCTGGAGTTTTGTCACTTGAATTTCTCTCCCTCTGCTCAACTGAGTGATGACAGTGTATTGAACAGCTAGGTCATTTCCAAATAAATTAAGCTTAGTGTTTCACAGGACACCCGGGCATGTATGGAGAGACCAGCACGGATGCATGGACACCAACCTTGGTAACTGGACAACCAATGGGAAATTACTGTCTGACTCAGGAGAGAGAAAGAAACCCGAACAGATGGAATGAAATGAACAGAAACACAAGCTTTGCAACTCACACCCTAATTCAATTACCAGAAAATAAACAACTCTATAACCATTTTAGAAAAACAATAGACCTCTCCATGACCTTTGGTCGGGTGAGGAGTTCAAACACACACCAAAAACAAGCCAACTTTTCCAAGTCGTGAATATGTTAGTTCACACATTGACTTTTACATTGAAATGTGTAACAAATAAACTTAAAATCATTGACTCACTACATAAGCATGGAAGTATTTTAAACATAAAATATGTTCTATAGTATTCAGGAAGCACTTGGCACATCTGTAAGTGTATCAGACCCAAAACTGGAACGTAGTGGAAGAGTCAGGATAGTCTAAAAATGAATCCCTAACTAAAAGGAATACACAGGATTATTGTAGATAAAAAAGGTTAAAGAAGAGAAGCTAGAAATCAGTCAATAAATGTCTTAGTGGTTAGCTTAGAGTGACTAGCCTCTGCGTGACTCTTTAAATTTTTCATGTTTGCAGCTTCCAAATTTTCCATTTTGAGAATAATACTTTCGCCTCCAAACCAGAGTGACTTGGGGACACAAAGGTAGAATTCCATAATTTTCTTTGCCTATGCCTGAATATTTACAGTCAGAGGTAGAAAAGGAGGAGTCTGTCCCTTGTCAAGATGAGGTCAATCCCCAGGTGTGGGATGTCTCTAGCCCTGGTTTAGCCATAAATGTTCCACCAGTAAAGATTTCTCTGAGACCAAATGCTCCCTAGCCCTGGAAAAGACAATATCCCTTAAAACCAGTAGCTCTTGAGGGTCTTAGACCATTAGTTAACAAATGCTGAGATACTGGAACTCAAATCAGCTGTGAGTCTCCCTGCAACACCCCAATCTTGCCCGTTCAAAAACCAGATGGATCTTACCGATTCGTCCAGGATCTAAGAGCTGTTAATGAAGCTGTGGTTCCCATCCACCCCATAGTCCCAAACCCATATACCCTCCTATCCCAAGTCCCAGGAAATGCCAAGTACTTCTCAGTCTTGGACCTTCAAGGTGCTTTCTTTTGCATTCCTCTCCATCCTGAATCCCAAAAACTCTTTGCTTTTGAGTGGCGGGACTTGGAAACAAGAGAGACCATACAGCTCTCGACTGGACTCGACTACCCCAAGGGTTTAGGGACAGCCCTCATATCTTCGGGACTTCCTCGGGGAGAGAACTAAGGGAATTAACTTTAACAAACAGTAGTCTAATACAGTATGTGGATGACTTGCTCATAGCTAGGCCAGATTTTACCAGCTCTCAAATGGACACTATTTAAAACGCTAACTTTCCTGTATGAAAAGGGTTATCGAGTATCCCCCAAGTAGGCTCAGATTAGCTTAACCCAAGTAAAATACCTTGGATTTATAATTACGGAGAGAAAAAGAATGCCTGACCCCGAGGGGAGATCCCTCATCTTAAATACCCCGTACCCCCAAACAAAACAACAGCTTAGGGGATTTTTAGGAAGGACCGGGTTTTGCAGGATCTGGGTTCCTAATTATGGCAATCTGGCCAGACCCCTATATGAAAATTTAAGGGGGAAAGAGGAAGAGCCACTCGACTGGCATGAGACCTGCAAGGTGGCCTTTAATGATCTAAAAGAGTCCATCACTACAGCCCAATCTTTAGGCCTCCCCAACCTGGAGAAGCCTTTTAGACTCTATGTTTCTGGAAGGACAGGAATTGCTCTTGGGTTGTTAGAGCAGATGATGGGGCCCGTATTACAACCTGTGGCTTATCTCTCAAAATAACTAGATGAGGTGGCCAGAGGGTGGCCCACTTGCCTCCGGGCAGTAGCAGCCACTGCTCTTATGGTTAAGGAGGCATCTAAGCTGACCCTGGGTCAGCCCACTACAGTGTGTACGCCTAACCGGGTGCAAGCAGTTTTGGAAACGAAAAGGGACAGGTGGATGACAGGGGGAAGGATTACCCAATACCAAGCCCTCCTCCTTGACACTCCAGAAATAAAGTTGAGGGTCTGCCAGACTTTAAATCCAGCAACCTTACTGCCAGATCCCCCTACCTCCCCTCTGGATCACCAATGCATACAAATCACAGACGAGTTATACTCTTCTCGCCGGGACCTATCAGAGACATCTTTATCTGACCCAGAGGAAAACTGGCACACAGATGGCAGCAGTTTTGTAGAAAATGGAGAGAGGAAAGCAGGATATGCTGTAGTGAGCCTGGAAGAAACTAAGGAAAGTGGGTCTCTTTCCCCAGACACCTCAGCCCAGAAAGCTGAACATTTTGCCCTGACAAGAGCTTTGGAGTTAGGAGAAGGAAAGAGGATTAATGTGTGTATGGACTCTAAGTATGCTTTCCTCATTCTGCATGCCCGTGCAGCAATTTGGAAAGAAAGAGGGATGCTCAGTGCCCGAAGCTCTGCTATTAAACACAAAGAGCTCATTCTCAGGCTCCTGGAGGCAGTCAAACTTCCTGCAAAATTAGCTGTCATCCACTGCAAGAGTCACCAAAGGGGCAAGAAAAAGAGGCTCAGGGAAATAGGAAAGCTGATCAAGAGGCAGGACGAGCTGCCGGGGAAGCTACCTCTGCCACTGCTATCTGCCCCCTTTTCCCCAAGGAAACCCTGACTCCAGATTTTACCCCAGGGGGACATTCCCGATATGCTGAGCGGGGCTGGGAGATTGGGTCACATGGGTGGTTTCAGCCTGATCAGGCCCAAATAATACTCCCTGATTCTCAGGTTTAAAACATTACTAACACCTTACATAAGAGCACCCATTTTGGAAAATATAATCTAGAAATCTTGCTTAAGCCTATTCTCTCCCATCCTCACTTAGCTAAGGTTATTAAACAGGTCACACAAAATTGTGACACCTGTCTAAAAAATAACCCAAAAACCAGACCTCCTCTAATTACACATGTCCAACATCGGGGATCATACCCAGGAGCGGACTGGCAAGTAGAATTTACAGCCATGATCAAGAACCAAGTGTTTTTTTACTTGCTAGTCTTTATTGACACATTCACAGGATGGATCGAAGCGTTCCCTAATGAGACAGAGAGAGCTACAGAAGTCTGTAAAGCTCTGCTGAAGGAGATAGTGCCTAGGTTTGGGCTGCCTCGGTCACTTCAGAGTGACAACAGGCCCTCACTTACAGCCACGATACCCCAGAACCTAGCCGCATGCTTAGGCATACAATACCGGCTCCGCTCATCCTGGAGGCCTCAAGCTTCAGGAAAGGTAGAGAGAGCCAACCAGACTCTTAAAAGGGCTCTGGCTAAGCTATGTCAGAAACACATAATAAGTGGACACATATGCTGTCCATAGCCCTCATGAGGATACGGACATCCCCCAAACGGCCACTATTGTTAAGTCCTTATGAAATGATATATGGACGGCCATTCTTAACTTCTGATTTGTTTCTTGACGAGGATGCCAATACACTCTTAAAACATATAATTGACCTGGGAATGTTTCAGCAAGAACTCCACCGGTATGGAGAACAAACCACAGGAAGACTTGAAAAATCCCCAGGTAAAGCCAGGGGATCAAGTATCAGTAAAGACCAGGCAAGAAAAAGGGAGTCCAAACCAGCTGTCCGAGAAATGGACAGGGCCATATCAGGTTGTTCTAGTGACTTCAACTGCTGTAAAAGTGAAGGGTCTATCTGCCTGGGTCCACAATTCTAGAATAAAACCCTATGGCCTACAGGATGGGGAGACAGAAACTGAGACTCCAAAGCCAGAGGACAGCTATTCCTGTGAACCTGTTGAAGATCTCAGGCTCTTGTTCAAGCAGAACCCCATCAAACCTGCCTCAGATAAGTAAAATGCATCATATGATGTTCTTCCTCTTTCTAATCATATCTCCCTGTATGGCTATTGATCTCTCCCTAAACGAGGCATGTTCACTTGCAAACCACACTGCTTCTCAAATCAACCTAAGCAGCCTGGGCTGCATCTGCATTAATGACAAAGGTTGGGGTTATGTCCAACCCATCCCAGGGTATCACTATCAAAGGCCCACCCTTCCAGCCGAGCTATGGGCTGTTACTCAGCGCCCCCATGTGGTCGTAATATGGCCTTTTGGGAAAAGGGGGATAAAAAACTTCATGTCTTGGTACCAGAAACAACTGTCTCTATTTACTCCCTGGATGACATCTGCAATCCCACCTGAGCCCTTATTTTTTCTCATGACTAACATGCCCCAAGTGACCTTCCCTATCTCTCTAAAAAGCCACTCCCTAACAGGGGTGTCAGTGAGAAATCTAGACGACTCACAATGTGGGGTGACCGTCACTGTTGAAACTGATGGGAAAAACCGGGACAGGCCCTGCAGCTGGGAGACCAGCCGACGCCACCCCCGGCCAGCACGCTCCTGGCCCGTCCCGAGGTGGTTCCCGGACCCCGAAGCGCCTGGCAATGCTGCGGGAGCTCTGGCGGGGGTTGGGGAGGGGGGTGGCTTGAGCGGGGAGGACGTCTCGGTGCCCCCCCACCCCCCGCCCCCCACCATCCCGTTTTCTGCTCAGGGTCAGGTGGCTCCGGACGAGCGGGGCGTCGGCCCAGGGCCGCGGTCCACGGAGCCTCCTGTGGGCTTAGGGGCAGCCCACCCGGGGCCACAGGCGCCCATCCTGCCGGCTGTGCAAAACCCCTGGAGTGCCTCAGCCCCGCCCTGTCCCCAAACCGAGGCCCGCCCTGCCCCCACGCCACGGGCCCAGCATAGGACCTTCCTGAGAGAGCGGACGAGCGACAGCCAGGCACACGGACAGGCACTCGCACGCACCCACGCCAGGTGAGACAGAGGCAGAAAGAGTCGAGGTTTCAGAGAGAGACTGGAAGATAGCGTGTGAGCAGGGGGGGCCTCGGGCAGGATGCCGGGCAGCTGCAGAGACCACCCGGCCCTGAGCAGCCAAAGCGATGGGGGAGGTGGGAGGCCACTGAGCAGCGGCGGGCCTGGAGAGGCCCAGGGTGGGAGGACACCTGAGATCTCCGCGCTCCGCGCCCCGGCCCTCTCCCCCCAACCCCCTGCACGCATGTCACACCGGGGCGCTCTGACACTAGCTTCTCTGGAGTTTTGTCACTTGAATTTCTCTCCCTCTGCTCAACTGAGTGATGACAGTGTATTGAACAGCTAGGTCATTTCCAAATAAATTAAGCTTAGTGTTTCACAGGACACTCGGTCATGTATGGAGAGACCAGCACGGATGCATGGACACCAACCTTGGTAACTGGACAACCAATGGGAAATTACTGTCTGACTCAGGAGAGAGAAAGAAACCCGAACAAATGGAATGAAATGAACAGAAACACAGGCTTTGCAACTCACACCCTAATTCAATTACCAGAAAATAAACAACACTATAACCATTTTAGAAAATCAATAGACCTCTCCATGACCTTTGGTCGGGTGAGGAGTTCAAACACACAGCAAAAAAAAGCCAACTTTTCCAAGTCGTGAATATGTTAGTTCACACATTGACTTTTACATTGAAATGTGTAACTAATAAACTTAAAATCATTGACTCACTACATAAGCATGGAAGTATTTTAAATATAAAATATATTCTATAGTATTCAGGAAGCACTTGGCACATCTCTAAGTATATCAGACCCAAAACTGGAACGTAGTGGAAGAGTCAGGATAGTCTAAAAATGAATCCCTAACTAAAAGGAACACACAGAATTACTGTAGATAAAAAAGGTTAAAGAAGAGAAGCTAGAAATCAGTCAAAAATATGTTAGGGTTTAGTTTAGTGTGACTAGCCTCTGCGTGACTCTTTAAATTTTTCATGTTTGCAGCTTCCAAATTTTCCATTTTGAGAATAATACTTTCGCCTCCAAACCAGAGTGACTTGGGGACACAAAGGTAGAAGTCGATAATTTTCTTTGCCTATGTCTAAATATTTACAGTCAGAGGTAGAAACGGAGGAGTCTGTCCCTTGTCTAGATGAGGTCAATCCCCAGGTGTGGGATGTCTCCAGCCCTGGTTTAGCCATAAATGTTCCACCAGTAAAGATTTCTCTGAGACCAAATGCTCCCTAGCCCTGGAAAAGACAATATCCCTTAAAACCAGAAGCTCTTGAGGGTCTTTAACCATTAGTTAACAAATACCGAGATACTGGAACTCGAATCAGCTGTGAGACCCCTGCAACACCCCAATCTTGCCCGTTCAAAAACCAGATGGATCTTACCGATTCGTCCAGGATCTAAGAGCTGTTAATGAAGCTGTGGTTCCCATCCACCCCATAGTCCCAAACCCATATACCCTCCTATCCCATGTCCCAGGAAATGCCAAGTACTTCTCAGTCTTGGACCTTCAAGGTGCTTTCTTTTGCATTCCTCTCCATCCTGAATCCCAAAATCTCTTTGCTTTTGAGTGGCGGGACTTGGAAACAAGAGAGACCATACAACTCTCGACTGGACTCGACTACCCCAAGGGTTTAGGGACAGCCCTCATATCTTCGGGACTTCCTCGGGGAGAGAACTAAGGGAATTAACTTTAACAAACAGTAGTCTAATACAGTATGTGGATGACTTGCTCATAGCTAGGCCAGATGTTACCAGCTCTCAAATGGACACTATTTAAAACGCTAACTTTCCTGTATGAAAAGGGTTATCGAGTATCCCCCAAGTAGGCTCAGATTAGCTTAACCCAAGTAAAATACCTTGGATTTATAATTACGGAGAGAAAAAGAATGCCTGACCCCGAGGGGAGATCCCTCATCTTAAATAACCCATACCCCCAAACAAAACAACAGCTTAGGGGATTTTTAGGAAGGACCGGGTTTTGCAGGATCTGGATTCCTAATTATGGCAAACTGGCCAGACCCCTATATGAAAATTTAAGGGGGAAAGTGGAAGAGCCACTCGACTGGCATGAGACTTGCAAGGTGGCCTTTAATGCCCTAAAAGAGTCCATCACTACAGCCCCAGCTTTAGGCCTCCCCAACCTGGAGAAGCCTTTTAGACTCTATGTTTCTGGAAGGACAGGAACTGCTCTTGGGGTGTTCGAGCAGATGATGGGGCCCCTATTACAACCTGTGGCTTATCTCTCAAAATAACTAGATGAGGTGGCCAGAGGGTGGCCCACTTCCTACGGGCAGTAGCAGCCACCGCTCTTATGGTTAAGGAGGCATCTAAGCTGACCCTGGGTCAGCCCAACACAGTGTATACGCCACACCGGGTGCAAGCAGTCTTGGAAACGAAAGGGGAGAGTTGGATGACAGGGGGAAGGATCACCCAATACCAAGCCCTCCTCCTTGACACTCCAGAAATAAAGTTGAGGGTCTGCCAGACTTAAATCCAGCAACCTTACTGCCAGATCCCCCTACCTCCCCTCTGGATCACCAATGCATACAAATCACAGACGAGTTATACTCTTCTCGCCGGGACCTATCAGATACACCTTTATCTGACCCAGAGGAAAACTGGCACACAGATGGCAGCAGTTTTGTAGAAAAGGGAGAGAGGAAAGCAGGATATGCTGTAGTGAGCCTGGAAGAAACTAAGGAAAGTGGGTCTCTTCCCCCAGACACCTCAGCCCAGAAAGCTGAACACTTTGCCCTGACAAGAGCTTTGGAGTTAGGAGAAGGAAAGGGGATTAATGTGTGTATGGACTCTAAGTATGCTTTCCTCATTCTGCATGCCCGTGCAGCAATTTGGAAAGAAAGAGGGATGCTCAGTGCCCGAAGCTCTGCTATTAAACACAAAGAGCTCATTCTCAGGCACCTGGAGGCAGTCAAACTTCCTGCAAAATTAGCTGTCATCCACTGCAAGAGTCACCAAAAGGGGCAAGAAAAAGAGGCTCAGGGAAATAGGAAAGCTGATCAAGAGGCAGGACGAGCTGCCGGGGAAGCTACCTCTGCCACTGCTATCTGCACCCTTTTCCCCAAGGAAACCCTGACTCCAGATTTTACCCCAGGGGGACATTCCCGATATGCTGAGTGGGGCTGGGAGATTGGGTCACATGGGTGGTTTCAGCCTGATCAGTCCCAAATAATACACCCTGATTCTCAGGTTTAAAACGTTACTAACTCCTTACATAAGAGCGCCCATTTTGGAAAAGACAATCTAGAAATCTTGCTTAAGCCTATTCTCTCCCATCCCCAGTTAGCTAAGGTTGTTAAACAGGTCACACAAAATTGTGACACCTGTCTAAAAAATAACCCAAAAACCAGACATTCTCTAATTACACCTGTCCAACATCGGGGATCATACCCAGGAGCGGACTGGCAAGTAGAATTTACAGCCATGCCCAAGAACCAAGGGTTTTCTTACTTGCGAGTCTTTATTGACACATTCACAGGATGGATCGAAGCGTTCCCTACTGAGACTGAGAGAGCTACAGAAGTCTGTTAAGCTCTGCTGAAGGAGATAGTGCCTAGGTTTGGGCTGCCTCGGTCACTTCATAGTGACAACGGGCCCTCACTTACAGCCACGATACCCCAGAACCTAGCCGCATGCTTAGGCATAAAATACCAGCTCCGCTCATCCTGGAGGCCTCAAGCTTCAGGAAAGGTAGAGAGAGCCAACCAGACTCTTAAAAGGGCTCTGGCTAAGCTATGTCAGAAACACAAAATAAGTGGACACATATGCTGCCCATAGCCCTCATGAGGCTACGGACATCCCCCAAACGGCCACTATTGTTAAGTCCTTATGAAATGATGTATGGACGACCATTCTTAACTTCTGATTTGTTTCTTGACGAGGATGCCAATACACTCTTAAAACATATAATTGACCTGGGAAGGTTTCAGCAAGAACTCCAACGGTATGGAGAACAAACCACAGGAAGACTTGAAAAATCCCCAGGTAAAGCCAGGGGATCAAGTATCAGTAAAGACCAGGCAAGAAAAAGGGAGTCCAAACCAGCTGTCCGAGAAATGGACAGGGCCATATCAGGTTGTTCTAGTGACTTCAACTGCTGTAAAAGTGAAGGGTCTATCTGCCTGGGTCCACAATTCTAGAATAAAACCCTATGGCCTACAGGAGGGGGAGACAGAAACTGAGACTCCAAAGCCAGAGGACAGCTACTCCTGTGAACCTGTTGAAGATCTCAGGCTCTTGTTCAAGCAGAAGCCCATCAATCCTGCCTCAGATAAGTAAAATGCATCATATCATGTTCTTCCTCTTTCTAATCATATCTCCGTGTATGGCTATTGATCTCTCCCTAAACGAGGCATGTTCACTTGCAAACCACACTGCTTCTCAACTGAACCTAAGCAGACCGGGCTGCATCTGCATTAATGACAAAGGTTGGGGTTATGTCCAACCCATCCCAGGGTATCACTATCAAAGGCCCACCCTTCCAGCCGAGCTATGGGCTGTTACTCAGCGCCCCCATGTGGTCGTAATATGGCCTTTTGGGGAAAGGGGGAAAAAAAACTTCATGTCTTGGTACCAGCAACAACTGTCTCTATTTACCCCCTGGATGACATCTGCAATCCCACCTGAGCCCTTATTTTCTCTCATGACTAACATCCCCCAAGTGGCCTTCCCTATCTCTCTAAAAAGCCACTCCCTAACAGGGGTGTCAGTGAGAAATCTAGACGACTCACAATGTGGGGTGACCGTCACTGTTGAAACTGATGGGAAAAACCGGGACTGGCCCTGCAGCTGGGAGACCAGCCGACGCCACCTCCGGCCAGCACGTGCCTGGCCCGGCCCGGGGCGCTTCCCGGACCACGAGCGGCCTGGCGAGGCTGCGGGAGCTCTGGCGGGGGTTGGGGATGGGGGTGGCTTGAGTGGGGAGGACGTCTCGGTGCCCCCCCACCCCCCGCCCCCCACCATCCCGTTCGCTGCTCAGGGTCACGTGGCTCCGGACGAGCGGGGCGTCGGCCCGGGGCCGCGGTCCCCGGAGCCTCCTGCGGGCTTAGGGGCAGCCCAGCCGGGGCCCCAGGCGCCCATCCTGCCGGCTGTGCAAATCCCCTGGAGTGCCTCAGCCCCGCCCTGTCCCCAAACCAAGGCCCGCCCTGCCCCCACGCCACGGGCCCAGCACAGGACCTTCCTGAGAGAGGGAACGAGCAACAGCCAGGCACACGGACAGGCACTCGCACGCACCCTCGCCAGGTGAGACAGAGGCAGAAAGAGTCGAGGGTTCAGAGAGAGACTGGAAGACAGCCTGTGGGCAGGGGGGGCCTCGGGCAGGATGCCGGGCAGCTGCAGAGACCACCCGGCCCTGAGCAGCCAAAGCGATGGGGGCCGGGGGAGGCCACTGAGCAGCGGCGGGCCTGGAGAGGCCCAGGGTGGGAGGACACCTGAGATCTCCGCGCTCCGCCCCACCCCCCCAACCCCCTGCACGCATGCCACGCCGGGGCGCTCTGACACTAGCTTCTCTGGAGTTTTGTCACTTGAATTTCTCTCCCTCTGCTCAACTGAGTGATGACAGTGTATTGAACAGCTAGGTCATTTCCAAATAAATTAAGCTTAGTGTTTCACAGGACACCCGGACATGTATGGAGAGACCAGCACGGATGCATGGACACCAACCTTGGTAACTGGACAACCAATGGGAAATTACTGTCTGACTCAGGAGAGAGAAAGAAACCCGAACAGATGGAATGAAATGAACAGAAACACAGGCTTTGCAACTCACACCCTAATTCAATTACCAGAAAAGAAACAACACTATAACCATTTTAGAAAAACAATAGACCTCTCCATGACCTTTGGTCGGGTGAGGAGTTCAAACACACAGCAAAAAAAAGCCAACTTTTCCAAGTCGTGAATATGTTAGTTCACACATTGACTTTTACATTGAAATGTGTAACAAATAAACTTAAAATCATTGACTCACTACATAAGCATGGAAGTATTTTAAATATAAAATATGTTCTATAGTATTCAGGAAGCACTTGGCACATCTCTAAGTGTATCAGACCCAAAACTGGAACGTAGTGGAAGAGTCAGGATAGTCTAAAAATGAATCCCTAACTAAAAGGAACACACAGGATTACTGTAGATAAAAAAGGTTAAAGAAGAGAAGCTAGAAATCAGTCAATAAATGTCTTAGGGGTTAGCTTAGAGTGACTAGCCTCTGCGTGACTCTTTAAATTTTTCATGTTTGCAGCTTCCAAATTTTCCATTTTGAGAATAATACTTTCGCCTCCAAACCAGAGTGACTTGGGGACACAAAGGTAGAAGTCGATAATTTTCTTTGCCTATGTCTGAATATTTACAGTCAGAGGTAGAAAAGGAGGAGTCTGTCCCTTGTCTAGATGATGTCAATCCCCAGGTGTGGGATGTCTGCAGCCCTGGTTTAGCCATAAATGTTCCACCAGTAAAGATTTCTCTGAGACCAAATGCTCCCTAGCCCTGGAAAAGACAATATCCCTTAAAACCAGTAGCTCCTGAGGGTCTTAAACCATTAGTTAACAAATACCGAGATACTGGAACTCGAATCAGCTGTGAGTCCCCCTGCAACACCCCAATCTTGCCCGTTCAAAAACCAGATGGATCTTACCGATTCGTCCAGGATCTAAGAGCTGTTAATGAAGCTGTGGTTCCCATCCACCCCATAGTCCCAAACCCATATACCCTCCTATCCCAAGTCCCAGGAAATGCCAAGTACTTCTCAGTCTTGGACCTTCAAGGTGCTTTCTTTTGCATTCCTCTCCATCCTGAATCCCAAAAACTCTTTGCTTTTGAGTGGCGGGACTTGGAAACAAGAGAGACCATACAACTCTCGACTGGACTCGACTACCCCAAGGGTTTAGGGACAGCCCTCATATCTTCGGGACTTCCTCGGGGAGAGAACTAAGGGAATTAACTTTAACAAACAGTAGTCTAATACAGTATGTGGATGACTTGCTCATAGCTACGCCAGATTTTACCAGCTCTCAAATGGACACTATTTAAAACGCTAACTTTCCTGTATGAAAAGGGTTATTGAGTATCCCCCAAGTAGGCTCAGATTAGCTTAACCCAAGTAAAATACCTTGGATTTATAATTACGGAGAGAAGAAGAATGCCTGACCCCGAGGGGAGATCCCTCATCTTAAATACCCCGTACCCCCAAACAAAACAACAGCTTAGGGGATTTTTAGGAAGGACCGGGTTTTGCAGGATCTGGATTCCTAATTATGGCAATCTGGCCAGACCCCTATATGAAAATTTAAGGGGGAAAGAGGAAGAGCCACTCGACTGGCATGAGACCTGCAAGGTGGCCTTTAATGTCCTAAAAGAGTCCATCACTACAGCCCCAGCTTTAGGCCTCCCCAACCTGGAGAAGCCTTTTAGACTCTATGTTTCTGGAAGGACAGGAACTGCTCTTGGGGTGTTAGAGGAGATGATGGGGCCCGTATTACAACCTGTGTCTTATCTCTCAAAATAACTAGATGAGGTAGCCAGAGGGTGGCCCACTTGCCTCCGGGCAGTAGCAGCCACTGCTCTGATGGTTAAGGAGGCATCTAAGCTGACCCTGGGTCAGCCCACCACAGTGTATACGCCTCACCGGGTGCAAGCAGTCTTGGAAACGAAAGGGGACAGGTGGATGACAGGGGGAAGGATCACCCAATACCAAGCCCTCCTCCTTGACACTCCAGAAATAAAGTTGAGGGTCTGCCAGACTTTAAATCCAGCAACCTTACTGCCAGATCCCCCTACCTCCCCTCTGGATCACCAATGCATACAAATCACAGACGAGTTATACTCTTCTCGCCGGGACCTATCAGAGACACCTTTATCTGATCCAGAGGAAAACTGGCACACAGATGGCAGCAGTTTTGTAGAAAAGGTAGAGAGGAAAGCAGGATATGCTGTAGCGAGCCTGGAAGAAACTTAGGAAAGTGGGTCTCTTCCCCCAGACACCTCAGCCCAGAAAGCTGAACTCTTTGCCCTGACAAGAGCTTTGGAGTTAGGAGAAGGAAAGAGGATTAATGTGTGTATGGACTCTAAGTATGCTTTCCTCATTCTGCATGCCCGTGCAGCAATTTGGAAAGAAAGAGGGATGCTCAGTGCCCGAAGCTCTGCTATTAAACACAAAGAGCTCATTCTCAGGCTCCTGGAGGCAGTCAAACTTCCTGCAAAATTAGCTGTCATCCACTGCAAGAGTCACCAAAAGGGGCAAGAAAAAGAGGCTCAGGGAAATAGGAAAGCTGATCAAGAGGCAGGACCCGCTGCCGGGGAAGCTACCTCTGCCACTGCTATCTGCCCCCTTTTCCCCAAGGAAACCCTGACTCCAGATTTTACCCCAGGGGGACATTCCCGATATGCTGAGCGGGGTTGGGAGATTGGGTCACATGGGTGGTTTCAGCCTGATCAGGCCCAAATAATACTCCCTGATTCTCAGGTTTAAAACATTACTAACTCCTTACATAAGAGCGCCCATTTTGGAAAAGATAATCTAGAAATCTTGCTTAAGCCTATTCTCTCCCATCCGGGTTAGCTAAGGTTGTTAAACAAGTCACACAAAATTGTGACACCTTTCTAAAAAATAACCCAAAAACCAGACCTCCTCTAATTACACCTGTCCAACATCGGGGATCATACCCAGGTGCGGACTGGAAATGCCGCTCCGCATTTAGAATTTACAGCCATGCCCAAGACCCAAGGGTTTTCTTACTGGCTAGTCTTTATTGACACATTCACAGGATGGATCGAAGCGTTCCCTACTGAGACTGAGAGAGCTACAGAAGTCTGTAAAGCTCTGCTGAAGGAGATAGTGCCTAGGTTTGGGCTGCCTCAGTCACTTCAGAGTGACAACGGGCCCTCACTTACAGCCACGATACCCCAGAACTTAGCCGCATGCTTAGGCATAAAATACCAGCTCCGCTCATCCTGGAGGCCTCAAGCTTCAGGAAAGGTAGAGAGAGCCAACCAGACTCTTAAAAGGGCTCTGGCTAAGCTATGTCAGAAACACAAAATAAGTGGACACATATGCTGCCCATAGCCCTCATGAGGCTACGGACATCCCCCAAACGGCCACTATTGTTAAGTCCTTATGAAATGATGTATGGACGACCATTCTTAACTTCTGATTTGTTTCTTGACGAGGATGCCAATACACTCTTAAAACATATAATTGACCTGGGAAGGTTTCAGCAAGAACTCCAACGGTATGGAGAACAAACCACAGGAAGACTTGAAAAATCCCCAGGTAAAGCCAGGGGATCAAGTATCAGTAAAGACCTGGCAAGAAAAAGGGAGTCCAAACCAGCTGTCTGAGAAATGGACAGGGCCATATCAGGTTGTTCTAGTGACTTCAACTGCTGTAAAAGTGAAGGGTCTATCTGCCTGGGTCCACAATTCTAGAATAAAACCCTATGGCCTACAGGAGGGGGAGACAGAAACTGAGACTCCAAAGCCAGAGGACAGCTACTCCTGTGAACCTGTTGAAGATCTCAGGCTCTTGTTCAAGCAGAAGCCCATCAATCCTGCCTCAGTTAAGTAAAATACATCATATGATGTTCTTCCTCTTTCTAATCATATCTCCGTGTATGGCTATTGATCTCTCCCTAAACGAGGCATGTTCACTTGCAAACCACACTGCTTCTCAACTGAACCTAAGCAGACCGGGCTGCATCTGCATTAATGACAAAGGTTGGGGGTATGTCCAACCCATCCCAGGGTATCACTCTCAAAGGCCCACCCTTCCAGCCGAGCTATGGGCTGTTACTCAGCGCCCCCATGTGGTCGTAATATGGCCTTTTGGGGAAAGGGGGAAAAAAAACTTCATGTCTTGGTACCAGCAACAACTGTCTCTATTTACCCCCTGGATGACATCTGCAATCCCACCTGAGCCCTTATTTTCTCTCATGACTAACATCCCCCAAGTGGCCTTCCCTATCTCTCTAAAAAGCCACTCCCTAACAGGGGTGTCAGTGAGAAATCTAGACGACTCACAATGTGGGGTGACCGTCACTGTTGAAACTGATGGGAAAAACCGGGACTGGCCCTGCAGCTGGGAGACCAGCCGACGCCACCTCCGGCCAGCACGTGCCTGGCCCGGCCCGGGGCGCTTCCCGGACCACGAGCGGCCTGGCGAGGCTGCGGGAGCTCTGGCGGGGGTTGGGGATGGGGGTGGCTTGAGCGGGGAGGACGTCTCGGTGCCCCCCCACCCCCCGCCCCCCACCATCCCGTTCGCTGCTCAGGGACACGTGGCTCCGGACGAGCGGGGCGTCGGCCCGGGGCCGCGGTCCCCGGAGCCTCCTGCGGGCTTAGGGGCAGCCCAGCCGGGGCCCCAGGCGCCCATCCTGCCGGCTGTGCAAACCCCCTGGAGTGCCTCAGCCCCGCCCTGTCCCCAAACCAAGGCCCGCCCTGCCCCCACGCCACGGGCCCAGCACAGGACCTTCCTGAGAGAGGGAACGAGCAACAGCCAGGCACACGGACAGGCACTCGCACGCACCCTCGCCAGGTGAGACAGAGGCAGAAAGAGTCGAGGGTTCAGAGAGAGACTGGAAGACAGCCTGTGGGCAGTGGGGGCATCGGGCAGGATGCCGGGCAGCTGCAGAGAGCACCCGGCCCTGAGCAGCCAAAGCGATGGGGGCGGGGGGAGGCCACTGAGCAGCGGCGGGCCTGGAGAGGCCCAGGGTGGGAGGACACCTGAGATCTCCGCGCTCCGCCCCCCCCTCCCCCCAACCCCCTGCACGCATGCCACGCCGGGGCGCTCTGACACTAGCTTCTCTGGAGTTTTGTCACTTGAATTTCTCTCCCTCTGCTCAACTGAGTGATGACAGTGTATTGAACAGCTAGGTCATTTCCAAATAAATTAAGCTTAGTGTTTCACAGGACACCCGGACATGTATGGACAGACCAGCACGGATGCATGGACACAACCTTGGTAACTGGACAACCAATGGGAAATTACTGTCTGACTCAGGAGAGAGAAAGAAACCCGAACAGATGGAATGAAATGAACAGAAACACAGGCTTTGCAACTCACACCCTAATTCAATTACCAGAAAAGAAACAACACTATAACCATTTTAGAAAAACAATAGACCTCTCCATGACCTTTGGTCGGGTGAGGAGTTCAAACACACAGCAAAAAAAAGCCAACTTTTCCAAGTCGTGAATATGTTAGTTCACACATTGACTTTTACATTGAAATGTGTAACAAATAAACTTAAAATCATTGACTCACTACATAAGCATGGAAGTATTTTAAATATAAAATATGTTCTATAGTATTCAGGAAGCACTTGGCACATCTCTAAGTGTATCAGACCCAAAACTGGAACGTAGTGGAAGAGTCAGGATAGTCTAAAAATGAATCCCTAACTAAAAGGAACACACAGGATTACTGTAGATAAAAAAGGTTAAAGAAGAGAAGCTAGAAATCAGTCAATAAATGTCTTAGGGGTTAGCTTAGAGTGACTAGCCTCTGCGTGACTCTTTAAATTTTTCATGTTTGCAGCTTCCAAATTTTCCATTTTGAGAATAATACTTTCGCCTCCAAACCAGAGTGACTTGGGGACACAAAGGTAGAAGTCGATAATTTTCTTTGCCTATGTCTGAATATTTACAGTCAGAGGTAGAAAAGGAGGAGTCTGTCCCTTGTCTAGATGATGTCAATCCCCAGGTGTGGGATGTCTGCAGCCCTGGTTTAGCCATAAATATTCCACCAGTAAAGATTTCTCTGAGACCAAATGCTCCCTAGCCCTGGAAAAGACAATATCCCTTAAAACCAGTAGCTCTTGAGGGTCTTAAACCATTAGTTAACAAATACCGAGACACTGGAACTCGAATCAGCTGTGAGTCCCCCTGCAACACCCCAATCTTGCCCGTTCAAAAACCAGATGGATCTTACCGATTCGTCCAGGATCTAAGAGCTGTTAATGAAGCTGTGGTTCCCATCCACCCCATAGTCCCACACCCATATACCCTCCTATCCCAAGTCCCAGGAAATGCCAAGTACTTCTCAGTCTTGGACCTTCAAGGTGCTTTCTTTTGCATTCCTCTCCATCCTGAATCCCCAAAACTCTTTGCTTTTGAGTGGCGGGACTTGGAAACAAGAGAGACCATACAACTCTCGACTGGACTCGACTACCCCAAGGGTTTAGGGACAGCCCTCATATCTTCGGGACTTCCTCGGGGAGAGAACTAAGGGAATTAACTTTAACAAACAGTAGTCTAATACAGTATGTGGATGACTTGCTCATAGCTAGGCCAGATTTTACCAGCTCTCAAATGGACACTATTTAAAACGCTAACTTTCCTGTATGAAAAGGGTTATCGAGTATCCCCCAAGTAGGCTCAGATTAGCTTAACCCAAGTAAAATACCTTGGATTTATAATTACGGAGAGAAGAAGAATGCCTGACCCCGAGGGGAGATCCCTCATCTTAAATACCCCGTACCCCCAAACAAAACAACAGCTTAGGGGATTTTTAGGAAGGACCGGGTTTTGCAGGATCTGGATTCCTAATTATGGCAATCTGGCCAGACCCCTATATGAAAATTTAAGGGGGAAAGAGGAAGAGCCACTCGACTGGCATGAGACCTGCAAGGTGGCCTTTAATGACCTAAAAGAGTCCATCACTACAGCCCCAGCTTTAGGCCTCCCCAACCTGGAGAAGCCTTTTAGACTCTATGTTTCTGGAAGGACAGGAACTGCTCTTGGGGTGTTAGAGGAGATGATGGGGCCCGTATTACAACCTGTGTCTTATCTCTCAAAATAACTAGATGAGGTGGCCAGAGGGTGGCCCACTTGCCTCCGGGCAGTAGCAGCCACTGCTCTGATGGTTAAGGAGGCATCTAAGCTGACCCTGGGTCAGCCCACCACAGTGTATACGCCTCACTGGTTGCAAGCAGTCTTGGAAACGAAAGGGGACAGGTGGATGACAGGGGGAAGGATCACCCAATACCAAGCCCTCCTCCTTGACACTCCAGAAATAAAGTTGAGGGTCTGCCAGACTTTAAATCCAGCAACCTTACTGCCAGATCCCCCTACCTCCCCTCTGGATCACCAATGCATACAAATCACAGACGAGTTATACTCTTCTCGCCGGGACCTATCAGAGACACCTTTATCTGATCCAGAGGAAAACTGGCACACAGATGGCAGCAGTTTTGTAGAAAAGGTAGAGAGGAAAGCAGGATATGCTGTAGCGAGCCTGGAAGAAACTAAGGAAAGTGGGTCTCTTCCCCCAGACACCTCAGCCCAGAAAGCTGAACTCTTTGCCCTGACAAGAGCTTTGGAGTTAGGAGAAGGAAAGAGGATTAATGTGTGTATGGACTCTAAGTATGCTTTCCTCATTCTGCATGCCCATGCAGCAATTTGGAAAGAAAGAGGGATTCTCAGTGCCCGAAGCTCTGCTATTAAACACAAAGAGCTCATTCTCAGGCTCCTGGAGGCAGTCAAACTTCCTGCAAAATTAGCTGTCATCCACTGCAAGAGTCACCAAAAGGGGCAAGAAAAAGAGGCTCAGGGAAATAGGAAAGCTGATCAAGAGGCAGGACCCGCTGCCGGGGAAGCTACCTCTGCCACTGCTATCTGCCCCCTTTTCCCCAAGGAAACCCTGACTCCAGATTTTACCCCAGGGGGACATTCCCGATATGCTGAGCGGGGTTGGGAGATTGGGTCACATGGGTGGTTTCAGCCTGATCAGGCCCAAATAATACTCCCTGATTCTCAGGTTTAAAACATTACTAACTCCTTACATAAGAGCGCCCATTTTGGAAAAGATAATCTAGAAATCTTGCTTAAGCCTATTCTCTCCCATCCGGGTTAGCTAAGGTTGTTAAACAAGTCACACAAAATTGTGACACCTTTCTAAAAAATAACCCAAAAACCAGACCTCCTCTAATTACACCTGTCCAACATCGGGGATCATACCCAGATGCGGACTGGAAATGCCGCTCCGCATTTAGAATTTACAGCCATGCCCAAGACCCAAGGGTTTTCTTACTTGCTAGTCTTTATTGACACATTCACAGGATGGATCGAAGCGTTCCCTACTGAGACTGAGAGAGCTACAGAAGTCTGTAAAGCTCTGCTGAAGGAGATAGTGCCTAGGTTTGGGCTGCCTCAGTCACTTCAGAGTGACAACGGGCCCTCATTTACAGCCACGATACCCCAGAACTTAGCCGCATGCTTAGGCATAAAATACCAGCTCCGCTCATCCTGGAGGCCTCAAGCTTCAGGAAAGGTAGAGAGAGCCAACCAGACTCTTAAAAGGGCTCTGGCTAAGCTATGTCAGAAACACAAAATAAGTGGACACATATGCTGCCCATAGCCCTCATGAGGCTACGGACATCCCCCAAACGGCCACTATTGTTAAGTCCTTATGAAATGATGTATGGACGACCATTCTTAACTTCTGATTTGTTTCTTGACGAGGATGCCAATACACTCTTAAAACATATAATTGACCTGGGAAGGTTTCAGCAAGAACTCCAACGGTATGGAGAACAAACCACAGGAAGACTTGAAAAATCCCCAGGTAAAGCCAGGGGATCAAGTATCAGTAAAGACCTGGCAAGAAAAAGGGAGTCCAAACCAGCTGTCCGAGAAATGGACAGGGCCATATCAGGTTGTTCTAGTGACTTCAACTGCTGTAAAAGTGAAGGGTCTATCTGCCTGGGTCCACAATTCTAGAATAAAACCCTATGGCCTACAGGAGGGGGAGACAGAAACTGAGACTCCAAAGCCAGAGGACAGCTACTCCTGTGAACCTGTTGAAGATCTCAGGCTCTTGTTCAAGCAGAAGCCCATCAATCCTGCCTCAGATAAGTAAAATGCATCATATGATGTTCTTCCTCTTCCTAATCATATCTCCGTGTATGGCTATTGATCTCTCCCTAAACGAGGCATGTTCACTTGCAAACCACACTGCTTCTCAACTGAACCTAAGCAGACCGGGCTGCATCTGCATTAATGACAAAGGTTGGGGGTATGTCCAACCCATCCCAGGGTATCACTATCAAAGGCCCACCCTTCCAGCCGAGCTATGGGCTGTTACTCAGCGCCCCCATGTGGTCGTAATATGGCCTTTTGGGGAAAGGGGGAAAAAAAACTTCATGTCTTGGTACCAGCAACAACTGTCTCTATTTACCCTCTGGATGACATCTGCAATCCCACCTGAGCTCTTATTTTCTCTCATGACTAACATCCCCCAAGTGGCCTTCCCTATCTCTCTAAAAAGCCACTCCCTAACAGGGGTGTCAGTGAGAAATCTAGACGACTCACAATGTGGGGTGACCGTCACTGTTGAAACTGATGGGAAAAACCGGGACTGGCCCTGCAGCTGGGAGACCAGCCGACGCCACCTCCGGCCAGCACGTGCCTGGCCCGGCCCGGGGCGCTTCCCGGACCACGAGCGGCCTGGCGAGGCTGCGGGAGCTCTGGCGGGGGTTGGGGATGGGGGTGGCTTGAGCGGGGAGGACGTCTCGGTGCCCCCCCACCCCCCGCCCCCCACCATCCCGTTCGCTGCTCAGGGTCACGTGGCTCCGGACGAGCGGGGCGTCGGCCCGGGGCCGCGGTCCCCGGAGCCTCCTGCGGGCTTAGGGGCAGCCCAGCCGGGGCCCCAGGCGCCCATCCTGCCGGCTGTGCAAACCCCCTGGAGTGCCTCAGCCCCGCCCTGTCCCCAAACCAAGGCCCGCCCTGCCCCCACGCCACGGGCCCAGCACAGGACCTTCCTGAGAGAGGGAACGAGCAACAGCCAGGCACACGGACAGGCACTCGCACGCACCCTCGCCAGGTGAGACAGAGGCAGAAAGAGTCGAGGGTTCAGAGAGAGACTGGAAGACAGCCTGTGGGCAGGGGGGGCCTCGGGCAGGATGCCGGGCAGCTGCAGAGAGCACCCGGCCCTGAGCAGCCAAAGCGATGGGGGCGGGGGGAGGCCACTGAGCAGCGGCGGGCCTGGAGAGGCCCAGGGTGGGAGGACACCTGAGATCTCCGCGCTCCGCCCCCCCCTCCCCCCAACCCCCTGCACGCATGCCACGCCGGGGCGCTCTGACACTAGCTTCTCTGGAGTTTTGTCACTTGAATTTCTCTCCCTCTGCTCAACTGAGTGATGACAGTGTATTGAACAGCTAGGTCATTTCCAAATAAATTAAGCTTAGTGTTTCACAGGACACCCGGACATGTATGGAGAGACCAGCATGGATGCATGGACACCAACCTTGGTAACTGGACAACCAATGGGAAATTACTGTCTGACTCAGGAGAGAGAAAGAAACCCGAACAGATGGAATGAAATGAACAGAAACACAGGCTTTGCAACTCACACCCTAATTCAATTACCAGAAAAGAAACAACACTATAACCATTTTAGAAAAACAATAGACCTCTCCATGACCTTTGGTCGGGTGAGGAGTTCAAACACACAGCAAAAAAAAGCCAACTTTTCCAAGTCGTGAATATGTTAGTTCACACATTGACTTTTACATTGAAATGTGTAACAAATAAACTTAAAATCATTGACTCACTACATAAGCATGGAAGTATTTTAAATATAAAATATGTTCTATAGTATTCAGGAAGCACTTGGCACATCTCTAAGTGTATCAGACCCAAAACTGGAACGTAGTGGAAGAGTCAGGATAGTCTAAAAATGAATCCCTAACTAAAAGGAACACACAGGATTACTGTAGATAAAAAAGGTTAAAGAAGAGAAGCTAGAAATCAGTCAATAAATGTCTTAGGGGTTAGCTTAGAGTGACTAGCCTCTGCGTGACTCTTTAAATTTTTCATGTTTGCAGCTTCCAAATTTTCCATTTTGAGAATAATACTTTCGCCTCCAAACCAGAGTGACTTGGGGACACAAAGGTAGAAGTCGATAATTTTCTTTGCCTATGTCTGAATATTTACAGTCAGAGGTAGAAAAGGAGGAGTCTGTCCCTTGTCTAGATGATGTCAATCCCCAGGTGTGGGATGTCTGCAGCCCTGGTTTAGCCATAAATATTCCACCAGTAAAGATTTCTCTGAGACCAAATGCTCCCTAGCCCTGGAAAAGACAATATCCCTTAAAACCAGTAGCTCTTGAGGGTCTTAAACCATTAGTTAACAAATACCGAGATACTGGAACTCGAATCAGCTGTGAGTCCCCCTGCAACACCCCAATCTTGCCCGTTCAAAAACCAGATGGATCTTACCGATTCGTCCAGGATCTAAGAGCTGTTAATGAAGCTGTGGTTCCCATCCACCCCATAGTCCCAAACCCATATACCCTCCTATCCCAAGTCCCAGGAAATGCCAAGTACTTCTCAGTCTTGGACCTTCAAGGTGCTTTCTTTTGCATTCCTCTCCATCCTGAATCCCCAAAACTCTTTGCTTTTGAGTGGCGGGACTTGGAAACAAGAGAGACCATACAACTCTCGACTGGACTCGACTACCCCAAGCGTTTAGGGACAGCCCTCATATCTTCGGGACTTCCTCGGGGAGAGAACTAAGGGAATTAACTTTAACAAACAGTAGTCTAATACAGTATGTGGATGACTTGCTCATAGCTAGGCCAGATTTTACCAGCTCTCAAATGGACACTATTTAAAACGCTAACTTTCCTGTATGAAAAGGGTTATCGAGTATCCCCCAAGTAGGCTCAGATTAGCTTAACCCAAGTAAAATACCTTGGATTTGTAATTACGGAGAGAAGAAGAATGCCTGACCCCGAGGGGAGATCCCTCATCTTAAATACCCCGTACCCCCAAACAAAACAACAGCTTAGGGGATTTTTAGGAAGGACCGGGTTTTGCAGGATCTGGATTCCTAATTATGGCAATCTGGCCAGACCCCTATATGAAAATTTAAGGGGGAAAGAGGAAGAGCCACTCGACTGGCATGAGACCTGCAAGGTGGCCTTTAATGTCCTAAAAGAGTCCATCACTACAGCCCCAGCTTTAGGCCTCCCCAACCTGGAGAAGCCTTTTAGACTCTATGTTTCTGGAAGGACAGGAACTGCTCTTGGGGTGTTAGAGGAGATCATGGGGCCCGTATTACAACCTGTGTCTTATCTCTCAAAATAACTAGATGAGGTGGCCAGAGGGTGGCCCACTTGCCTCCGGGCAGTAGCAGCCACTGCTCTGATGGTTAAGGAGGCATCTAAGCTGACCCTGGGTCAGCCCACCACAGTGTATACGCCTCACCGGGTGCAAGCAGTCTTGGAAACGAAAGGGGACAGGTGGATGACAGGGGGAAGGATCACCCAATACCAAGCCCTCCTCCTTGACACTCCAGAAATAAAGTTGAGGGTCTGCCAGACTTTAAATCCAGCAACCTTACTGCCAGATCCCCCTACGTCCCCTCTGGATCACCAATGCATACAAATCACAGACGAGTTATACTCTTCTCGCCGGGACCTATCAGAGATACCTTTATCTGACCCAGAGGAAAACTGGCACACAGATGGCAGCAGTTTTGTAGAAAAGGGAGAGAGGAAAGCAGGATATGCTGTAGCGAGCCTGGAAGAAACTAAGGAAAGTGGGTCTCTTCCCCCAGACACCTCAGCCCAGAAAGCTGAACTTTTTGCCCTGACAAGAGCTTTGGAGTTAGGAGAAGGAAAGAGGATTAATGTGTGTATGGACTCTAAGTATGCTTTCCTCATTCTGCATGCCCGTGCAGCAATTTGGAAAGAAAGAGGGATGCTCAGTGCCCGAAGCTCTGCTATTAAACACAAAGAGCTCATTCTCAGGCTCCTGGAGGCAGTCAAACTTCCTGCAAAATTTGCTGTCATTCACTGCAAGAGTCACCAAAAGGGGCAAAAAAAGAGGCTCAGGGAAATAGGAAAGCTGATCAAGAGGCAGGACGAGCTGCCGGGGAAGCTACCTCTGCCCCTGCTATCTGCCCCCTTTTCCCCAAGGAAACCCTGACTCCAGATTTTACCCCAGGGGGACATTCCCGATATGCTGAGCGGGGCTGGGAGATTGGGTCACATGGGTGGTTTCAGCCTGATCAGGCCCAAATAATACTCCCTGATTCTCAGGTTTAAAACATTACTAACTCCTTACATAAGAGCGCCCATTTTGGAAAAGATAATCTAGAAATCTTGCTTAAGCCTATTCTCTCCCATCCGGGTTAGCTAAGGTTGTTAAACAAGTCACACAAAATTGTGACACCTTTCTAAAAAATAACCCAAAAACCAGACCTCCTCTAATTACACCTGTCCAACATCGGGGATCATACCCAGGTGCGGACTGGAAATGCCGCTCCGCATTTAGAATTTACAGCCATGCCCAAGACCCAAGGGTTTTCTTACTTGCTAGTCTTTATTGACACATTCACAGGATGGATCGAAGCGTTCCCTACTGAGACTGAGAGAGCTACAGAAGTCTGTAAAGCTCTGCTGAAGGAGATAGTGCCTAGGTTTGGTCTGCCTCGGTCACTTAAGAGTGTCAACGGGCCCTCACTTACAGCCACGATACCCCAGAACCAAGCCGCATGCTTAGGCATAAAATACCAGCTCCGCTCATCCTGGAGGCCTCAAGCTTCAGGAAAGGTAGAGAGAGCCAACCAGACTCTTAAAAGGGCTCTGGCTAAGCTATGTCAGAAACACAAAATAAGTGGACACATATGCTGCCCATAGCCCTCATGAGGCTACGGACATCCCCCAAACGGCCACTATTGTTAAGTCCTTATGAAATGATGTATGGACGACCATTCTTAACTTCTGATTTGTTTCTTGACGAGGATGCCAATACACTCTTAAAACATATAATTGACCTGGGAAGGTTTCAGCAAGAACTCCAACGGTATGGAGAACAAACCACAGGAAGACTTGAAAAATCCCCAGGTAAAGCCAGGGGATCAAGTATCAGTAAAGACCTGGCAAGAAAAAGGGAGTCCAAACCAGCTGTCTGAGAAATGGACAGGGCCATATCAGGTTGTTCTAGTGGCTTCAACTGCTGTAAAAGTGAAGGGTCTATCTGCCTGGGTCCACAATTCTAGAATAAAACCCTATGGCCTACAGGAGGGGGAGACAGAAACTGAGACTCCAAAGCCAGAGGACAGCTACTCCTGTGAACCTGTTGAAGATCTCAGGCTCTTGTTCAAGCAGAAGCCCATCAATCCTGCCTCAGTTAAGTAAAATACATCATATGATGTTCTTCCTCTTTCTAAACATATCTCCGTGTATGGCTATTGATCTCTCCCTAAACGAGGCATGTTCACTTGCAAACCACACTGCTTCTCAACTGAACCTAAGCAGACCGGGCTGCATCTGCATTAATGACAAAGGTTGGGGGTATGTCCAACCCATCCCAGGGTATCACTATCAAAGGCCCACCCTTCCAGCCGAGCTATGGGCTGTTACTCAGCGCCCCCATGTGGTCGTAATATGGCCTTTTGGGGAAAGGGGGAAAAAAAACTTCATGTCTTGGTACCAGCAACAACTGTCTCTATTTACCCCCTGGATGACATCTGCAATCCCACCTGAGCCCTTATATTCTCTCATGACTAACATCCCCCAAGTGGCCTTCCCTATCTCTCTAAAAAGCCACTCCCTAACAGGTGTGTCAGTGAGAAATCTAGACGACTCACAATGTGGGGTGACCGTCACTGTTGAAACTGATGGGAAAAACCGGGACTGGCCCTGCAGCTGGGAGACCAGCCGACGCCACCTCCGGCCAGCACGTGCCTGGCCCGGCCCGGGGCGCTTCCCGGACCACGAGCGGCCTGGCGAGGCTGCGGGAGCTCTGGCGGGGGTTGGGGATGGGGGTGGCTTGAGCGGGGAGGACGTCTCGGTGCCCCCCCACCCCCCGCCCCCCACCATCCCGTTCGCTGCTCAGGGTCACGTGGCTCCGGACGAGCGGGGCGTCGGCCCGGGGCCGCGGTCCCCGGAGCCTCCTGCGGGCTTAGGGGCAGCCCAGCCGGGGCCCCAGGCGCCCATCCTGCCGGCTGTGCAAACCCCCTGGAGTGCCTCAGCCCTGCCCTGTCCCCAAACCAAGGCCCGCCCTGCCCCCACGCCACGGGCCCAGCACAGGACCTTCCTGAGAGAGGGAACGAGCGACAGCCAGGCACACGGACAGGCACTCGCACGCACCCTCGCCAGGTGAGACAGAGGCAGAAAGAGTCGAGGGTTCAGAGAGAGACTGGAAGACAGCCTGTGGGCAGGGGGGGCCTCGGGCAGGATGCCGGGCAGCTGCAGAGAGCACCCGGCCCTGAGCAGCCAAAGCGATGGGGGCCGGGGGAGGCCACTGAGCAGCGGCGGGCCTGGAGAGGCCCAGGGTGGGAGGACACCTGAGATCTCCGCGCTCCGCCCCCCCCCCCCAACCCCCTGCACGCATGCCACGCCGGGGCGCTCTGACACTAGCTTCTCTGGAGTTTTGTCACTTGAATTTCTCTCCCTCTGCTCAACTGAGTGATGACAGTGTATTGAACAGCTAGGTCATTTCCAAATAAATTAAGCTTAGTGTTTCACAGGACACCCGGACATGTATGGAGAGACCAGCACGGATGCATGGACACCAACCTTGGTAACTGGACAACCAATGGGAAATTACTGTCTGACTCAGGAGAGAGAAAGAAACCCGAACAGATGGAATGAAATGAACAGAAACACAGGCTTTGCAACTCACACCCTAATTCAATTACCAGAAAAGAAACAACACTATAACCATTTTAGAAAAACAATAGACCTCTCCATGACCTTTGGTCGGGTGAGGAGTTCAAACACACAGCAAAAAAAAGCCAACTTTTCCAAGTCGTGAATATGTTAGTTCACACATTGACTTTTACATTGAAATGTGTAACAAATAAACTTAAAATCATTGACTCACTACATAAGCATGGAAGTATTTTAAATATAAAATATGTTCTATAGTATTCAGGAAGCACTTGGCACATCTCTAAGTGTATCAGACCCAAAACTGGAACGTAGTGGAAGAGTCAGGATAGTCTAAAAATGAATCCCTAACTAAAAGGAACACACAGGATTACTGTAGATAAAAAAGGTTAAAGAAGAGAAGCTAGAAATCAGTCAATAAATGTCTTAGGGGTTAGCTTAGAGTGACTAGCCTCTGCGTGACTCTTTAAATTTTTCATGTTTGCAGCTTCCAAATTTTCCATTTTGAGAATAATACTTTCGCCTCCAAACCAGAGTGACTTGGGGACACAAAGGTAGAAGTCGATAATTTTCTTTGCCTATGTCTGAATATTTACAGTCAGAGGTAGAAAAGGAGGAGTCTGTCCCTTGTCTAGATGATGTCAATCCCCAGGTGTGGGATGTCTGCAGCCCTGGTTTAGCCATAAATATTCCACCAGTAAAGATTTCTCTGAGACCAAATGCTCCCTAGCCCTGGAAAAGACAATATCCCTTAAAACCAGTAGCTCTTGAGGGTCTTAAACCATTAGTTAACAAATACCGAGATACTGGAACTCGAATCAGCTGTGAGTCCCCCTGCAACACCCCAATCTTGCCCGTTCAAAAACCAGATGGATCTTACCGATTCGTCCAGGATCTAAGAGCTGTTAATGAAGCTGTGGTTCCCATCCACCCCAAAGTCCCAAACCCATATACCCTCCTATCCCAAGTCCCAGGAAATGCCAAGTACTTCTCAGTCTTGGACCTTCAAGGTGCTTTCTTTTGCATTCCTCTCCATCCTGAATCCCCAAAACTCTTTGCTTTTGAGTGGCGGGACTTGGAAACAAGAGAGACCATACAACTCTCGACTGGACTCGACTACCCCAAGCGTTTAGGGACAGCCCTCATATCTTCGGGACTTCCTCGGGGAGAGAACTAAGGGAATTAACTTTAACAAACAGTAGTCTAATACAGTATGTGGATGACTTGCTCATAGCTAGGCCAGATTTTACCAGCTCTCAAATGGACACTATTTAAAACGCTAACTTTCCTGTATGAAAAGGGTTATCGAGTATCCCCCAAGTAGGCTCAGATTAGCTTAACCCAAGTAAAATACCTTGGATTTGTAATTACGGAGAGAAGAAGAATGCCTGACCCCGAGGGGAGATCCCTCATCTTAAATACCCCGTACCCCCAAACAAAACAACAGCTTAGGGGATTTTTAGGAAGGACCGGGTTTTGCAGGATCTGGATTCCTAATTATGGCAATCTGGCCAGACCCCTATATGAAAATTTAAGGGGGAAAGAGGAAGAGCCACTCGACTGGCATGAGACCTGCAAGGTGGCCTTTAATGTCCTAAAAGAGTCCATCACTACAGCCCCAGCTTTAGGCCTCCCCAACCTGGAGAAGCCTTTTAGACTCTATGTTTCTGGAAGGACAGGAACTGCTCTTGGGGTGTTAGAGGAGATGATGGGGCCCGTATTACAACCTGTGACTTATCTCTCAAAATAACTAGATGAGGTGGCCAGAGTGTGGCCCACTTGCCTCCGGGCAGTAGCAGCCACTGCTCTGATGGTTAAGGAGGCATCTAAGCTGACCCTGGGTCAGCCCACCACAGTGTATACGCCTCACCGGGTGCAAGCAGTCTTGGAAACGAAAGGGGACAGGTGGATGACAGGGGGAAGGATCACCCAATACCAAGCCCTCCTCCTTGACACTCCAGAAATAAAGTTGAGGGTCTGCCAGACTTTAAATCCAGCAACCTTACTGCCAGATCCCCCTACCTCCCCTCTGGATCACCAATGCATACAAATCACAGACGAGTTATACTCTTCTCGCCGGGACCTATCAGAGACACCTTTATCTGACCCAGAGGAAAACTGGCACACAGATGGCAGCAGTTTTGTAGAAAAGGGAGAGAGGAAAGCAGGATATGCTGTAGCGAGCCTGGAAGAAACTAAGGAAAGTGGGTCTCTTCCCCCAGACACCTCAGCCCAGAAAGCTGAACTTTTTGCCCTGACAAGAGCTTTGGAGTTAGGAGAAGGAAAGAGGATTAATGTGTGTATGGACTCTAAGTATGCTTTCCTCATTCTGCATGCCCGTGCGGCAATTTGGAAAGAAAGAGGGATGCTCAGTGCCCGAAGCTCTGCTATTAAACACAAAGAGCTCATTCTCAGGCTCCTGGAGGCAGTCAAACTTCCTGCAAAATTAGCTGTCATCCACTGCAAGAGTCACCAAAAGGGGCAAGAAAAAGAGGCTCAGGGAAATAGGAAAGCTGATCAAGAGGCAGGACGAGCTGCCGGGGAAGCTACCTCTGCCACTGCTATCTGCCCCCTTTTCCCCAAGGAAACCCTGACTCCAGATTTTACCCCAGGGGGACATTCCCGATATGCTGAGCGGGGTTGGGAGATTGGGTCACATGGGTGGTTTCAGCCTTATCAGGCCCAAATAATACTCCCTGATTCTGAGGTTTAAAACATTACTAACTCCTTACATAAGAGCGCCCATTTTGGAAAAGATAATCTAGAAATCTTGCTTAAGCCTATTCTCTCCCATCCAGGTTAGCTAAGGTTGTTAAACAAGTCACACAAAATTGTGACACCTTTCTAAAAAATAACCCAAAAACCAGACCTCCTCTAATTACACCTGTCCAACATCGGGGATCATACCCAGGTGCGGACTGGAAATGCCGCTCCGCATTTAGAATTTACAGCCATGCCCAAGACCCAAGGGTTTTCTTACTTGCTAGTCTTTATTGACACATTCACAGGATGGATCGAAGCGTTCCCTACTGAGACTGAGAGAGCTACAGAAGTCTGTAAAGCTCTGCTGAAGGAGATAGTGCCTAGGTTTGGGCTGCCTCGGTCACTTCAGAGTGACAACGGGCCCTCACTTACAGCCACGATACCCCAGAACCTAGCCGCATGCTTAGGCATAAAATACCAGCTCCGCTCATCCTGGAGGCCTCAAGCTTCAGGAAAGGTAGAGAGAGCCAACCAGACTCTTAAAAGGGCTCTGGCTAAGCTATGTCAGAAACACAAAATAAGTGGACACATATGCTGCCCATAGCCCTCATGAGGCTACGGACATCCCCCAAACGGCCACTATTGTTAAGTCCTTATGAAATGATGTATGGACGACCATTCTTAACTTCTGATTTGTTTCTTGACGAGGATGCCAATACACTCTTAAAACATATAATTGACCTGGGAAGGTTTCAGCAAGAACTCCAACGGTATGGAGAACAAACCACAGGAAGACTTGAAAAATCCCCAGGTAAAGCCAGGGGATCAAGTATCAGTAAAGACCTGGCAAGAAAAAGGGAGATCAAACCAGCTGTCCGAGAAATGGACAGGGCCATATCAGGTTGTTCTAGTGACTTCAACTGCTGTAAAAGTGAAGGGTCTATCTGCCTGGGTCCACAATTCTAGAATAAAACCCTATGGCCTACAGGACGGGAGACAGAAACTGAGACTCCAAAGCCAGAGGACAGCTACTCCTGTGAACCTGTTGAAGATCTCAGGCTCTTGTTCAAGCAGAAGCCCATCAATCCTGCCTCAGATAAGTAAAATGCATCATATCATGTTCTTCCTCTTTCTAATCATATCTCCGTGTATGGCTATTGATCTCTCCCTAAACGAGGCATGTTCACTTGCAAACCACACTGCTTCTCAACTGAACCTAAGCAGACCGGGCTGCATCTGCATTAATGACAAAGGTTGGGGGTATGTCCAACCCATCCCAGGGTATCACTATCAAAGGCCCACCCTTCCAGCCGAGCTATGGGCTGTTACTCAGCGCCCCCATGTGGTCGTAATATGGCCTTTTGGGGAAAGGGGGAAAAAAAACTTCATGTCTTGGTACCAGCAACAACTGTCTCTATTTACCCCCTGGATGACATCTGCAATCCCACCTGAGCCCTTATTTTCTCTCATGACTAACATCCCCCAAGTGGCCTTCCCTATCTCTCTAAAAAGCCACTCCCTAACAGGGGTGTCAGTGAGAAATCTAGACGACTCACAATGTGGGGTGAACGTCACTGTTGAAACTGAATGGAAAAACCGGGACTGGCCCTGCAGCTGGGAGACCAGCCGACGCCACCTCCGGCCAGCACGTGCCTGGCCCGGCCCGGGGCGCTTTCCGGACCACGAGCGGCCTGGCGAGGCTGCGGGAGCTCTGGCGGGGGTTGGGGATGGGGGTGGCTTGAGCGGGGAGGACGTCTCGGTGCCCCCCCACCCCCCGCCCCCCACCATCCCGTTCGCTGCTCAGGGTCACGTGGCTCCGGACGAGCGGGGCGTCGGCCCGGGGCCGCGGTCCCCGGAGCCTCCTGCGGGCTTAGGGGCAGCCCAGCCGGGGCCCCAGGCGCCCATCCTGCCGGCTGTGCAAACCCCCTGGAGTGCCTCAGCCCCGCCCTGTCCCCAAACCAAGGCCCGCCCTGCCCCCACGCCACGGGCCCAGCACAGGACCTTCCTGAGAGAGGGAACGAGCAACAGCCAGGCACACGGACAGGCACTCGCACGCACCCTCGCCAGGTGAGACAGAGGCAGAAAGAGTCGAGGGTTCAGAGAGAGACTGGAAGACAGCCTGTGGGCAGGGGGGGCCTCGGGCAGGATGCCGGGCAGCTGCAGAGAGCACCCGGCCCTGAGCAGCCAAAGCGATGGGGGCCGGGGGAGGCCACTGAGCAGCGGCGGGCCTGGAGAGGCCCAGGGTGGGAGGACACCTGAGATCTCCGCGCTCCGCGCCCCGCCCCCTCCCCCCAACCCCCTGCACGCATGCCACGCCGGGGCGCTCTGACACTAGCTTCTCTGGAGTTTTGTCACTTGAATTTCTCTCCCTCTGCTCAACTGAGTGATGACAGTGTATTGAACAGCTAGGTCATTTCCAAATAAATTAAGCTTAGTGTTTCACAGGACACCCGGACATGTATGGAGAGACCAGCACGGATGCATGGACACCAACCTTGGTAACTGGACAACCAATGGGAAATTACTGTCTGACTCAGGAGAGAGAAAGAAACCCGAACAGATGGAATGAAATGAACAGAAACACAGGCTTTGCAACTCACAACCTAATTCAATTACCAGAATAGAAACAACACTATAACCATTTTAGAAAAACAATAGACCTCTCTATGACCTTTGGTCGGGTGAGGAGTTCAAACACACAGCAAAAAAAAGCCAACTTTTCCAAGTCGTGAATATGTTAGTTCACACATTGACTTTTACATTGAAATGTGTAACAAATAAACTTAAAATCATTGACTCACTACATAAGCATGGAAGTATTTTAAATATAAACTATGTTCTATAGTATTCAGGAAGCACTTGGCACATCTCTAAGTGTATCAGACCCAAAACTGGAACGTAGTGGAAGAGTCAGGATAGTCTAAAAATGAATCCCTAACTAAAAGGAACACACAGGATTACTGTAGATAAAAAAGGTTAAAGAAGAGAAGCTAGAAATCAGTCAATAAATGTCTTAGGGGTTAGCTTAGAGTGACTAGCCTCTGCGTGACTCTTTAAATTTTTCATGTTTGCAGCTTCCAAATTTTCCATTTTGAGAATAATACTTTCGCCTCCAAACCAGAGTGACTTGGGGACACAAAGGTAGAAGTCGATAATTTTCTTTGCCTATGTCTGAATATTTACAGTCAGAGGTAGAAAAGGAGGAGTCTGTCCCTTGTCTAGATGATGTCAATCCCCAGGTGTGGGATGTCTCCAGCCCTGGTTTAGCCATAAATGTTCCACCAGTAAAGATTTCTCTGAGACCAAGTGCTCCCTAGCCCTGGAAAAGACAATATCCCTTAAAACCAGTAGCTCTTGAGGGTCTTAAACCATTAGTTAACAAATACCGAGATACTGGAACTCGAATCAGCTGTGAGTCCCCCTGCAACACCCCAATCTTGCCCGTTCAAAAACCAGATGGATCTTACCGATTCGTCCAGGGTCTAAGAGCTGTTAATGAAGCTGTGGTTCCCATCCACCCCATAGTCCCAAACCCATATACCCTCCTATCCCAAGTCCCAGGAAATGCCAAGTACTTCTCAGTCTTGGACCTTCAAGGTGCTTTCTTTTGCATTCCTCTCCATCCTGAATCCCAAAAACTCTTTGCTTTTGAGTGGCGGGACTTGGAAACAAGAGAGACCATACAACTCTCGACTGGACTCGAGTACCCCAGCGTTTAGACACAGCCCTCATATCTTCGGGACTTCCTCGGGGAGAGAACTAAGGGAATTAACTTTAACAAACAGTAGTCTAATACAGTATGTGGATGACTTGCTCATAGCTAGGCCAGATTTTACCAGCTCTCAAATGGACACTATTTAAAACGCTAACTTTCCTGTATGAAAAGGGTTATCGAGTATCCCCCAAGTAGGCTCAGATTAGCTTAACCCAAGTAAAATACCTTGGATTTATAATTACGGAGAGAAAAAGAATGCCTGACCCCGAGGGGAGATCCCTCATCTTAAATGCCCCGTACCCCCAAACAAAACAACAGCTTAGGGGATTTTTAGGAAGGACCGGGTTTTGCAGGATCTGGATTCCTAATTATGGCAATCTGGCCAGACCCCTATATGAAAATTTAAGGGGGAAAGAGGAAGAGCCACTCGACTGGCATGAGACCTGCAAGGTGGCCTTTAATGCCCTAAAAGAGTCCATCACTACAGCCCCAGCTTTAGGCCTCCCCAACCTGGAGAAGCCTTTTAGACTCTATGTTTCTGGAAGGACAGGAACTGCTCTTGGGGTGTTAGAGCAGATGATGGGGCCCGTATAACAACCTGTGGCTTATCTCTCAAAATAACTAGATGAGGTGGCCAGAGGGCGGCCCACTTGCCTCCGGGCAGTAGCAGGCACTGCTCTTATGGTTAAGGAGGCATCTAAGCTGACCCTGGGTCAGCCCACTACAGTGTATACGCCTCACCGGGTGCAAGCAGTCTTGGAAACGAAAGGGGACAGGTGGATGACAGGAGGAAGGATCACCCAATACCAAGCCCTCCTCCTTGACACTCCAGAAATAAAGTTGAGGGTCTGCCAAACTTTAAATCCAGCAACCTTACTGCCAGATCCCCCTACCTCCCCTCTGGATCACCAATGCATACAAATCACAGACGAGTTATACTCTTCTCGCCGGGACCTATCAGAGACACCTTTATCTGACCCAGAGGAAAACTGGCACACAGATGGCAGCAGTTTTGTAGAAAAGGGAGAGAGGAAAGCAGGATATGCTGTAGCAAGCCTGGAAGAAACTAAGGAAAGTGGGTCTCTTCCCCCAGACACCTCAGCCCAGAAAGCTGAACTTTTTGCCCTGACAAGAGCTTTGGAGTTAGGAGAAGGAAAGAGGATTAATGTGTGTATGGACTCTAAGTATGCTTTCCTCATTCTGCATGCCCGTGCAGCAATTTGGAAAGAAAGAGGGATGCTCAGTGCCCGAAGCTCTGCTATTAAACACAAAGAGCTCATTCTCAGGCTCCTGGAGGCAGTCAAACTTCCTGCAAAATTAGCTGTCATCCACTGCAAGAGTCACCAAAAGGGGCAAGAAAAAGAGGCTCAGGGAAATAGGAAAGCTGATCAAGAGGCAGGACGAGCTGCCGGGGAAGCTACCTCTGCCACTGCTATCTGCCCCTTTTCCCCATGGAAACCCTGACTCCAGATTTTTCCCCAGGGGGACATTCCCGATATGCTGAGCGCGGCTGGGAGATTGGGTCACATGGGTGGTTTCAGCCTGATCAGACCCAAATAATACTCCCTGATTCTCAGGTTTAAAACATTACTAACTCCTTACATAAGAGCGCCCATTTTGGAAAAGATAATCTAGAAATCTTGCTTAAGCCTATTCTCTCCCATCCCCAGTTAGCTAAGGTTGTTAAACAAGTCACACAAAATTGTGACACCTGTCTAAAAAATAACCCAAAAACCAGACCTCCTCTAATTACACCTGTCCAACATCGGGGATCATACCCAGGAGCGGACTGGCAAGTAGAATTTACAGCCATGCCCAAGACCCAAGGGTTTTCTTACTTGCGAGTCTTTATTGACACATTCACAGGATGGATCGAAGGGTTCCCTACTGAGACTGAGAGAGCTACAGAAGTCTGTAAAGCTCTGCTGAAGGAGATAGTGTCTAGGTTTGGGCTGCCTCGGTCACTTAAGAGTGACAACGGGCCCTCACTTACAGCCACGATACCCCAGAACCTAGCCACATGCTTAGGCATAAAATACCAGCTCCGCTCATCCTGGAGGCCTCAAGCTTCAGGAAAGGTAGAGAGAGCCAACCAGACTCTTAAAAGGGCTCTGGCTAAGCTATGTCAGAAACACATAATAAGTGGACACATATGCTGCCCATAGCCCACATGAGGCTACGGACATCCCCCAAACGGCCACTATTGTTAAGTCCTTATGAAATGATGTATGGACGACCATTCTGAACTTCTGATTTGTTTCTTGACGAGGATGCCAATACACTCTTAAAACATATAATTGACCTGGGAAGGTTTCAGCAAGAACTCCAACGGTATGGAGAACAAACCACAGGAAGACTTGAAAAATCCCCAGGTAAAGCCAGGGGATCAAGTATCAGTAAAGACCTGGCAAGAAAAAGGGAGTCTAAACCAGCTGTCCGAGAAATGGACAGGGCCATATCAGGTTGTTCTAGTGACTTCAACTGCTGTAAAAGTGAAGGGTCTATCTGCCTGGGTCCACAATTCTAGAATAAAACCCTATGGCCTACAGGAGGGGGAGACAGAAACTGAGACTCCAAAGCCAGAGGACAGCTATTCCTGTGAACCTGTTGAAGATCTCAGGCTCTTGTTCAAGCAGAACCCCATCAATCCTGCCTCAGATAAGTAAAATGCATCATATGATGTTCTTCCTCTTTCTAATCAAATCTCCCTGTATGGCTGTTGATCTCTCCCTAAACGAGGCATGTTCACTTGCAAACCACACTGCTTCTCAACTCAACCTAACCAGCCCGGGCTGCATCTGCATTAATGACAAAGGTTGGGGGTATGTCCAACCCATCCCAGGGTATCACTATCAAAGGCCCACCCTTCCAGCCGAGCTATGGGCTGTTACTCAGCGACCCCATGTGGTCGTAATATGGCCTTTTGGGGAAAGGGGGAAAAAAAACTTCATGTCTTGGTACCAGCAACAACTGTCTCTATTTACCCCCTGGATTACATCTGCAATCCCACCTGAGCCCTTATTTTCTCTCATGACTAATATCCCCCAAGTGACCTTCCATATCTCTCTAAAAAGCCACTCCCAACAGGGGTGTCAGTGAGAAATCTAGACGACTCACAATGTGGGGTGACCGTCACTGTTGAAACTGATGGGAAAAACCGGGACAGGCCCTGCAGCTGGGAGACCAGCCGACGCCACCCCCGGCCAGCACGCGCCTGGCCCGGCCCGGGGCGCTTCCCGGACACCGAGCGCCCTGGCGAGGCTGCGGGAGCTCTGGCGGGGTTTGGGGAGGGGGGTGGCTTGAGCGGGGAGGACGTCTCGGTGCCCCCCCACCCCCGGCCCCCACCATCACGTTCGCTGCTCAGAGTCACGTGGATCCGGACGAGCGGGGCGTCGGTCCGGGGCCGCGGTCCCCGGAGCCTCCTGCGGGCTTAGGGGCAGCCCAGCCGGGGCCACAGGCGCCCATCCTGAAGGCTGTGCAAACCCCATGGAGTGCCTCAGCCCCGCCCTGTCCCCAAACCAAGGCCCGCCCTGCCCCCACGCCACGGGCCCAGCACAGGACCTTCCAGAGAGAGCGGACGAGCGACAGCCAGGCACAAGGACAGGCACTCGCACGCACCCACGCCAGGTGAGACAGAGGCAGAAAGAGTCGAGGGTTCAGAGAGAGACTGGAAGACAGCGTGTGGGCAGGGCGGGCCTCGGGCAGGATGCCGGGCAGCTGCAGAGACCACCCGGCCCTGAGCAGCCAAAGCGATGGGGGCGTGGGGAGGCCACTGAGCAGCGGCGGGCCTGGAGAGGCCCAGGGTGGGAGGACACCTGAGATCTCCGTGCTCCGCGCCCTGCCCCCCTCCCCCCAACCCCCGGCACGCATGCCACGCAGGGGCGCTCTGACACTAGCTTCTCTGGAGTTTTGTCACTTGAATTTCTCTCCCTCTGCTCAACTGAGTGATGACAGTGTATTGAACAGCTAGGTCATTTCCAAATAAATTAAGCTTAGTGTTTCACAGGACACCCGGACATGTATGGAGAGACCAGCACGGATGCATGGACACCAACCTTGGTAACTGGACAACCAATGGGAAATTACTGTCTGACTCAGGAGAGAGAAAGAAACCCGAACAGATGGAATGAAATGAACAGAAACACAGGCTTTGCAACTCACACCCTAATTCAATTACCAGAAAATAAACAACACTATAACCATTTTAGAAAAACAATAGACCTCTCTATGCCCTTTGGTCGGGTGAGGAGTTCAAACACACAGCAAAAAAAAGCCAACTTTTCCAAGTCGTGAATATGCTAGTTCACACATTGACTTTTACATTGAAATGTGTAACAAATAAACTTAAAATCATTGACTCACTACATACGCATGGAAGTATTTTAAATATAAACTATGTTCTATAGTACTCAGGAAGCACTTGGCACATCTCTAAGTGTATCAGACCCAAAACTGGAACGTAGTGGAAGAGTCAGGATAGTCTAAAAATGAATCCCTAACTAAAAGGAACACACAGGATTACTGTAGATAAAAAAGGTTAAAGAAGAGAAGCTAGAAATCAGTCAATAAATGTCTTAGGGGTTAGCTTAGAGTGACTAGCCTCTGCATGACTCTTTAAATTTTTCATGTTTGCAGCTTCCAAATTTTCCATTTTGAGAATAATACTTTCGCCTCCAAACCAGAGTGACTTGGGGACACAAAGGTAGAAGTCGATAATTTTCTTGGCCTATGTCTGAATATTTACAGTCAGAGGTAGAAAAGGAGGAGTCTGTCCCTTGTCTAGATGATGTCAATCCCCAGGTGTGGGATGTCTCCAGCCCTGGTTTAGCCAGAAATGTTCCACCAGTAAAGATTTCTCTGAGACCAAGTGCTCCCTAGCCCTGGAAAAGACAATATCCCTTAAAACCAGTAGCTCTTGAGGGTCTTAAACCATTAGTTAACAAATACCGAGATACTGGAACTCGAATCAGCTGTGAGTCCCCCTGCAACACCCCAATCTTGCCCGTTCAAAAACCAGACGGATCTTATCGATTCGTCCAGGATCTAAGAGCTGTTAGTGAAGCTGTGGTTCCCATCCACCCCATAGTCCCAAACCCATATACCCTCCTATCCCAAGTCCCAGGAAATGCCAAGTACTTCTCAGTCTTGGACCTTCAAGGTGCTTTCTTTTGCATTCCTCTCCATCCTGAATCCCAAAAACTCTTTGCTTTTGAGTGGCGGGACTTGGAAACAAGAGAGACCATACAACTCTCGACTGGACTCGACTACCCCAAGGGTTTAGGGACAGCCCTCATATCTTCGGGACTTCCTCAGGGAGAGAACTAAGGGAATTAACTTTAACAAACAGTAGTCTAATACAGTATGTGGATGACTTGCTCATAGCTAGGCCAGATTTTACCAGCTCTCAAATGGACACTATTTAAAACGCTAACTTTCCTGTATGAAAAGGGTTATCGAGTATCCCCCAAGTAGGCTCAGATTAGCTTAACCCAAGTAAAATACCTTGGATTTATAATTACGGAGAGAAAAAGAATGCCTGACCCCGAGGGGAGATCCCTCATCTTAAATGCCCCGTACCCCCAAACAAAACAACAGCTTAGGGGATTTTTAGGAAGGACCGGGTTTTGCAGGATCTGGATTCCTAATTATGGCAATCTGGCCAGACCCCTGTATGAAAATTTAAGGGGGAAAGAGGAGGAGCCACTCGACTGGCATGAGACCTGCAAGGTGGCCTTTAATGCCCTAAAAGAGTCCATCACTACAGCCCCAGCTTTAGGCCTCCCCAACCTGGAGAAGCCTTTTAGACTCTATGTTTCTGGAAGGACAGGAACTGCTCTTGGGGTGTTAGAGCAGATGATGGGGCCCGTATAACAACCTGTGGCTTATCTCTCAAAATAACTCGATGAGGTGGACAGAGGGTGGCCCACTTGCCTCCGGGCAGTAGCAGGCACCGCTCTTATGGTTAAGGAGGCATCTAAGCTGACCCTGGGTCAGCCCACTACAGTGTATACGCCTCACCGGGTGCAAGCAGTCTTGGAAACGAAAGGGGACAGGTGGATGACAGGAGGAAGGATCACCCAATACCAAGCCCTCCTCCTTGACACTCCAGAAATAAAGTTGAGGGTCTGCCAGACTTTAAATCCAGCAACCTTACTGCCAGATCCCCCTACCTCCCCTCTGGATCACCAATGCATACAAATCACAGACGAGTTATACTCTTCTCGCCGGGACCTATCAGAGACACTTTACCTGACCCAGAGGAAAACTGGCACACAGATGGCAGCAGTTTTGTAGAAAAGGGAGAGAGGAAAGCAGCATATGCTGTAGCAAGCCTGGAAGAAACTAAGGAAAGTGGGTCTCTTCCCCCAGACACCTCAGCCCAGAAAGCTGAACTTTTTGCCCTGACAAGAGCTTTGGAGTTAGGAGAAGGAAAGAGGATTAATGTGTGTATGGACTCTAAGTATGCTTTCCTCATTCTGCATGCCCGTGCAGCAATTTGGAAAGAAAGAGGGATGCTTAGTGCCCGAAGCTCTGCTATTAAACACAAAGAGCTCATTCTCAGGCTCCTGGAGGCAGTCAAACTTCCTGCAAAATTAGCTGTCATCCACTGCAAGAGTCACCAAAAGGGGCAAGAAAAAGAGGCTCAGGGAAATAGGAAAGCTGATCAAGAGGCAGGACGAGCTGCCGGGGAAGCTACCTCTGCCACTGCTATCTGCCCCTTTTCCCCATGGAAACCCTGACTCCAGATTTTACCCCAGGGGGACATTCCCGATATGCTGAGCGGGGCTGGGAGATTGGGTCACATGGGTGGTTTCAGCCTGATCAGGCCCAAATAATACTCCCTGATTCTCAGGTTTAAAACATTACTAACTCCTTACATAAGAGCACCCATTTTGGAAAAGATAATCTAGAAATCTTGCTTAAGCCTATTCTCTCCCAACCCCAGTTAGCTAAGGTTGTTAAACAAGTCACACAAAATTGTGACACCTGTCTAAAAAATAACCCAAAAACCAGACCTCCTCTAATTACACCTGTCCAACATCGGGGATCATACCCAGGAGCGGACTGGCAAGTAGAATTTACAGCCATGCCCAAGACCCAAGGGTTTTCTTACTTGCGAGTCTTTATTGACACATTCACAGGATGGATCGAAGCGTTCCCTACTGAGACTGAGAGAGCTACAGAAGTCTGTAAAGCTCTGCTGAAGGAGATAGTGCCTAGGTTTGGGCTGCCTCGGTCACTTCAGAGTGACAACGGGCCCTCACTTACAGCCACGGTACCCCAGAACCTAGCCACATGCTTAGGCATAAAATACCAGCTCCGCTCATCCTGGAGGCCTCAAGCTTCAGGAAAGGTAGAGAGAGCCAACCAGACTCTTAAAAGGGCTCTGGCTAAGCTATGTCAGAAACACATAATAAGTGGACACATATGCTGCCCATAGCCCTCATGAGGCTACGGACATCCCCCAAACGGCCACTATTGTTAAGTCCTTATGAAATGATGTATGGACGACCATTCTGAACTTCTGATTTGTTTCTTGACGAGGATGCCAATACACTCTTAAAACATATAATTGACCTGGGAAGGTTTCAGCAAGAACTCCAACGGTATGGAGAACAAACCACAGGAAGACTTGAAAAATCTCCAGGTAAAGCCAGGGGATCAAGTATCAGTAAAGACCTGGCAAGAAAAAGGGAGTCCAAACCAGCTGTCTGAGAAATGGACAGGGCCATATCAGGTTGTTCTAGTGACTTCAACTGCTGTAAAATTGAAGGGTCTATCTGCCTGGGTCCACAATTCTAGAATAAAACCCTATGGCCTACAGGAGGGGGAGACAGAAACTGAGACTCCAAAGCCAGAGGACAGCTATTCCTGTGAACCTGTTGAAGATCTCAGGCTCTTGTTCAAGCAGAACCCCATCAATCCTGCCTCAGATAAGTAAAATGCATCATATGATGTTCTTCCTCTTTCTAATCATATCTCCCTGCATGGCTATTGATCTCTCCCTAAACGAGGCATGTTCACTTGCAAACCACACTGCTTCTCAACTCAACCTAACCAGCCCGGGCTGCATCTGCATTAATGACAAAGGTTGGGGCTATGTCCAACCCATCCCAGGGTATCACTATCAAAGGCCCACCCTTCCAGCCGAGCTATGGGCTGTTACTCAGCGCCCCCATGTGGTCGTAATATGGCCTTTTGGGGAAAGGGGGAAAAAAAACTTCATGTCTTGGTACCAGCAACAACTGTCTCTATTTACCCCCTGGATGACATCTGCAATCCCACCTGAGCCCTTATTTTCTCCCATGACTAAAATCCCCCAAGTGACCTTCCCTATCTCTCTAAAAAGTCACTCCCTAACAGGGGTGTCAGTGAGAAATCTAGACGACTCACAATGTGGGGTGACCATCACTGTTGAAACTGATGGGAAAAACCGGGACAGGCCCTGCAGCTGGGAGACCAGCCGACGCCACCCCCGGCCAGCACGCGCCTGGCCCGGACCGGGGCGCTTCCCGCAACCCGAGCGGCCTGGCGAGGCTGCAGGAGCTCTGGCGGGGGTTGGGGAGGGGGGTGGCTTGAGCGGGGAGGACGTCTCGGTGCCCCCCCACCCCCCGCCCCCCACCATCCCGTTCGCTGATCAGGGTCACGTGGCTCCGGACAAGCGGGGCGTCGGCCCGGGGCCGCGGTACCCGGAGCATCCTGCGGGCTTAGGGGCAGCCCAGCCGGGGCCACAGGCACCCATCCTGCCGGCTGTGCAAACCCCCTGGAGTGCCTCAGCCCCGCCCTGTCCCCAAACCGAGGACCGCCCTGCCCCCACGCCACGGGCCCAGCACAGGACCTTCCTGAGAGAGCGGACGAGCGACAGCCAGGCACACGGACAGGCACTCGCACGCACCCACGCCAGGTGAGACAGAGGCAGAAAGAGTCGAGGGTTCAGAGAGAGACTGGAAGACAGCGTGTGGGCAGGGGGGGCCTCTGGCAGGATGCCGGGCAGCTGCAGAGACCACCCGGAAATGAGCAGCCAAAGTGATGGGCGCGGGGGGAGGCCACTGAGCAGAGGCGGGCCTGGAGAGGCCCAGGGTGGGAGGACACCTGAGATCTCCCCGCTCTGCTCCCCGCCCCCCTCCCCCCAACCCCCTGCACGCATGCCACGCCGGGGCGCTCTAACACTAGCTTCTCTGGAGTTTTGTCACTTGAATTTCTCTCCCTCTGCTCAACTGAGTGATGACAGTGTATTGAACAGCTAGGTCATTTCCAAATAAATTAAGCTTAGTGTTTCACAGGACACCCGGGCATGTATGGAGAGACCAGCAAGGATGCATGGACACCAACCTTGGTAACTGGACAACCAATGGGAAATTACTGTCTGACTCAGGAGAGAGAAAGAAACCCGAACAGATGGAATGAAATGAACAGAAACACAAACTTTGCAACTCACACCCCAATTCAATTACCGAAAAAATCAACAACAATATAACCATTTTAGAAAACAATAGACCTCTCCATGACCTTTCGTCCAGTGAGGAGTTCTTACACACAACAAAAAAAGCCACCTTTTCCAAATCGAGAATATGTTAGTTCACACATTGACTTTTACATTGAAATGTGTAACAAATAAACTTAAAATCATTGACTCACTACATACACCTGGAAGTATTTTAAACATAAAATATGTTCTATAGTATTCAGGAAGCACTTGGCACATCTGTAAGTGTATCAGACCCCAAACTGGAACTTAATGGAAGAGTCAGGATAGTCTAAAAATGAATCCCTAACTAAAAGGAATACACAGGATTACGTAGATCAAAAAGGTTAAAAAGAGGAACTAGAAATCAGTCAGTAAATGTTTGAGGGGTTAGCCTAGAGTGACTAGCCTCTGCGTTACTTTTTAAATTTTTCATGTTTGCATCTTCCAAATTTTCCATGCTGAGAATAATACTTTCCTATCAGTTTCGAGATCAGTCTCACACTAAAGACAGTAAGAGTGGAATAGGAAATAAGAAATGCTTGGCGGGGGGGGGGGGGAAGAAATGCTTGAACTAAAGGTGGTACTGATGAAATTATTTGCAGGGCAGCCAAGGAGTCACAGATGTAGAGAACAGACTTATGGACACTGGCAGGTGTGAGGAAGAAGAGGGTGAGATGAATGCAGAGGAACATGGAAACATAGTACCATACGTTAAAAGAGATGCCAATGCAATTTGCTGTATGACTCAGGGGACTCAAACAGGGGCTCTGCAACAAGCTAGAGGGGTGGAACGGAGAGGAGGTGATGGGAGAGAGGTTCAGGAGGGAGGAGACATATGTACACCTGTGGCTCATTCACGTTGATATTTGGCAACAAAATTCTGTAAAGCAACTATCCTTCAATTGAAAGAAAAAGTCATGTTTGGACTTACCAAACAAGGTCTTGTGTACTTCTAGCATGGCCTTCTGTTTCGTGCTGCCATCCTTAATTCATCTTCCATATCATTAAACAGACTAGTCAAGTTTTTGCCAAAAACATCTTGAGCTCCTGCATCATGCTGATCAACTGCCTTCTCTCGATCCAGTATAGAATGGATACCAAAGAATACTTTTGTCGTTTCTTCAAGTGATTGAAGCCACTCTATGTGACTTTAAAAAATAAATGTGGATAAGACGGATATGACCAAAGCAATCTAATGACAATATCTGTGCTTCATTAAAGATCTGCAGAGAACTAGTAAATTTTTTGTTTCGTATCAGAAGAATTTTTTAAATCCACAGCAACATTTCTTTCACGTCCGATAGCCATCTAGACAAGGAAAACTGATTTTACCAATCAATGTCCCTAGTTCTGCCCCCTCACCGTTTTTTACCCAATATGTGTTACTCAGGCAGGAGACCCTAGTTCAATTCCTGGGTCAGGAAGATCTGCTGGAGAAGGGATAGGCTACCCACTCCAGTATTAGTGGGCTTCCCTTGTGGCACAGTTGGTAAAGAATCATTCCTCTGTACCAAGAGTAGCTCAACTCCTCTCAAAGCAAATACAGGACGGTAGTAACTATGCAGGACAAAGCTGATTCTGTATATTTATAGTACTCACTCATGAGCTTGACAGAGGTCCTAGATCTGTTACCACATTTTTTTTTTAAGTGATATCTGCATGTGCAGGTGAAAGTGGCTCAGTTCGTGCCTGACTCTTTGCAGTCCCAAGGACTATACAGTCCATGGAATTCTCTAGGCCAGAATACTGGAGTGGGTAGCCTATCCTTTCTCCAGCGGATCTTCCCGACCCAGGACTCAAAGCGGGGTCTCCTGCGTTGCAGGCAGATTCTTTAGCAGCTGAGCTAGTAGGGCTTCACTGGTGGCTCAGTTGCTAAAGAATATCTGCATAATTTTCTATCGATTTGGAATTAGCAATCTGTCTGTGAGCAGGGCCGGTCATAAGCAGCTTCTGTGAGAAAACAGAAGCATGTCTGCCTGACTTGCTTCTCTGGGGAGCTTTCACTGTTCTTGCGCTAGTGCACATGGCAAGTTTCTAAGTGAGAAAGTAATGGCTACTATCACAGCTGGCCACTGAGGTACTTAATGGCAGAGGCAATCCCAGCTCTGCCAAGCAGTAGACATCACGAAATCAGCTATTGTCATTGTAGCCAAGTTCCGTGAATTTGTGGTGTTATTTGCTGTGTTCTTCAAGAAGATGCCTTCGCCCTGCCAGTAAGACATATTTCCATAACACACAGCCATGCACTCAATCGATGTGCATCCTCCAGTAAAGCCCAGCCCCGATGTCTTAGAGGAGCCTCTCTGCCCATTGTCATAAGCCAGTCTAATTTTCTGTGAGACTGTGAAAACTCAGTGTCTTTATTATGCTTGTGCTTCTGATGGGAGGTCTGAGAAGGCACTTCTGAAGGTTTATTCCTACCAGTCGTTGTCATATTTATCGAGTCTTTATTTTATATTTTTTTCTTATTTTTTACTTCTACCAGTTTCTTGCTACCAGCCCGTCTCCCTCCACCCTCGTGCACACACGGTCAGTCATGGAATCCCGTGGACTTCAGCCCGCCAGACTCCTCTGCCCATGGAGTTTTCCAGGCAAGAATACTGGAGTGCGTTGCCATTTCCTTCTCCATGTATGGAGTCTTTAAAGATTCCATCACTGAGGTGTTGCTTCTCCACTTGTACATGCCCTTCCGCCCTAAGTGCAGTAGAAGTCATCCCCACTTCCCAACATATCTGTCTTCCGTCCTCTGGATTATGTATTGCTTGAGCTCACCACAGCGTCAGGATATTCTAGAAACCCTTCTGATTGCAGTCTCTTCGGGAGGTTACAAGTGCTTCAAACCTCAGAATTTTACAAAGCACTTTTTACGACCTCAGCTGAAAGGGAAGTCAACACTCAGTGACAGTCACACGCTTCCATGGCCTGGACTTGATTATGGGCTGTGCTTTCATAATCATCGTGTTTCCGATACCAACTAAGATGTCACTGAGAAATTTTTTTCTTTCTCATCATTGTATCTTTCATGTTTATTTAGATATATTATGGGTTTTCCTATATATCTTCCCTTAGGGATGAGGGTCTGAAGTCAGTAGAACTTACTACAACTGATTTCCAGTTAGCTGTGTTAGGACAGGAAAAAGAATGACCAGCTGCTGGATTCTTAAGATTATGTATGAAAATATTATTCGTTTTACTGTGTGAAGTCATCCGATTCTAACTTTCTGAAGTAGGCATTCAGAAAAATCAAAAAAAATCGCCTAACTACTAGGCGGTCTCCCATCCAAGTACTGACCAGGCCCGACCTGCACAGTTTCCCAGATCAGAGGAGAGAGGGCACGTTCAGGGTGGTATTGCCTTAGACCGAGGCGGCTGCCAGGCGCTGCAGGAGCCCCGCGTTTCGCCTCCCTTGCGGTCTGACCTGCCGGTCGGGCCTGGGGCTGCAGTTCTCGAGCGGGCTCGCGCTGCACTTGAGACGCACGACCCGCGACTGGACTCCGGCCGGCCAGAGCCTGCAGCTCGGCGGCCAGCGGAGGGCGCCCCCGCTCCGCACACCGCGAGCCCAGGCCAGCACGAGTCTGGCCCGGCCAGCAGGGGCCTGGCGTGCCTTCGGAACCTGGGGTGGGGGGAGGGGTGTTGGGAAGAGCAGCGAGGACATCTCGGTGCCCCCTCACCCCCTGTCACCCACCATGCCGTTCGCTGCTCAGGGTCAGGTGGCTCCGGACGAGCGGGGCTTCGGCCCGAGTCTGCAGTCCCCGGAGCCTCCTGGAGTTAGGGGCAGCACACCGGGGCCCCAGGCTCCCATCCTGCCGGCTGTGCAAACCCCCTGGAGTGCCTCAGCCCCGCCCTGTCCCCAAACCGAGGCCCGCCCTGCCCCCATGCCATGGACCCAGCACAGGACCTTTTGAGAGAGCGGACGAGCGAAAGCCAGGCACACGGACAGGCACTCGCAAGCACCCACACCAGGTGAGACAGAGGCAGAAAGAGTCGAGGGTTCAGAGAGAGACTGGAAGACAGCGTGTGGGCAGGGGGGGCCTCGGGCAGGATGCCGGGCAGCTACAGAGACCACCCGGCCCTGAGCAGCCAAAGCGAAGGGGGCGGGGGGAGGCCACTGAGCAGCGGTGGGCCTGGAGAGGCCCAGGGTGGGAGGACAACTGAGATCTCCAGGCTCTGCGCCCCGCACCCCTCCCCCCAACCCCATGCACGCATGCCACGCAGGGGCGCTCTGACACTAGCTTCTCTGGAGTTTTGTCACTTGAATTTCTCTCCCTCTGCTCAACTGAGTGATGACAGTGTATTGAACAGCTAGGTCATTTCCAAATAAATTAAGCTTAGTGTTTCACAGGACACCCGGACATGTATGGAGAGACCAGCACGGATGCATGGACACCAACCTTGGTAACTGGACAACCAATGGGAAATTACTGTCTGACTCAGGAGAGAGAAAGAAACCCGAACAGATGGAATGAAATGAACAGAAACACAAGCTTTGCAACTCACACCCTAATTCAATTACCAGAGAATAAACAACACTATAACCATTTTAGAAAAACAATAGACCTCTCCATGACCTTTGGTCGGGTGAGGAGTTCAAACACACACCAAAAAAATGCAACTTTTCCAAGTCGTGAATACGTTAGTTCACACATTGATTTTTACATTGAAATGTGTAACAAATAAACTTAAAATCATTGACTCACTACATAAGCATGGAAGTATTTTAAATATAAAATATGTTCTATAGTATTCAGGAAGCACTTGGCACATCTCTAAGTGTATCAGACCCAAAATTGGAACGTAGTGGAAGAGTCAGGATAGTTTAAAATTAATCCCTAACTAAAAGGAACACACAGGATTACTGTAGATAAAAAAGGTTAAAGAAGAGAAGCTAGAAATCAGTCAATAAATGTCTTAGGGGATAGCTTAGAGTGACTAGCCTCTGCGTGACTCTTTAAATTTTTCATGTTTGCAGCTTCCAAATTTTCCATTTTGAGAAGAATACTTTCGCCTCCAAACCAGAGTGACTTGGGGACACAAAGGTAGAAGTCGATAATTTTCTTTGCCTACGTCTGAATATTTACAGTCAGAGGTAGAAAAGGAGGTGTCTGTCCCTTGTCTAGATGATGTCAATCCCCAGGTGTGGGATGTCTCCAGCCCTGGTATAGCCATAAATGTTCCACCAGTAAAGATTTCTCTGAGACCAAATCCTCCCTTGTCCTGGAAAAGACAATATCCCTTAAAATCAGTAGCTCTTGAGGGTCTTAAACCATTAGTTAACAAATACCGAGATACTGGAACTCGAATCAGCTGTGAGTCCCCCTGCAACACCCTAATATTGCCCGTTCAAAAACCAGATGGATCTTACCGATTCATCCAGGATCTAAGAGCTGTTAATGAAGCTGTGGTTCCCATCCACCCCATAGTCCCAAACCCATATACCCTCCTATCCCAAGTCCCAGGAAATGCCAAGTACTTCTCAGTCTTGGACCTTCAAGGTGCTTTCTTTTGCATTCCTCTCCATCCTGAATCCCAAAAACTCTTTGCTTTTGAGTGGCGGGACTTGGAAACAAGAGAGACCATACAACTCTCGACTGGACTCGACTACCCCAAGGGTTGAGGGACAGCCCTCATATCTTCGGGACTCCTCGGGGAGAGAACTAAGGGAATTAACTTTAACAAACAGTAGTCTAATACAGTATGTGGATGACTTGCTCATAGCTAGGCCAGATTTTACCAGCTCTCAAATGGACACTATTTAAAACGCTAACTTTCCTGTATGAAAACGGTTATTGAGTATCCCCCAAGTAGGCTCAGATTAGCTTAACCCAAGTAAAATACCTTGGATTTATAATTACGGAGAGAATAAGAATGCCTGACCCCGAGGGGAGATCCCTCATCTTAAATACCCCGTACCCCCAAACAAAACAACAGCTTAGGGGATTTTTAGGAAGGACCGGGTTTTGCAGGATCTGGATTCCTAATTATGGCAATCTGGCCAGACCCCTATATGAAAATTTAAGGGGGAAAGAGGAAGAGCCACTCGACTGGCATGAGACCTGCAAGGTGGCTTTAATGTCCTAAAAGAGTCCATCACTACAGCCCCAGCTTTAGGCCTCCCCAACCTGGAGAAGCCTTTTAGACTCTATGTTTCTGGAAGGACAGGAACTGCTCTTGGGGTGTTAGAGGAGATGATGTGGCCCGAATTACAACCTGTGTCTTATCTCTCAAAATAACTAGATGAGGTGGCCAGAGGGTGGCCCACTTGCCTCCGGGCAGTAGCAGCCACTGCTCTGATGGTTAAGGAGGCATCTAAGCTGACCCTGGGTCAGCCCACCACAGTGTATACGCCTCACCGGGTGCAAGCAGTCTTGGAAACGAAAGGGGACAGGTGGATGACAGGGGGAAGGATCACCCAATACCAAGCCCTCCTCCTTGACACTCCAGAAATAAAGTTGAGGGTCTGCCAGACTTTAAATCCAGCAACCTTACTGCCAGATCCCCCTACCTCCCCTCTGGATCACCAATGCATACAAATCACAGACGAGTTATACTCTTCTCGCCGGGACCTATCAGAGACACCTTTATCTGACCCAGAGGAAAACTGGCACACAGATTGCAGCAGTTTTGTAGAAAAGGGAGAGAGGAAAGCAGGATATGCTGTAGCGAGCCTGGAAGAAACTAAGGAAAGTGGGTCTCTTCCCCCAGACACCTCAGCCCAGAAAGCTGAACTTTTTGCCCTGACAAGAGCTTTGGAGTTAGGAGAAGGAAAGAGGATTAATGTGTGTATGGACTCTAAGTATGCTTTCCTCATTCTGCATGCCCGTGCAGCAATTTGGAAAGAAAGAGGGATGCTCAGTGCCCGAAGCTCTGCTATTAAACACAAAGAGCTCATTCTCAGGCTCCTGGAGGCAGTCAAACTTCCTGCAAAATTAGCTGTCATCCACTGCAAGAGTCACCAAAAGGGGCAAGAAAAAGAGGCTCAGGGAAATAGGAAAGCTGATCAAGAGGCAGGACCCGCTGCCGGGGAAGCTACCTCTGCCACTGCTATCTGCCCCCTTTTCCCCAAGGAAACCCTGACTCCAGATTTTACCCCAGGGGGACATTCCCGATATGCTGAGCGGGGTTGGGAGATTGGGTCACATGGGTGGTTTCAGCCTGATCAGGCCCAAATAATACTCCCTGATTCTCAGGTTTAAAACATTACTAACTCCTTACATAAGAGCGCCCATTTTGGAAAAGATAATCTAGAAATCTTGCTTAAGCCTATTCTCTCCCATCCGGGTTAGCTAAGGTTGTTAAATAAGTCACACAAAATTGTGACACCTTTCTAAAAAATAACCCAAAAACCAGACCTCCTCTAATTACACCTGTCCAACATCGGGGATCATACCCAGGTGCGGACTGGAAATGCCGCTCCGCATTTAGAATTTACAGCCATGCCCAAGACCCAAGGGTTTTCTTACTTGCTAGTCTTTATTGACACATTCACAGGATGGATCGAAGCGTTCCCTACTGAGACTGAGAGAGCTACAGAAGTCTGTAAAGCTCTGCTGAAGGAGATAGTGCCTAGGTTTGGTCTGCCTCGGTCACTTCAGAGTGACAACGGGCCCTCACTTACAGCCACGATACCCCAGAACCTAGCCGCATGCTTAGGCATAAAATACCAGCTCCGCTCATCCTGGAGGCCTCAAGCTTCAGGAAAGGTAGAGAGAGCCAACCAGACTCTTAAAAGGGCTCTGGCTAAGCTATGTCAGAAACACAAAATAAGTGGACACATATGCTGCCCATAGCCCTCATGAGGCTACGGACATCCCCCAAACGGCCACTATTGTTAAGTCCTTATGAAATGATGTATGGACGACCATTCTTAACTTCTGATTTGTTTCTTGACGAGGATGCCAATACACACTTAAAACATATAATTGACCTGGGAAGGTTTCAGCAAGAACTCCAACGGTATGGAGAACAAACCACAGGAAGACTTGAAAAATCCCCAGGTAAAGCCAGGGGATCAAGTATCAGTAAAGACCTGGCAAGAAAAAGGGAGTCCAAACCAGCTGTCCGAGAAATGGACAGGGCCATATCAGGTTGTTCTAGTGACTTCAACTGCTGTAAAAGTGAAGGGTCTATCTGCCTGGGTCCACAATTCTAGAATAAAACCCTATGGCCTACAGGAGGGGGAGACAGAAACTGAGACTCCAAAGCCAGAGGACAGCTACTCCTGTGAACCTGTTGAAGATCTCAGGCTCTTGTTCAAGCAGAAGCCCATCAATCCTGCCTCAGATAAGTAAAATGCATCATATGATGTTCTTCCTCTTTCTAATCATATCTCCGTGTATGGCTATTGATCTCTCCCTAAACGAGGCATGTTCACTTGCAAACCACACTGCTTCTCAACTGAACCTAAGCAGACCGGGCTGCATCTGCATTAATGACAAAGGTTGGGGGTATGTCCAACCCATCCCAGGGTATCACTATCAAAGGCCCACCCTTCCAGCCGAGCTATGGGCTGTTACTCAGCGCCCCCATGTGGTCGTAATATGGCCTTTTGGGGAAAGGGGGAAAAAAAACTTCATGTCTTGGTACCAGCAACAACTGTCTCTATTTACCCCCTGGATGACATCTGCAATCCCACCTGAGCCCTTATTTTCTCTCATGACTAACATCCCCCAAGTGGCCTTCCCTATCTCTCTAAAAAGCCACTCCCTAACAGGGGTGTCAGTGAGAAATCTAGACGACTCACAATGTGGGGTGACCGTCACTGTTGAAACTGATGGGAAAAACCGGGACAGGCCCTGCAGCTGGGAGACCAGCCGACGCCACCTCCGGCCAGCACGTGCCTGGCCCGGCCCGGGGCGCTTCCCGGACCACGAGCGGCCTGGCGAGGCTGCGGGAGCTCTGGCGGGGGTTGGGGATGGGGGTGGCTTGAGCGGGGAGGACGTCTCGGTGCCCCCCCACCCCCCGCCCCCCACCATCCCGTTCGCTGCTCAGGGTCACGTGGCTCCGGACGAGCGGGGCGTCGGCCCGGGGCCGCGGTCCCCGGAGCCTCCTGCGGGCTTAGGGGCAGCCCAGCCGGGGCCCCAGGCGCCCATTCTGCCGGCTGTGCAAACCCCCTGGAGTGCCTCAGCCCTGCCCTGTCCCCAAACCAAGGACCGCCCTGCCCCACGCCACGGGCCCAGCACAGGACCTTCCTGAGAGAGGGAACGAGCGACAGCCAGGCACACGGACAGGCACTCGCACGCACCCTCGCCAGGTGAGACAGAGGCAGAAAGAGTCGAGGGTTCAGAGAGAGACTGGAAGACAGCCTGTGGGCAGGGGGGGCCTCGGGCAGGATGCCGGGCAGCTGCAGAGAGCACCCGGCCCTGAGCAGCCAAAGCGATGGGGGCCGGGGGAGGCCAATGAGCAGCGGCGGGCCTGGAGAGGCCCAGGGTGGGAGGACACCTGAGATCTCCGCGCTCCGCGCCCCCCCCCAACCCCCTGCACGCATGCCACGCCGGGGCGCTCTGACACTAGCTTCTCTGGAGTTTTGTCACTTGAATTTCTCTCCCTCTGCTCAACTGAGTGATGACAGTGTATTGAACAGCTAGGTCATTTCCAAATAAATTAAGCTTAGTGTTTCACAGGACACCCGGACATGTATGGAGAGACCAGCACGGATGCATGGACACCAACCTTGGTAACTGGGCAACCAATGGGAAATTACTGTCTGACTCAGGAGAGAGAAAGAAACCCGAACAGATGGAATGAAATGAACAGAAACACAAGCTTTGCAACTCACACCCTAATTCAATTACCAGAAAAGAAACAACACTATAACCATTTTAGAAAAACAATAGACCTCTCCATGACCTTTGGTCGGGTGAGGAGTTCAAACACACAGCAAAAAAAAGCCAACTTTTCCAAGTCGTGAATATGTTAGTTCACACATTGACTTTTACATTGAAATGTGTAACAAATAAACTTAAAATCATTGACTCACTACATAAGCATGGAAGTATTTTAAATATAAAATATGTTCTATAGTATTCAGGAAGCACTTGGCACATCTCTAAGTGTATCAGACCCAAAACTGGAACGTAGTGGAAGAGTCAGGATAGTCTAAAAATGAATCCCTAACTAAAAGGAACACACAGGATTACTGTAGATAAAAAAGGTTAAAGAAGAGAAGCTAGAAATCAGTCAATAAATGTCTTAGGGGTTAGCTTAGAGTGACTAGCCTCTGCGTGACTCTTTAAATTTTTCATGTTTGCAGCTTCCAAATTTTCCATTTTGAGAATAATACTTTCGCCTCCAAACCAGAGTGACTTGGGGACACAAAGGTAGAAGTCGATAATTTTCTTTGCCTATGTCTGAATATTTACAGTCAGAGGTAGAAAAGGAGGAGTCTGTCCCTTGTCTAGATGATGTCAATCCCCAGGTGTGGGATGTCTCCAGCCCTGGTTTAGCCATAAATGTTCCACCAGTAAAGATTTCTCTGAGACCAAATGCTCCCTAGCCCTGGAAAAGACAATATCCCTTAAAACCAGTAGCTCTTGAGGGTCTTAAACCATTAGTTAACAAATACCGAGATACTGGAACTCGAATCAGCTGTGAGTCCCCCTGCAACACCCCAATCTTGCCCGTTCAAAAACCAGATGGATCTTACCGATTCGTCCAGGATCTAAGAGCTGTTAATGAAGCTGTGGTTCCCATCCACCCCATAGTCCCAAACCCATATACCCTCCTATCCCAAGTCCCAGGAAATGCCAAGTACTTCTCAGTCTTGGACCTTCAAGGTGCTTTCTTTTGCATTCCTCTCCATCCTGAATCCCAAAAACTCTTTGCTTTTGAGTGGCGGGACTTGGAAACAAGAGAGACCATACAACTCTCGACTGGACTCGACTACCCCAAGGGTTTAGGGACAGCCCTCATATCTTCGGGACTTCCTCGGGGAGAGAACTAAGGGAATTAACTTTAACAAACAGTAGTCTAATACAGTATGTGGATGACTTGCTCATAGCTAGGCCAGATTTTACCAGCTCTCAAATGGACACTATTTAAAACGCTAAATTTCCTGTATGAAAAGGGTTATTGAGTATCCCCCAAGTAGGCTCAGATTAGCTTAACCCAAGTAAAATACCTTGGATTTATAATTACGGAGAGAAGAAGAATGCCTGACCCCGAGGGGAGATCCCTCATCTTAAATATCCCGTACCCCCAAACAAAACAACAGCTTAGGGGATTTTTAGGAAGGACCGGGTTTTGCAGGATCTGGATTCCTAATTATGGCAATCTGGCCAGACCCCTATATGAAAATTTAAGGGGGAAAGAGGAAGAGCCACTCGACTGGCATGAGACCTGCAAGGTGGCCTTTAATGTCCTAAAAGAGTCCATCACTACAGCCCCAGCTTTAGGCCTCCCCAACCTGGAGAAGCCTTTTAGACTCTATGTTTCTGGAAGGACAGGAACTGCTCTTGGGGTGTTAGAGGAGATGATGGGGCCCGTATTACAACCTGTGTCTTATCTCTCAAAATAACTAGATGAGGTGGCCAGAGGGTGGCCCACTTGCCTCCGGGCAGTAGCAGGCACTGCTCTTATGGTTAAGGAGGCATCTAAGCTGACCCTGGGTCAGCCCACCACAGTGTATACGCCTCACCGGGTGCAAGCAGTCTTGGAAACGAAAGGGGACAGGTGGATGACAGGGGGAAGGATCACCCAATACCAAGCCCTCCTCCTTGACACTCCAGAAATAAAGTTGAGGGTCTGCCAGACTTTAAATCCAGCAACCTTACTGCCAGATCCCCCTACCTCCCCTCTGGATCACCAATGCATACAAATCACAGACGAGTTATACTCTTCTCGCCGGGACCTATCAGAGACACCTTTATCTGACCCAGAGGAAAACTGGCACACAGATGGCAGCAGTTTTGTAGAAAAGGGAGAGAGGAAAGCAGGATATGCTGTAGCGAGCCTGGAAGAATCTAAGGAAAGTGGGTCTCTTCCCCCAGACACCTCAGCCCAGAAAGCTGAACTTTTTGCCCTGACAAGAGCTTTGGAGTTAGGAGAAGGAAAGAGGATTAATGTGTGTATGGACTCTAAGTATGCTTTCCTCATTCTGCATGCCCGTGCAGCAATTTGGAAAGAAAGAGGGATGCTCAGTGCCCGAAGCTCTGCTATTAAACACAAAGAGCTCATTCTCAGGCTCCTGGAGGCAGTCAAACTTCCTGCAAAATTAGCTGTCATCCACTGCAAGAGTCACCAAAAGGGGCAAGAAAAAGAGGCTCAGGGAAATAGGAAAGCTGATCAAGAGGCAGGACGAGCTGCCGGGGAAGCTACCTCTGCCACTGCTATCTGCCCCCTTTTCCCCAAGGAAACCCTGACTCCAGATTTTACCCCAGGGGGACATTCCCGATATGCTGAGCGGGGTTGGGAGATTGGGTCACATGGGTGGTTTCAGCCTGATCAGGCCCAAATAATACTCCCTGATTCTCAGGTTTAAAACATTACTAACTCCTTACATAAGAGCGCCCATTTTGGAAAAGATAATCTAGAAATCTTGCTTAAGCCTATTCTCTCCCATCCGGGTTAGCTAAGGTTGTTAAACAAGTCACACAAAATTGTGACACCTTTCTAAAAAATAACCCAAAAACCAGACCTCCTCTAATTACACCTGTCCAACATCGGGGATCATACCCAGGTGCGGACTGGAAATGCCGCTCCGCATTTAGAATTTACAGCCATGCCCAAGACCCAAGGGTTTTCTTACTTGCTAGTCTTTATTGACACATTCACAGGATGGATCGAAGCGTTCCCTACTGAGACTGAGAGAGCTACAGAAGTCTGTAAAGCTCTGCTGAAGGAGATAGTGCCTAGGTTTGGTCTGCCTCGGTCACTTCAGAGTGACAACGGGCCCTCACTTACAGCCACGATACCCCAGAACCTAGCCGCATGCTTAGGCATAAAATACCAGCTCCGCTCATCCTGGAGGCCTCAAGCTTCAGGAAAGGTAGAGAGAGCCAACCAGACTCTTAAAAGGGCTCTGGCTAAGCTATGTCAGAAACACAAAATAAGTGGACACATATGCTGCCCATAGCCCTCATGAGGCTACGGACATCCCCCAAACGGCCACTATTGTTAAGTCCTTATGAAATGATGTATGGACGACCATTCTTAACTTCTGATTTGTTTCTTGACGAGGATGCCAATACACTCTTAAAACATATAATTGACCTGGGAAGGTTTCCGCAAGAACTCCAACGGTATGGAGAACAAACCACAGGAAGACTTGAAAAATCCCCAGGTAAAGCCAGGGGATCAAGTATCAGTAAAGACCTGGCAAGAAAAAGGGAGTCCAAACCAGCTGTCCGAGAAATGGACAGGGCCATATCAGGTTGTTCTAGTGACTTCAACTGCTGTAAAAGTGAAGGGTCTATCTGCCTGGGTCCACAATTCTAGAATAAAACCCTATGGCCTACAGGAGGGGGAGACAGAAACTGAGACTCCAAAGCCAGAGGACAGCTACTCCTGTGAACCTGTTGAAGATCTCAGGCTCTTGTTCAAGCAGAAGCCCATCAATCCTGCCTCAGATAAGTAAAATGCATCATATGATGTTCTTCCTCTTTCTAATCATATCTCCGTGTATGGCTATTGATCTCTCCCTAAACGAGGCATGTTCACTTGCAAACCACACTGCTTCTCAACTGAACCTAAGCAGACCGGGCTGCATCTGCATTAATGACAAAGGTTGGGGGTATGTCCAACCCATCCCAGGGTATCACTATCAAAGGCCCACCCTTCCAGCCGAGCTATGGGCTGTTACTCAGCGCCCCCATGTGGTCGTAATATGGCCTTTTGGGGAAAGGGGGAAAAAAAACTTCATGTCTTGGTACCAGCAACAACTGTCTCTATTTACCCCCTGGATGACATCTGCAATCCCACCTGAGCCCTTATTTTATCTCATGACTAACATCCCCCAAGTGGCCTTCCCTATCTCTCTAAAAAGCCACTCCCTAACAGGGGTGTCAGTGAGAAATCTAGACGACTCACAATGTGGGGTGACCGTCACTGTTGAAACTGATGGGAAAAACCGGGACTGGCCCTGCAGCTGGGAGACCAGCCGACGCCACCTCCGGCCAGCACGTGCCTGGCCCGGCCCGGGGCGCTTCCCGGACCACGAGCGGCCTGGCGAGGCTGCGGGAGCTCTGGCGGGGGTTGGGGATGGGGGTGGCTTGAGCGGGGAGGACGTCTCGGTGCCCCCCCACCACCCGCCCCCCACCATCCCGTTCGCTGCTCAGGGTCACGTGGCTCCGGACGAGCGGGGCGTCGGCCCGGGGCCGCGGTCCCCGGAGCCTCCTGCGGGCTTAGGGGCCGCCCAGCCGGGGCCCCAGGCGCCCATCCTGCTGGCTGTGCAAACCCCCTGGAGTGCCTCAGCCCTGCCCTGTCCCCAAACCAAGGCCCGCCCTGCCCCCACGCCACGGGCCCAGCACAGGACCTTCCTGAGAGAGGGAACGAGCGACAGCCAGGCACACGGACAGGCACTCGCACACACCCTCGCCAGGTGAGACAGAGGCAGAAAGAGTCGAGGGTTCAGAGAGAGACTGGAAGACAGCCTGTGGGCAGGGGGGGCCTCGGGCAGGATGCCGGGCAGCTGCAGAGAGCACCCGGCCCTGAGCAGCCAAAGCGATGGGGGCCGGGGGAGGCCACTGAGCAGCGGCGGGCCTGGAGAGGCCCAGGGTGGGAGGACACCTGAGATCTCCGCGCTCCGCCCCCCCCCCCCCCAACCCCCTGCACGCATGCCACGCCGGGGCGCTCTGACACTAGCTTCTCTGGATTTTTGTCACTTGAATTTCTCTCCCTCTGCTCAACTGAGTGATGACAGTGTATTGAACAGCTAGGTCATTTCCAAATAAATTAAGCTTAGTGTTTCACAGGACACCCGGACATGTATGGAGAGACCAGCACGGATGCAAGGACACCAACCTTGGTAACTGGACAACCAATGGGAAATTACTGTCTGACTCAGGAGAGAGAAAGAAACCCGAAGAGATGGAATGAAATGAACAGAAACACAGGCTTTGCAACTCACACCCTAATTCAATTACCAGAAAAGAAACAACACTATAACCATTTTAGAAAAACAATAGACCTCTCCATGACCTTTGGTCGGGTGAGGAGTTCAAACACACAGCAAAAAAAAGCCAACTTTTCCAAGTCGTGAATATGTTAGTTCACACATTGACTTTTACATTGAAATGTGTAACAAATAAACTTAAAATCATTGACTCACTACATAAGCATGGAAGTATTTTAAATATAAAATATGTTCTATAGTATTCAGGAAGCACTTGGCACATCTCTAAGTGTATCAGACCCAAAACTGGAACGTAGTGGAAGAGTCAGGATAGTCTAAAAATGAATCCCTAACTAAAAGGAACACACAGGATTACTGTAGATAAAAAAGGTTAAAGAAGAGAAGCTAGAAATCAGTCAATAAATGTCTTAGGGGTTAGCTTAGAGTGACTAGCCTCTGCGTGACTCTTTAAATTTTTCATGTTTGCAGCTTCCAAATTTTCCATTTTGAGAATAATACTTTCGCCTCCAAACCAGAGTGACTTGGGGACACAAAGGTAGAAGTCGATAATTTTCTTTGCCTATGTCTGAATATTTACAGTCAGAGGTAGAAAAGGAGGAGTCTGTCCCTTGTCTAGATGATGTCAATCCCCAGGTGTGGGATGTCTGCAGCCCTGGTTTAGCCATAAATGTTCCACCAGTAAAGATTTCTCTGAGACCAAATGCTCCCTAGCCCTGGAAAAGACAATATCCCTTAAAACCAGTAGCTCTTGAGGGTCTTAAACCATTAGTTAACAAATACCGAGATACTGGAACTCGAATCAGCTGTGAGTCCCCCTGCAACACCCCAATCATGCCCGTTCAAAAACCAGATGGATCTTACCGATTCGTCCAGGATCTAAGAGCTGTTAATGAAGCTGTGGTTCCCATCCACCCCATAGTCCCAAACCCATATACCCTCCTATCCCAAGTCCCAGGAAATGCCAAGTACTTCTCAGTCTTGGACCTTCAAGGTGCTTTCTTTTGCATTCCTCTCCATCCTGAATCCCAAAAACTCTTTGCTTTTGATTGGCGGGACTTGGAAACAAGAGAGACCATACAACTCTCGACTGGACTCGACTACCCCAAGGGTTTAGGGACAGCCCTCATATCTTCGGGACTTCCTCGGGGAGAGAACTAAGGGAATTAACTTTAACAAACAGTAGTCTAATACAGTATGTGGATGACTTGCTCATAGCTAGGCCAGATTTTACCAGCTCTCAAATGGACACTATTTAAAACGCTAAATTTCCTGTATGAAAAGGGTTATTGAGTATCACCCAAGTAGGCTCAGATTAGCTTAACCCAAGTAAAATACCTTGGATTTATAATTACGGAGAGGAGAAGAATGCCTGACCCCGAGGGGAGATCCCTCATCTTAAATACCCCGTACCCCCAAACAAAACAACAGCTTAGGGGATTTTTAGGAAGGACCGGGTTTTGCAGGATCTGGATTCCTAATTATGGCAATCTGGCCAGACCCCTATATGAAAATTTAAGGGGGAAAGAGGAAGAGCCACTCGACTGGCATGAGACCTGCAAGGTGGCCTTTAATGTCCTAAAAGAGTCCATCACTACAGCCCCAGCTTTAGGCCTCCCCAACCTGGAGAAGCCTTTTAGACTCTATGTTTCTGGAAGGACAGGAACTGCTCTTGGGGTGTTAGAGGAGATGATGGGGCCCGTATTACAACCTGTGTCTTATCTCTCAAAATAACTAAATGAGGTGGCCAGAGGGTGGCCCACTTGCCTCCGGGCAGTAGCAGCCACTGCTCTTATGGTTAAGGAGGCATCTAAGCTGACCCTGGGTCAGCCCACCACAGTGTATACGCCTCACCGGGTGCAAGCAGTCTTGGAAACGAAAGGGGACAGGTGGATGACAGGGGGAAGGATCACCCAATACCAAGCCCTCCTCCTTGACACTCCAGAAATAAAGTTGAGGGTCTGCCAGACTTTAAATCCAGCAACCTTACTGCCAGATCCCCCTACCTCCCCTCTGGAACACCAATGCATACAAATCACAGACGAGTTATACTCTTCTCGCCGGGATCTATCAGAGACACCTTTATCTGACCCAGAGGAAAACTGGCACACAGATGGCAGCAGTTTTGTAGAAAAGGGAGAGAGGAAAGCAGGATATGCTGTAGCGAGCCTGGAAGAAACTAAGGAAAGTGGGTCTCTTCCCCCAGACACCTCAGCCCAGAAAGCTGAACTTTTTGCCCTGACAAGAGCTTTGGAGTTAGGAGAAGGAAAGAGGATTAATGTGTGTATGGACTCTAAGTATGCTTTCCTCATTCTGCATGCCCGTGCAGCAATTTGGAAAGAAAGAGGGATGCTCAGTGCCCGAAGCTCTGCTATTAAACACAAAGAGCTCATTCTCAGGCTCCTGGAGGCAGTCAAAATTCCTGCAAAATTAGCTGTCATCCACTGCAAGAGTCACCAAAAGGGGCAAGAAAAAGAGGCTCAGGGAAATAGGAAAGCTGATCAAGAGGCAGGACCCGCTGCCGGGGAAGCTACCTCTGCCACTGCTATCTGCCCCCTTTTCCCCAAGGAAACCCTGACTCCAGATTTTACCCCAGGGGGACATTCCCGATATGCTGAGCGGGGTTGGGAGATTGGATCACATGGGTGGTTTCAGCCTGATCAGGCCCAAATAATACTCCCTGATTCTCAGGTTTAAAACATTACTAACTCCTTACATAAGAGCGCCCATTTTGGAAAAGATAATCTAGAAATCTTGCTTAAGCCTATTCTCTCCCATCCCCAGTTAGATTAGGTTGTTAAACAAGTCACACAAAATTGTGACACCTGTCTAAAAAATAACCCAAAAACCAGACCTCCTCTAATTACACCTGTCCAACATCAGGGATCATACCCAGGAGTGGACTGGCAAGTAGAATTTACAGCCATGCCCAAGACCCAAGGGTTTTCTTACTTGCTAGTCTTTATTGACACATTCACAGGATGGATCGAAGCGTTCCCTACTGAGACTGAGAGAGCTACAGAAGTCTGTAAAGCTCTGCTGAAGGAGATAGTGCCTAGGTTTGGGCTGCCTCGGTCACTTCAGTGTGACAATGGGCCCTCACTTACAGCCACGATACCCCGGAACCTAGCCGCATGCTTAGGCATAAAATACCGGCTCCGCTCATCCTGGAGGCCTCAAGCTTCAGGAAATGTAGAGAAAGCCAACCAGACTCTTAAAAGGGCTCTGGCTAAGCTATGTCAGAAACACATAATAAGTGGACACATATGCTGCCCATAGCCCTCATGAGGCTACGGACATCCCCCAAACGGCCACTATTGTTAAGTCCTTATGAAATGATGTATGGACGACCATTCTTAACTTCTGATTTGTTTCTTGACGAGGATGCCAATACACTCTTAAAACATATAATTGACCTGGGAAGGTTTCCGCAAGAACTCCAACGGTATGGAGAACAAACCACAGGAAGACTTGAAAAATCCCCAGGTAAAGCCAGGGGATCAAGTATCAGTAAAGACCTGGCAAGAAATAGGGAGTCCAAACCAGCTGTCCGAGAAATGGACAGGGCCATTTCAGGTTGTTCTAGTGACTTCAACTGCTGTAAAAGTGAAGGGTCTATCTGCCTGGGTCCACAATTCTAGAATAAAACCCTATGGCCTACAGGAGGGGGAGACAGAAACTGAGACTCCAAAGCCAGAGGACAGCTACTCCTGTGAACCTGTTGAAGATCTCAGGCTCTTGTTCAAGCAGAACCCCATCAATCCTGCCTCAGATAAGTAAAATGCATCATATGATGTTCTTCCTCTTTCTAATCATATCTCCCTGTATGGCTATTGATCTCTCCCTAAACGAGGCATGTTCACTTGCAAACCACACTGCTTCTCAACTCAACCTAAGCAGACCGGGCTGCATCTGCATTAATGAAAAAGGTTGGGGGTATGTCCTACCCATCCCAGGGTATCAATATCAAAGGCCCACCCTTCCAGCCGAGCTATGGGCTGTTACTCAGCGCCCCCATGTGGTCGTAATATGGCCTTTTGGCAAAAGGGAGAAAAAAAATTTCATGTCTTTGTACCAGCAACAACTGTCTCTATTTACCCCCTGGATGACATCTGCAATCCCACCTGAGCCCTTATTTTCTCTCGTGACTAATATCCCCCAAGTGACCTTCCCTATCTCTCTAAAAAGCCACTCCCTAACAGGGGTGTCAGTGAGAAATCTAGACGACTCACAATGTGGGGTGACCGTCACTGTTGAAACTGATGGGAAAAACCGGGACAGGCCCTGCAGCTGGGAGACCAGCCGACGCCACCCCCGGCCAGCACGCGCCTGGCCCGGCCCGGGGCGCTTCCCGGACCCTGAGCGGCCTGGCGAGGCTGCGGGAGCTCTGGCGGGGGTTGGGGATGGGGGTGGCTTGAGCGGGGAGGACCTCTCGGTGCCCCCCCACCCCCCGCCCCCCACCATCACGTTTGCTGCTCAGGGTCACGTGGCTCCAGACGAGCGGGGCGTCGGCCCGGGGCCGCGGTCCCCGGAGCATCCTGCGGGCTTAGGGGCAGCCCAGCCGGTGCCCCAGGCGCCCATCCTGCCGGCTGTGCAAACCCCCTGAAGTGCCTCAGCCCCACCCTGTCCCCAAACCGAGGCCCACCCTGCCCCCAGGCCACTGGCCCAGCACAGGACCTTCCTGAGAGAGCGGACGAGCGACAGCCAGGCACACGGACAGGCACTCGCACGCACCCACGCCAGGTGAGACAGAGGCAGAAAGAGTCGAGGGTTCAGAGAGAGACTGGAAGACAGCGTGTGTGCAGGGCGGGCTTCGGGCAGGATGCCGGGCAGCTGCAGAGACCACCCGGCCCTGAGCAGCCAAAGCGATGGGGGCGGGGGGAGGCCACTCAGCAGGGGCGGGCCTCGAGAGGCCCAGGGTGGGAGGACACCTGAGATCTCCGCGCTCCGCGCCCCGCCCCCCTCCCCCCAACCCCCTTCACGCATGCCACGCCGGGGCGCTCTGACACTAGCTTCTCTGGAGTTTTGTCACTTGAATTTCTCTCCCTCTGCTCAACTGTGTGATGACAGTGTATTGAACAGCTAGGTTATTTCAAATAAATTAAGCTTAGTGTTTCACAGGACACCAGGACATATATGGAGAGACCAGCACGGATACATGGACACCAACCTTGGTAACTGGGCAACCAATGGGAAATTACTGTCTGACTCAGGAGAGAGAAAGAAACCCGAACAGATGGAATGAAATGAACAGAAACACAGGCTTTGCAACTCACACCCTAATTCAATTACCAGAAAATAAACAACACAATAACCATTTTAGAAAAACCATAGACCTCTCCGTGACCTTTGGTCGGGTGAGGAGTTCAAACATACAGCAAAAAAAAGCCAACTTTTCCAAGTCGTGAATATGTTAGTTCACACATTGACTTTTACATTGAAATGTGTAACAAATAAACTTAAAATCATTGACTCAATACATAAGCATGGAAGTATTTTAAATATAAAATATATTCTATAGTATTCAGGAAGCACTTGGCACATCTCTAAGTGTATCAGACCCAAAACTGGAACGTAGTGGAAGAGTCAGGATAGTCTAAAAATGAATCCCTAACTAGAAGGAACACACAGGATTACTGTAGATAAAAAAGGTTAAAGAAGAGAAGCTAGAAATCAGTCAATAAATGTCTTAGGGGTTAGCTTAGAGTGACTAGCCTCTGCGTGACTCTTTAAATTTTTCATGTTTGCAGCTTCCAAATTTTCCATTTTGAGAATAATACTTTCGCCTCCAAACCAGAGTGACTTGGGGACACAAAGGTAGAAGTCGATAATTTTCTTTGCCTATGTCTGAATATTTACAGTCAGAGGTAGAAAAGGAGGAGTCTGTCCCTTGTCTAGATGATGTCAATCCCCAGGTGTGGGATGTCTCCAGCCCTGGTTTATCCATAAATGTTCCACCAGTAAAGATTTCTCTGAGACCAAATGCTCCCTAGCCCTGGAAAAGACAATATCCCTTAAAACCAGAAGCTCTTGAGGGTCTTAAACCATTAGTTAACAAATACCGAGATACTGGAACTCGAATCAGCTGTGAGTCCCCCTGCAACACCCCAATCTTGCCCGTTCAAAAACCAGATGGATCTTACCGATTCGTCCAGGATCTAAGAGCTGTTAATGAAGCTGTGGTTCCCATCCACCCCATAGTCCCAAACCGATATCCCCTCCTATCCCAAGACCCAGGAAATGCCAAGTACTTCTCAGTCTTGGACCTTCAAGGTGCTTTCTTTTGCATTCCGCTCCATCCTGAATCCCAAAAACTCTTTGCTTTTGAGTGGCGGGACTTGGAAACAAGAGAGACCATACAACTCTCGACTGGACTCGACGACCCCAAGGGTGTATGGATAGCCCTCATATCTTCGGGACTTCCTTCGGGAGAGAACTAAGGGAATTAACTTTAACAAACAGTAGTCTAATACAGTATGTGCACGACTTGCTCATAGCTAGGGCAGATTTTACCAGCTCTCAAATGGACACTATTTAAAACGCTAACTTTCCTGTATGAAAAGGGTTATCGAGTATCCCCCAAGTAGGCTCAGATTAGCTTAACCCAAGTAAAATACCTTGGATTTATAATTACGGCGAGAAAAAGAATGCCTGACCCCGAGGGGAGATCCCTCATCTTAAATACCCCGTACCCCCAAACAAAACAACAGCTTAGGGGATTTTTAGGAAGGACCGGGTTTTGCAGGATCTGGATTTCTAATTATGGCAATCTGGCCAGACCCCTATATGAAAATTTAAGGGGGAAAGAGGAAGAGCCACTCGACTGGCATGAGACCTGCAAGGTGGCCTTTAATGCCCTAAAAGAGTCCATCACTACAGCCCCAGCTTTAGGCCTCCCCAACTTGGAGAAGCCTTTTAGACTCTATGTTTCTGGAAGGACAGGAACTGCTCTTGTGTTAGAGCAGATGATGGGGACCGTATTACAACCTGTGGCTTATCTCTCAAAATAACTAGATGAGGTGGCCAGAGTGTGGCCCCCTTGCCTCCGGGCAGTAGCAGCCACTGCTCTTCTGGTTAAGGAGGCATCTAAGCTGACCCTGGGTCAACCCACCACAGTGTATACGCCTCAGCGGGTGCAAGCAGTCTTGGAAACGAAACGGGACAGGTGGATGAGAGGGGGAAGGATCACCCAATACCAAGCCCTCCACCTTGACACTCCAGAAATTAAGTTGAGGGTCTGCCAGACTTTAAATCCAGCAACCTTACTGCCAGATCCCCCTACCTCCCCTCTGGATCACCAATGCATACAAATCACAGACGAGTTATATTCTTCTCGCCGGGACCTATCAGAGACACCTTTATCAGACCCAGAGGAAAACTGGCACACAGATGGCAGCAGTTTTGTAGAAAAGGGAGAGAGGAAAGCAGGATATGCTGTAGTGAGCCTGGAAGAAACTAAGGAAAGTGGGTCTCTTACCCCAGACACCTCAGCCCAGAAAGCTGAACTTTTTGCCCTGACAAGAGCTTTGGAGTTAGGAGAAGGAAAGAGGATTAATGTGTGTATGGACTCTAAGTATGCTTTCCTCATTCTGCATGCCCGTGCAGCAATTTGGAAAGAAAGAGGGATGCTCAGTGCCCGAAGCTCTGCTATTAAACACAAAGAGCTCATTCTCAGGCTCCTGGAGGCAGTCAAAATTCCTGCAAAATTAGCTGTCATCCACTGCAAGAGTCACCAAAATGGGCAAGAAAAAGAGGCTCAGGGAAATAGGAAAGCTGATCAAGAGGCAGGACGAGCTGCCGGGGAAGCTACCTCTGCCACTGCTATCTGCCCCCTTTTCCCCAAGGAAACCCTGACTCCAGATTTTACACCAGGGGGACATTCCCGATATGCTGAGCGGGGTTGGGAGATTGGATCACACGGGTGGTTTCAGCCTGATCAGGCCCAAATAATACTCCCTGATTCTCAGGTTTAAAACATTACTAACTCCTTACATAAGAGCGCCCATTTTGGAAAAGATAATCTAGAAATCTTGCTTAAGCCTATTCTCTCCCATCCCCAGTTAACTAAGGTTGTTAAACAAGTCACACAAAATTGTGACACCTGTCTAAAAAATAACCCAAAAACCAGACCTCCTCTTATTACACCTGTCCATCATCGGGGATCATACCCAGGAATGGACTGGCAAGCAGAATTTACAGCCATGCCCAAGACCCAAGGGTTTTCTTACTTGCTAGTCTTTATTGACACATTCACAGGATGGATCGAAGCATTCCCTACTGAGACTGAGAGAGCTACAGAAGTCTGTAAAGCTCTGCTGAAAGAGATATTGCCTAGGTTTGGGCTGCCTCGGTCACTTCAGAGTGACATCGGGCCCTCACTTACAGCCACGATACCCCAGAACCTAGCTGCATGCTTAGGCATAAAATACCGGCTCCGCTCATCCTGGAGGCCTCAAGCTTCAGGAAAGGTAGAGAGAGCCAACCAGACTCTTAAAAGGGCTCTGGCTAAGCTATGTCAGAAACACATAATAAGTGGACACATATGCTGCCCATAGCCCTCATGAGGCTATGGACATCCCCCAAACGGACAATATTGTTAAGTCCTTATGAAATGATGTATGGACGACCATTCTTAATTTCTGATTTGTTTCTTGACGAGGATGCCAATACACTCTTAAAACATATAATTGACCTGGGAAGGTTTCAGCAAGAACTCCAACGGTATGGAGAACAAACCACAGGAAGACTTGAAAAATCCCCAGGTAAAGCCAGGGGATCAAGTATCAGTAAAGACCTGGCAACAAAAAGGGAATCCAAACCAGCTGTCCGAGAAATGGACAGGGCCATTTCAGGTTGTTCTAGTGACTTCAACTGCTGTAAAAGTGAAGGGTCTATCTGCCTCGGTCCACAATTCTAGAATAATACCCTATGGCCTACAGGAGGGGGAGACAGAAACTGAGACTCCAAAGCCAGAGGACAGCTATTCCTGTGAACCTCTTGAAGATCTCAGGCTCTTGTTCAAGCAGAACCCCATCAATCCTGCCTCAGATAAGTAAAATGCATCATATGATGTTCTTCCTCTTTCTAATCATATCTCCCTGTATGGCTATTGATCTCTCCCTAAACGAGGCATGTTCACTTGCAAACCACACTGCTTCTCAACTCAACCTAACCAGCCCGGGCTGCATCTGCATTAATGACAAAGGTTGGGGGTATGTTCAACCCATCCCAGGGTATCACTATCAAAGGCCCACCCTTCCAGCCGAGCTATGGGCTGTTACTCAGCGCCCCCATGTGGTCGTAATATGGCCTTTTGGGGAAAGGGGGAAAAAAAACTTCATGTCTTGGTACCAGCAACAACTGTCTCTATTTACCCCCTGGATGACATCTGCAATCCCACCTGAGCCCTTATTCTCTTTCATGACTAACATCCCCCAAGTGACCTTCCCTATCTCTCTAAAAAGCCACTCCCTAACAGGGGTGTCAGTGAGAAATCTAGACGACTCACAATGTGGGGTGACTGTCACTGTTGAAACTGATGGGAAAAACCGGGACAGGCCCTGCAGCTGGGAGACCAGCCGACGCCATCCCAGGCAAGCACGCGCCTGGCCCGCGCCGAGGTGGATCCCGGAACCCGAGCGGCCTGGCGAGGCTGCGGGATCTCTGGCAGGGGTTGAGGAGGGAGGTGGCGTGAGCGGGGAGGACGTCTCGGTGCCCCCCCACCCCCCGCCCCCCACCATCCCGTTCGATGATCAGGGTCACGTGGCTCCGGACGAGCGGGGCGTCGGCCCAGGGCCGCGGTCCCCAGAGCCTCCTGCGGGATTAGGGGCAGCCGAGCCGGGGCCCCAGGCGCCCATCCTGCCGGCTGTGCAAACCCCCTGGAGTGCCTCAGCCCCGCCCTGTCCCCACACCGAGGCCCGCCCTGCCCCCACGCCACGGGCCAGCACAGGACCTTCCTGAGAGAGGGGACGAGCGACATCCAGACACATGGACAGGCACTCGCACGCACCCACGCCAGGTGAGACAGAGGCAGAAAGAGTCGAGGGTTCAGAGAGAGACTGGAAGACAGCGTGTGGGCAGGGGGGGCCTCGGGCAGGATGCCGGGCAGCTGCAGAGACCACCCGGAAATGAGCACTCAAAGCGATGGGGGCGGGGGGAGGCCACTGAGCATCGGCGGACCTGGAGAGGCCCATGGTGGGAGGACACCTGAGACCTCCCCGCTCCGCACACCGCCCCCTCCTCCCAACCCCCTGAACGCATGCCACGCCGGGGCGCTCTGACACTAGCTTCTCTGGAGTTTTGTCACTTGAATTTCTCTCCCTCTGCTCAACTGAGTGATGACAGTGTATTGAACAGCTAGGTCATTTCAAATAAATTAAGCTTAGTGTTTCACAGGACACCCGGACATGTATGGAGAGACCAGCACGGATGCATGGACACCAACCTTGGTAACTGGACAACCAATGGGAAATTACTGTCTGACTCAGGAGAGAGAAAGAAACCCGAACAGATGGAATGAAATGAACAGAAACACAGGCTTTGCATCTCACACCCTAATTCAATTACCAGAAAAGAAACAACACTATAACCATTTTACAAAAACCATAGACCTCTCCATGACCTTTGGTCGGTTGAGGAGTTCAAACACACAGCAAAAAAAAGCCAACTTTTCCAAGTCGTGAATATGTTAGTTCACACATTGACTTTTACATTGAAATGTGTAACAAATAAACTTAAAATCATTGACTCACTACATAAGCATGGAAGTATTTTAAATATAAAATATATTCTATAGTATTCAGGAAGCACTTGGCACATTTCTAAGTGTATCAGACCCAAAACTGTAACGTAGTGGAAGAGTCAGGATAGTCTAAAAATGAATCCCTAACTAAAAGGAACACACAGGATTACTGTAGATAAAAAAGGTTAAAGAAGAGAAGCTAGAAATCAGTCAATAAATGTCTTAGGGGTTAGCTTAGAGTGACTAACCTCTGCGTGACTCTTTAAATTTTTCATGTTTGCAGCTTCCAAATTTTCCATTTTGAGAATAATACTTTCGCCTCCAAACCAGAGTGACTTGGGGACACAAAGGTAGAAGTCGATAATTTTCTTTGCCTATGTCTGAATATTTACAGTCAGAGGTAGAAAAGGAGGAGTCTGTCCCTTGTCTAGATGATGTCAATCCCCAGGTGTGGGATGTCTCCAGCCCTGGTTTAGCCATAAATGTTCCACCAGTAAAGATTTCTCTGAGACCAAATGCTCCCTAGCCCTGGAAAAGACAATATCCCTTAAAACCAGAAGCTCTTGAGGGTCTTAAACCATTAGTTAACAAATACCGAGATACTGGAACTCGAATCAGCTGTGAGTCCCCCTGCAACACCCCAATCTTGCCCGTTCAAAAACCAGATGGATCTTACCGATTCGTCCAGGATCTAAGAGCTGTTAATGAAGCTGTGGTTCCCATCCACCCCATAGTCACAAACCCATATACCCTCCTATTCCAAGTCCCAGCAAATGCCAAGTACTTCTCAGTCTTGGACCTTCAAGGTGCTTTCTTTTGCATTCCTCTCCATCCTGAATTCCAAAACTCTTTGCTTTTGAGTGGCGAATCTTGGAAACAAGAGAGACCATACAACTCTCGACTGGACTCAACTACACCAAGGGTTTAGGGACAGCCCTCATATCTTCGGGACTTCCTTGGGGAGAGAACTAAGGGAATTAACTTTAACAAACAGTAGTCTAATACAGTATGTGGATGACTTGCTCATAGATAGGCCAGACTTTACCAGCTCTCAAATGGACACTATTTAAAACGCTAAATTTCCTGTATGAAAAGGGTTATCGAGTATGCCCCAAGTAGGCTCAGATTAGCTTAACCCAAGTAAAATACCTTGGATTTATAATTACGGAGAGAAAAAGAATGCCTGACCCCGAGGGGAGATCCATCATCTTAAATACCCTGTACCCCCAAACAAAACAACAGCTTAGGGTAATTTTAGGAAGGACCGGGTTTTGCAGGATCTGGATTCCTAATTATGGCAATCTGGCCAGACCCCTATATGAAAATTTAAGGGGGAAAGAGGAAGAGCCACTCGACTGGCATGAGACCTGCAAGGTGGCCTTTAATGCCCTAAAAGAGTCCATCACTACAGCCCCAGATTTAGGCCTCCCAAACCTGGAGAAGTCTTTTAGACTCTATGTTTCTGGAAGGACAGGAACAGCACTTGGGGTCTTAGAGAAGATGATGGGGCCCGAATTACAACCTGTGGCTTATCTCTCAAAATAATTAGATGAGGTGGCCAGAGGGTGGCCCACTTGCCTCCGGGCAGTAGCAGCCACTGCTCTTATGGTTAAGGAGGCATCTAAGCTGACCCTGGGTCAGCCCACCACAGTGTATACGCCTCACCGGGTGCAAGCAGTCTTGGAAACGAAAGGGGACAGGTGGATGACAGGGGGAAGGATCACCCAATACCAAGCCCTCCTCCTTGACACTCCAGAAATAAAGTTGAGGGTCTGCCAGACTTTAAATCCAGCAACCTTACTGCCAGATCCCCCTACCTCCCCTCTGGATCACCAGTGCATACAAATCTCAGACAAGTTATACTCTTCTCGCCGGGACTATCAGAAACACCTTTATCCGACCCAGAGGAAAACTGGCACACAGATGGCAGCAGTTTTGTAGAAAAGGGAGAGAGGAAAGCAGGATATGCTGTAGTGAGCCTGGAAGAAACTAAGGAAAGTGGATCTCTTCCCCCAGACACCTCAGCACAGAAAGCTGAACTTTTTGCCCTGACAAGAGCTTTGGAGTTAGGAGAAGGAAAGAGGATTAATGTGTGTATGGACTCTAAGTATGCTATCCTCATTCTGCATGCCCGTGCAGCAATTTGGAAAGGAAGAGGGATGCTCAGTGCCTGAAGATCTGCTACTAAACACAAAGAGCTCATTCTCAGGCTCCTGGAGGCAGTCAAACTTCCTGCAAAATTAGCTGTCATCCACTGCAAGAGTCACCAAAAGGGGCAAGAAAAAGAGGCTTAGGGAAATAGGAAAGCTGATCAAGAGGCAGGACGAGCTGCCGGGGAAGCTTCCTCTGCCACTGCTATCTGCCCCCCTTTCCCCAAGGAAACCCTGACTCCAGATTTTACCCCAGGGGGACATTCCCGATATGCTGAGCGGGGCTGGGAGATTGGGTCACATGGGTGGTTTCAGCCTGATCAGTCCCAAATAATACTCCCTGATTCTCAGGTTTAAAACATTACTAACTCCTTACATAAGAGCGCCCATTTTGGAAAAGATAATCTAGAAATCTTGCTTAAGCCTATTCTCTCCCATCCCCAGTTAGCTAAGGTTGTTAAACAGGTCACACAAAAGTGTGACACCTGTCTAAAAAATTACTCGAAAACCAGACCTCCTCTAATTACACCTGGCCAACATTGGGGATCATACCCAGGATCGGACTGGCAAGTAGAATTTACAGCCATGCCCAAGACCCAAGGGTCTTCTTACTTGCTAGTCTTTATTGACACATTCACAGGATGGATCGAAGCGTTCCCTACTGAGACTGAGAGAGCTACAGAAGTCTGTAAAGCTCTGCTGAAGGAGATAGTGCCTAGGTTTGGGCTGCCTCGGTCACTTCAGAGTGACATCGGGCCCTCACTTACAGCCACGATACCCCAGAACCTAGCCGCATGCTTAGGCATAAAATACCGGCTCCACTCATCCTGGAAGCCTCAAGCTTCAGGAAAGGTAGAGAGAGCCAACCAGACTCTTAAAAGGGCTCTGGCTAAGCTATGTCAGAAACACATAATAAGTGGACACATATGCTGCCCATAGCCCTCATGAGGCTACGGACAACCCCCAAACGGACACTATTGTTAAGTCCTTATGAAATGATGTATGGACGACCATTCTTAACTTCTGATTTGTTTCTTGACGAGGATGCCAATACACTCTTAAAACATATAATTGACCTGGGAAGGTTTCAGCAAGAACTCCAACGGTATGGAGAACAAACCACAGGAAGACTTGAAAAATCCCCAGGTAAAGCCAGGGAATCAAGTATCAGTAAAGACCTGGCAAGAAAAAGGGAGTCCAAACCAGCTGTCCGAGAAATGGACAGGGCCATATCAGGTTGTTCTAGTGACTTCAACTGCTGTAAAAGTGAAGGGTCTATCTGCCTGGGTCCACAATTCTAGAATAAAACCCTATGGCCTACAGGAGGGGGAGACAGAAACTGAGACTCCAAAGCCAGAGGACAGCTATTCCTGTGAACCTGTTGAAGATCTCAGGCTCTTGTTCAAGGAGAACCCCATCAATCCTGCCTCAGATAAGTAAAATGCATCATATGATGTTCTTCCTCTTTCTAATCATATCTCCCTGTATGGCTATTGATCTCTCCCTAAACGAGGCATGTTCACTTGCAAACCACACTGCTTCTCAACTCAACCTAAGCAGCCCGGGCTGCATCTGCATTAATGACAAAGGTTGGGGGTGTGTCCAACCCATTCCAGGGTATCACTATCAAAGGCCCACCCTTCCAGCCGAGCTATGGGCTGTTACTCAGCGCCCCCATGTGGTCGTAATATGGACTTTTGGGGAAAGGGGGAAAAAAAACTTCATGTCTTGGTACCAGCAACAACTGTCTCTATTTACCCCCTGGATGACATCTGCAATCCCACCTGAGCCCTTATTTTCTCTCATGACTAACATCCCCCAAGTAACCTTCCCTATCTCTCTAAAAAGCCACTCAATAACAGGGGTGTCAGTGAGAAATCTAGACGACTCACAATGTGGGGTGACCGTCACTGTTGAAACTGATGGGAAAAACCGGGACAGGCCCTGCAGCTGGGAGACCAGCCGACGCCACCCCCGGCCAGCACGCGCCTGGCCCGGCCCGGGGCGCTTCCCGGACCCCGAGCGGCCTGGCGAGGCTGCGGGAGCTCTGTCGCGGGTTGGGGAGGGGGGTGGCTTGAGCGGGGAGGACGTCTCGGTGCCCCCCCAACCCCCGCCCCCCACCATCCCGTTCGCTGCTCAGGGTCACGTGGCTCCTGACGAGCGGTGCGTCGGCCCGGGGCTCGGTCCCCGGAGCCTCCTGCGGGCTTAGGGGCAGCCCGGCCGGGGCCCCAGGCGCCCATCCTGCCGGCTGTGCAAACCCCCTGGAGTGCCTCAGCCCCGCCCTGTCCCCAAACCGAGGCCCGCCCTGCCCCCACGCCACGGGCCCAGCACAGGACCTTCCTGAGAGAGCGGACGAGTGACAGCCAGGCACAGGGACAGGCACTCGCACGCACCCACGCCAGGTGAGACAGAGGCAGAAAGAGACGAGGGTTCAGAGAGAGACTCGAAGACAGCTTGTGTGCAGGGGGGGACTCGGGCAGCATGTCGGGCAGCTGCAGAGGCCACCTGGCCCTGAGAAGAGAATGCGATGGGGGCAAGGGGAAGCCGCTGAGTAGGTGCGTCTCTGGAGAGGCCCAGGGTGCGAGGGCACCTGAGATCTCCTTGATCCGCGCCATGCCCCCGTCCTCCCAACCCCCTGCATGCACACCATGCCGGGGCGCTCTGACACTAGCTTCTCCGGAGTGTGGTCACCTAAATTTCTATCCTTGTGCTCAACTGAGTGATGACAGTGTATTGAACAGCTAGGTCATTTCCAAATAAATTAAGCTTAGTGTTTCACAGGACACCCGGACATGAATGCAGAGACCAGCACGGATGCATGGACACCAACCTTGGTAACTGAACAACCAATGGGAAATTACTGTCTCACTCAGGAAAGAGAAAGGAACCCGAACAGATGGAGTGAAATGAACAGAAACACAAACTTTGCAACTCACACCCTAATTCAATTACAAAAAAAAAAAAAAAAAAAAAAAACCAACAATACTATAACCAGTTTAGAAAAACAATAGACCTCTCCATGACCTTTGGTCGGGTGAGGAGTTCTAGCACACGACAAAAAAAGCCACCTTTTCCAAATCCTGAATATGTTAGTTCACACATTGACTTTTACATTGAAATGTGTAACAAATAAACTTAAAATCATTGACTCACTACATAAGCATGGAAGTATTTTAAACATAAAATATATTCTCTAGTATTCAGGAAGCATTTGGCACATGTCTCACTGTATGAGACCCAAAAATGGAACTTAGTTGAAGAGTCAGGATTGTCTAAAAATGAATCACTAACTAAAAGGAATACACAGGATTATTGTCGATAAAAAAGGTTAAAGAAGAGAACCTAGAAATCAGTCAATAAATGTTTTAGGGGTTAGCTTAGAGTGACTAGCCTCTGCGTGACTTTTTAAATTTTTCATGTTTGCATCTTCCAAATTTTCCATGGTGAGAATAATACTTTCATATCATTTTCGAAATCAGTCTCACACTAAAGACAGTAAGACTGGAATAAGAAATAAGAATAGCTTGGGGGAAAAAAAAATGCTTGAACTAAAGGTGGTAGTGATGAAATTATTTGCAGGGCAGCCAAGGAGTCAAAGATGTAGAGAACAGACTTACGGACATGGGCAAGGGGGAGGAAGGAGTGGTTGAGATGAATGCAGAGTAACATGAAAATATACTACCATACGTAAAAAGAGAGGCCAATGAAATTTGCTGTATGACTCAGGGGACTCAAACAGGGGCTCTGCAACAAGCTAGGGGTGGAATGGGGAGGGAAATGGGAGAGAGGTTCAGGAGGGAGGAGACATACGTATACCTGTGGCTCATTCATGCTGATGTTTGGCAACAAAACTCTGTAAAGCAACTATCCTTCAATTGAAAGAAAAAGTCATGTTTGGACTTACCAAACATATCTTCTGTACTTCTAGCATGGCCTTCTGTTTCGTGCTGCCTCCTTTAACTCATTCTTCCATATCATTAAACAGACTAGTCAAGTTTTTGCCAAAAATATCTTGAGCTCCTGCATTATGCTGATCCACTGCCTTCTCACGATCCAGTTTATAATGGAGACCAAAGAAACCTTTTGTCGTGTCTTCAAGTATTTGAGGCCACACTATGTGACTTTTAAAAATAAATGTGGATAAGACGGATATGACCAAAGCAATCTAATGACAATATCTGTGCTTCATTAAAGACTTCTGCAGAGAACTAGTAAATTTTATATATAATATCAGAAGAATTTTTTAAATGCATGCCAACGATTATTTCTCCTCCGCTAGCCATCTGGACAAGGAAAACTGAGTTTACCAATCAATGTCCATCGTTATGCTCCCTCACCGAATTTTACCCAATATGTGTTACTCAGGCAGGAGACCCTGGTTCAGTTCCTGGGTCAGGAAGATCTGCTGGAGAAAGGATAGGCTACCCACTCCAGTATTAGTGGGCTTTCCTTGTGGCTCAGTTGGTAAAATATCATTCCTCTTTCACAAGAGTAGCTAAACTCCTCTCAAAGCAAATACAGGATGGTAATAACTATGCAGGACAAAGCTGATTCTGTATATTTATAGTACTCACTCATGAGCTTGACAGAGGTACTAGATCTGTTACCACATTTCTTTTTCTAAGTAATATCGGCATGTGCAGGTAAAAGTGGCTCAGTTCGTGCCTGACTATTTGCGGCCCCAAGGACTATAGAGTCCGTGGAATTCTCTAGGCCAGAATACTGGAGTGGGTAGCCTATCCCTTCTCCAGGGGATCTTCCCGACCCAGGACTGAAAGCGGGGTCTCCTGCGTTGCAGGCAGATTCTTTACCAACTGAGCTAGTAGGGCTTCCCTGGTCGCTCAGTTGCTAAAGAATATCTGCATAACTGTCTATAGATTTGGCATTAGCAATCTGTCTGTGAGCAGGGCCGGTCATAACCAGCTTCTGTGAGAAAACAGAAGCATGTCTGCCTGACTTGCTTCTCTGGGGAGCTTTCACTGTTCTTGCGCTAGTGCACATGGCAAGTTTCTAAGTGAGAAAGTAATGGCTACTATCACAGCTGGCCACTGAGGTACTTAATGGCAGAGGCAATCCCAGCTCTGCCAAGCAGCAGACATAACGAAATCAGCTATTGTCATTGTAGCCAAGTTCCGTGAATTTGTGGTGTTATTTGCTGTGTTCTTCAAGAAGATGCCTTCGCCCTGCCAGTAAGACATATTTCCATAACACATAGCCATGCACTCAATCGATGTGCATCCTTCAGTAAAGCCCAGCCCCGATGTCTTAGAGGAGGCTCTCTGCCCATTGTCATAAACCAGTCTAATTTTGTGTGAGACCGTGAAAACTCAGTGTCTTTATTACGCTTGTGCTTCTGACGGGAGGTCTGAGAAGGCACTTCTGAAGGTTTATTCCTACCAGTCGTTGTCATATTTATCGAGTCTTTATTTTATATTTTTTTCTTATTTTTTACTTCTACCAGTTTCTTGCTACCAGCCCGTCTCCCTCCACCCTCGTGCACACACGGTCAGTCATGGAATCCCGTGGACTTCAGCCCGCCAGACTCCTCTGCCCATGGAGTTTTCCAGGCAAGAATACTGGAGTGGGTTGCCATTTCCTTCTCCATGTGTGGAGTTTTTAAAGATTCCATCACTGAGGTGTGGCTTCTCCACTTGTACATGCCCTTCCTCCCTAAGTGCAGTAGAAGTCATCCCCACTTCCCAACATGTCTGTCTTCCGTCCTCTGGAGTATGTATTGCTTGAGCTCACCACAGCGTCAGGATATTCTAGAAACCCTTCTGATTGCAGTCTCTTCGGGAGGTTACAAGTGCTTCAAACCTCAGAATTTTACAAAGCACTTTTTACGACCTCAGCTGAAAGGGAAGTCAACACTCAGTGACAGTCACAGGCTTCCATGGCCTGGACTTGATTATGGGCTGTGCTTTCATAATCATTGTGTTTCTGATACCAACTAAGATGTCACTGAGAAATTTTTTTCTTTCTCATCATTGTATCTTTCATGTTTATTTAGATATATTATGGGTTTTCCTATATATCTTCCCTTAGGGATGAGGGTCTGAAGTCAGTAGAACTTACTACAACTGATTTCCAGTTAGCAGTGTTAGGACAGGAAAAAGAAGGACCAGCTGCTGGATTTTTAAGATTATGTATGAAAATATGATTCGTTTTACTGTGTGAAGTCATCCGATTCTAACTTTCTGAAGTAGGCATTCAGAAAAATCAAAAAAAATCGCCTAACTACTAGGCGGTCTCCCATCCAAGTACTGACCAGGCCCGACCCTGCTCAGTTTCCCAGATCAGAGGAGAGAGGGCACGTTCAGGGTGGTATGGCCTTAGACCGAGGCGGCTGCCAGACGCTGCAGGAGGCCCGCGTTTCGCCTCCCTTGCGGTCTGACCTGCCGATCGGGCCTGGGGCTGCAGTTCTCGAGCGGGCTCGCGCTGCACTTGAGCCGCACGACCCGCGATTGGACTCCGGCCGGCCAGAGCCTGCAGCTCGGCGGCCAGTGGAGGGCGCCCCCGCTCCGCACACCGCGAGCCCAGGCCAGCAGCAGTCTGGCCCGGCCGGCCGGGGCCTAGCATGCCTGAGGAACCTGGGGTGGGGGGAGGGGGGGTGGGTAGAGCAGCTAGGACATTTCGGTGCCCCCTCACCCCCTGTCACCCACCATCCCGTTCGCTGCTCAGGGTCAGGTGGCTCCGGACGAGCGGGGCTTCGGCCCGGGTCTGCAGTCCCCGGAGCCTCCTGGAGCTTAGGGGCAGCCCAGCCGGGGCCCCAGGCTCCCATCCTGCCGGCTGTGCAAACCCCCTGGAGTGCCTCAGCCCCGCCCTGTCCCCAAACAGAGGCCCGCCCTGCCCCCACGCCACGGGCCCAGCACAGGACTTTCCTGAGAGAGCGGACGAGCGACAGCCAGGTACTCGCACGCACCCACGCCAGGTGAGACAGAGGCAGAAAGAGTCGAGGGTTCAGAGAGAGACTGGAAGACAGCGTGTGGGCAGGGGGGGCCTCGGGCAGGATGCCGGGCAGCTGCAGAGACCACCCGGCCCTGAGCAGCCAAGGCGATGGGGGCGGGGGGAGGCCACTCAGCAGCGGCGGGCCTGGAGAGGCCCAGGGTGGGAGGACACCTGAGATCTCCGCACTCCGCGCCCCGCCCCCCTCCCCCCAACCCCCTGCACGCATGCCACGCCGGGGCGCTCTGACACTAGCTTCTCTGGAGTTTTGTCACTTGAATTTCTCTCCCTCTGCTCAACTGAGTGATGACAGTGTATTGAACAGCTAGGTCATTTGCAAATAAATTAAGCTTAGTGTTTCACAGGACACCCGGACATGTATGGAGAGACCAGCAAGGATGCATGGATACCAACCTGGGTAACTGGACAACCAATGGAAAATTACTGTCTGACTCAGGAGAGAGAAAGAAACCCGAACAGATGGAATGAAATGAACAGAAACACAGGCTTTGCAACTCACACCCTAATTCAATTAACAGAAAATAAACAACACTATAACCATTTTAGAAAAACAATAGACCTCTCTATGACCTTTGGTCAGGTGAGGAGTTCAAAGACACAGCAAAAAAAGCCAACTTTTCCAAGTCGTGAATATGTTAGTTCACACATTGACTTTTACATTGAAATGTGTAACAAATAAACTTAAAATCATTGACTCACTACATAAGCATGGAAGTATTTTAAATATAAAATATGTTCTATAGTATTCAGGAAGCACTTGGCACATCTCTAAGTGTATCAGACCCAAAACTGGAACGTAGTGGAAGAGTCAGGATAGTCTAAAAATGAATCCCTAACTAAAAGGAACACACAGGATTACTGTAGATAAAAAAGGTTAAAGAAGAGAAACTAGATATCAGTCAATAAATGTCTCAGGGGTTAGCTTAGAGTGACTAGCCTCTGCGTGACACTTTAAATTTTTCATGTTTGCAGCTTCCAAATTTTCCATTTTGAGAATAATACTTTCGCCTCCAAACCAGAGAGACTTGGGGACACAAAGGTAGAAGTCGATAATTTTCTTTGCCTATGTCTGAATATTTACAGTCAGAAGTAGAAAAGGAGGAGTCTGTCCCTTGTCTAGTTGATGTCAATCCCCAGGTGTGGGATGTCTCCAGCCCTGGTTTAGCCATAAATATTCCACCAGTAAAGATTTCTCTGAGACCAAATGCTCCCTAGCCCTGGAAAACACAATATCCCTTAAAACCAGAAGCTCTTGCGGGTCTTAGACCATTAGTTAACAAATACCGAGATACTGGAACTCGAATCAGCTGTGAGTCCCCCTGCAACACCCCAATCTTGCCCGTTCAAAAACCAGATGGATCTTACCGATTCGTCCAGGATCTAAGAGCTGTTAATGAAGCTGTGATTCCCATCCACCCCATAGTCCCAAACCCATATACCCTCCTATCCCAAGTCCCAGGAAATGCCAATTACTTCTCAGTCTTGGACCTTCAATGTGCTTTCTTTTGCATTCCTCTCCATCCTGAATCCCAAAAACTCTTTGCTTTTGAGAGACAGGACTTGGAAACAAGAGAGACCATACAACTCTCGACTGGACTCGACTACCCCAAGGGTTTAGGGACAGCCCTCATATCTTCGGGACTTCCTCGGGGAGAGAACTAAGGGAATTAACTTTAACAAACAGTAGTCTAATACAGTATGTGGATGACTTGCTCATAGCTAGGCCAGATTTTAACAGCTCTCAAATGGACACTATTTAAAATGCTAACTTTCCTGTATGAAAAGGGTTATTGAGTATCCCCCAAGTAGGCTCAGATTAGCTTAACCCAAGTAAAATACCTTGGATTTATAATTATGGAGAGAAAAAGAATGCCTGACCCCGAGGGGAGATCCCTCATCATAAATACCCCGTACCCCCAAACAAAACAACAGCTTAGGGGATTTTTAGGAAGGACAGGGTTTTGCAGGATCTGGATTCCTAATTATGGCAATCTGGCCAGACCCCTATATGAAAATTTAAGGGGGAAAGAGGAAGAGCCACTCGCCTGGCATGAGACCTGCAAGGTGGCCTTTAATGCCCTAAAAGAGTCCATCACTACAGCCCCAGCTTTAGGCCTCCCCAACCTGGAGAAGCCTTTTAGACTCTATGTTTCTGGAAGGACAGGAACTGCTCTTGGGGTGTTAGAGCAGATGATGGGGCCCGTATTACAACCTGTGGCTTATCTCTCAAAATAACTAGATGAGGTGGCCAGAGGGTGGCCCACTTGCCTCCGGGCAGTAGTAGCCACCGCTCTTATGGTTAAGGAGGCATCTAAGCTGACCCTGGGTCAGCCCACCACAGTGTATACGCCTCACCGGGTGCAAGCAGTCTTTTAAACGAAAGGGGACAGGTGGATGACAGGGGGAAGCATCACCCAACACCAAGCCCTCCTCCTTGACACTCCAGAAATAAAGTTGAGGGTCTGACAGACTTTAAATTCAGCAACCATACTGCCAGATCCCCCTACCTCCCCTCTGGAACGCCAATGTATACAAATCGCACACGAGTTATACTCTTCTCGCCGGGACCTATCCGAGACACCTTTATCTGACCCAGAGGAAAACTGGCACACAGATGGCAGCAGTTTTGTAGAAAAGGGAGAGAGGAAAGCAGGATATGCTGTAGCGAGCCTGGAAGAAACTAAGGAAAGTGGGTCTCTTCACCCAGACACCTCAGCCCAGAAAGCTGAACTTTTTGCCCTGACAAGAGCTTTGAAGTTAGGAAAAGGAAAGAGGATTAATGTGTGTATGGACTCTAAGTATGCTTTCCTCGTTCTGCATGCCCGTGCAGCAATTTGGAAAGAAAGAGGGATGCTCAGTTCCCGAAACTTTGCTATTAAACACAAAGAGCTCATTCTCAGGCTCCTGGAGGCAGTCAAAATTCCTGCAAAATTAGCTGTCATCCACTGCAAGAGTCACCAAAAGGGGCAAGAAAAAGAGGCTCAGGGAAATAGGAAAGCTGATCAAGAGGCAGGACGAGCTGCCGGGGAAGCTACCTCTGCCACTGCTATCTGCCCCCTTGTCCCCAAGGAAACCCTGACTCCAGATTTTACCCCAGGGGGACATTCCCGATATGCTGAGCGGGGCTGGGAGATTGGGTCACATGGGTGGTTTCAGCCTGATCAGGCCCAAATAATACTCCCTGATTCTCAGGTTTAAAACATTACTAACTCCTTACATAAGAGCACCCATTTTGGAAAAGATAATCTAGAAATCTTGCTTAAGCCTATTCTCTCCCATCCGCAGTTAGCTAAGGTTGTTAAACAGGTCACACAAAATTGTGACACCTGTCTAAAAAATAACCCAAAAACCAGACCTCCTCTAATTACACCTGTCCAACATCGGGGATCATACCCAAGAGCGGACTGGCAAGTAGAATTTACAGCCATGCCCAAGACCCAAGGGTTTTCTTACTTGCTAGTCTTTATTGACACATTCACAGGATGGATCGAAGCGTTCCCTACTGATACAGAGAGAGCTACAGAAGTCTGTAAAGCTCTGCTGAAGGAGATAGTGCCTAGGTTTGGGCTGCCTCGGTCACTTCAGAGTGACAACGGGCCCTCACTTACAGCCACGATACCTCAGAACCTAGCCACATGCTTAGGCATAAAATACCGGCTCCGCTCATCCTGGAGGCCTCAAGCTTCAGGAAAGGTAGAGAGAGACAACCAGACTCTTAAAAGGGCTCTGGCTAAGCTATGTCAAGAAACACATAATAAGTGGACACATATACTGCCCATAGCCCTCATGAGGCTACGGACATCCCCCAAACGGCCACTATTGTTAAGTCCTTATGAAATGATGTATGGACGACCATTCTTAACTTCTGATTTGTTTTTTGACGAGGATGCCAATACACTCTTAAAACATATAATTGACCTGGGAAGGTTTCCGCAAGAACTCCAACGGTATGGAGAACAAACCACAGGAAGACTTGAAAAATCCCCAGGTAAAGCCAGGGGATCAAGTATCAGTAAAGACCTGGCAAGAAAAAGGGAGTCCAAACCAGCTGTCCGAGAAATGGACAGGGCCATATCAGGTTGTTCTAGTGACTTCAACTGCTGTAAAAGTGAAGGGTCTATCTGCCTGGGTCCACAATTCTAGAATAAACCCTATGGCCTACAGGAGGGGGAGACAGAAACTGAGACTCCAAAGCCAGAGGACAGCTATTCCTGTGAACCTGTTGAAGATCTCAGGCTCTTGTTCAAGCAGAACCCCATCAATCCTGCCTCAGATAAGTAAAATGCATCATATGATGTTCTTCCTCTTTCTAATCATATCTCCCTGTATGGCTATTGATCTCTCCCTAAACGAGGCATGTTCACTTGCAAACCACACTGCTTCTCAACTCAACCTAAGCAGCCCGGGCTGCATCTGCATTAATGACAAAGGTTGGGGGTATGTCCAACCCATTCCAGGGTATCACTATCAAAGGCCCACCCTTCCAGCCGAGCTATGGGCTGTTACTCAGCGCCCCCATGTGGTCGTAATATGGCCTTTTGGGAAAAGGGGGAAAAAAAACTTCATGTCTTGGTACCAGCAACAACTGTCTCTATTTACCCCCTGGATGACATCTGCAATCCCACCTGAGCCCTTATTTTCTCTCATGACTAACATCCCCCAAGTGACCTTCCCTATCTCTCTAAAAAGCCACTCCCTAACAGGGGTGTCAGTGAGAAATCTAGACGACTCACAATGTGGGGTGACCGTCACTGTTGAAACTGATGGGAAAAAACCGGGACAGGCCCTGCATCTGGGAGAGCAGCCGACGCCACCCCCGGCCAGCACCCGCCTGGCCCGGCCCGGGGCGCTTCCCGGACCCCGAGCGGTCTGGAGAGGCTGGGGTAGCTCTGGCGGGCGTTGGGGAGGGGGGTGGCTTGAGCTGGGAAGTCGTCTCGGTGCCCCCCCACCCCCCGCCCCCCACCATCCCGTTCGCTGCTCAGGGTCACGTGGCTCCGGACGAGCGGGGCGTCGGCCCGGGGCCGCGGTCCCCGGAGCCTCCTGCGGGCTTAGGAAGAGCCCAGCCGGGGCCACAGTCGCCCATCCTGCCGGCTGTGCAAACCCCCTGGAGCGCCTCAGCCCCGCCCTGTCCCCCAACCGACGCCCGCCCTACCCCCACGCCACGGGCCCAGCACAGGACCTTCCTGAGAGAGCGGACGAGCGACAGCCAGGCACACGGACAGGCACTCGCACGCACCCACGCCAGGTGAGGCAGAGGCAGAAAGAGACGAGGTTTCAGGGAGAGACCGGAAGACATCGTGTGGGCAGGGGGGGCTTCGGGCAGGATGCCGGGCAGCTGCAGGACCACCCGGCCCTAAGCAGCAAACGCAATGGGGGCGGGGGGAGGCTGCCGAGCAATGGCAGGCCTGGAGAGGCCCAGGTTGGGAGGGCACCTGAGATACCCGCGGTCCGCGCCCCTCCCACCCCAACCCCCTGAACGCACGCCAACTCCGACAAAAGCTTCTCCGGAGTTTGATCACCTGAATTTCTATCCTTGTGCTCAACTGAGTGATGACAGTATATTGCACAGCTAGGTCATTTCCAAATAAATTAAGCTTAGTGTTTCACAGGACACCCGGACATGAATGCAGAGACCAGCACGGATGCATGGACACCAACCTTGGTAACTGGACAACCAGTGGGAAATTACTGTCTGACTCAGGAGAGAGAAAGAAACCCGAACAAATGGAAAAAATGAACAGAAACACAAACTTTGCAACTCACACCCCAATTCGATTACCGACAAAACAACAATACTATAACCATTTTAGACAAACAAAGACCTCTCCATGACCTTTGGTCCGGTGAGGAATTTTTACACACAACAAAAAAAGCCACCTTTTCCAAATCGAGAATATGTTATTTCATACATTGACTTTTATATTGAAATGTGTAACAAATAAACTTAAAATCATTGACTCACTACATATGCATGGAAGTATTTTAAACATAAAATATGTTCCATAGTATTCAGGAAGCACTTGGCACATCTGTAAGTGTATCAGACACCAAAATGGAACTTAATGGAAGAGTCAGGACAGTCTAAAAATGAATCCCTAACTAAAAGGAACACACCGGATTACGTAGATCTAATAGGTTAAAGAAGAGAAACTAGAAATCAGTCAATAAAAGTTTTAGGGGTTAGCCTAGAGTGACTAGCCTCTGGGTTACTTTTTAAATTTTTCACGTTTGCATCTTCCAAATTTTCCATGCTGAGAATAATACTTTCATATCAGTTTCGAGATCAGTCTCACACTAAAGACAGTAAGAGTGGAATAAGAAATAAGAAATGCTTGGGGGGGGGGGGAAGAAATGCTTGAACTAAAGGTGGCTCTGATGAAATTATTTGCAGGGCAGCCAAGGAGTCACAGATGTAGAGAACAGACTTATGGACAAGGGCAGCGGGGAGGAAGGAGAGTGTGAGGTGAATGCAGAGGAACATGGAAACATAGTACCATACGTTAAAAGAGATGCCAATGCAATTTGCTGTATGATTCAGGGGAATCAAACAGGGGCTCTGCAACAAGCTAGAGGGGTGGAATGGGGAGGAGGAGAAGAGAGAGATGTTCAGGAGGGAGGAGACATATGTACACCTGTGGTTCATTCACGTTGATGTTTGGCAACAAAATTCTGTAAAGCAACTATCCTTCAATTGAAAGAAAAAGTCATGTTTGGACTTACCAAACAAGGTCTTGTGTACTTATAGCATGGCCTTCTGTTTCGTGCTGCCATCCTTAATTCATTCTTCCATATCATTAAACAGACTAGTCAAGTTTTTCCCAAAAACATCTTGAGCTCCTGCATCATGCTGATCAACTGCCTTCTCTCGATCCAGTATAGAATGGAGACCAAAGAAAACTTTTGTCGTTTCTTCAAGTGATTGAAGCCACTCTATGTGATTTTAAAAAATAAATGTGGATAAGACGGATATGACCAAAGCAATCTAATGACAATATCTTTGCTTCATTAAAGACTTCTGCAGAGAACTGGTAAATTTTTTGTATAGTATCAGAAGAATTTTTTAAATCCACACCAACATTTCTTTCGCCTCCGCTAGCCATCTAGACAAGGAAAACTGATTTTACCAATCAATGTCCCTAGTTCTGCTCCCTCACCGATTTTTACGCAATATGTGTTACTCAGGCAGGAGACCCTGGTTCAATTCCTGGGTCAGGAAGATCCCCTGGAGAAGGGATAGGCTACCCACTCCAGTATTAGTGGGCTTCCCTTGTGGCTCAGTTGGTAAAGAATCATTCCTCTGTACCAAGACTAGCTCAACTCCTCTCAAAGCAAATACAGGACGGTAGTAACTATGCAGAAGAAAGCTGATTCTGTACATTTATACTACTCACTCATGAGCTTGACAGAGGTTCTAGATCTGTTACCACATTTTTTTTTTTAAGTGATATCCGCATGTGCAGGTGAAAGTGGCTCAGTTCCTGCCTGACTCTTTGCGGCCCCAAGGAATACACAGTCCATGGAATTCTCTAGGCCAGAATACTGGAGTGGGTAGCCTATCCCTTCTGCAGGGGATCTTCCCGACCCAGGACTGAAAGCAGGGTCTCCTGCGTTGCAGGCAGATTCTTTAGCAACTGAGCTAGTAGGGCTTCCCTGGTGGCTCAGTTGCTAAAGAATATGTGCATAACTGTCTATCGATTTGGAATTAGCAATCTGTCTGTGAGCAGGGCCGGTCATAAGCAGCTTCTGTGAGAAAACAGAAGCATGTCTGCCTGACTTGCTTCACTGGGGAGCTTTCAATGTTTTTGCGCTAGTGCACATGGCAAGTTTCTAAGTGAGAAAGTAATGGCTATTATCACAGCTGGCCACTGAGGTACTTAATGGCAGAGGCAATCCCAGCTCTGCCAAGCAGTAGCCATCACGAAATCAGCTATTGTCATTGTAGCCAAGTTCCGTGAATTTGTGGTGTTATTTGCTGTGTTCTTCAAGAAGATGCCTTCGCCCTGCCAGTAAGACATATTTCCATAACACACAGCCATGCACTCAATCGATGTGCATCCTCCAGTAAAGCCCAGCCCCGATGTCTTAGAGGAGCCTCTCTGCCCATTGTCATAAGCCAGTCTAATTTTGTGTGAGACCGTGAAAACTCAGTGTCTTTTTTACGCTTGTGCTTCTGACAGGAGGTCTGAGAAGGCACTTCTGAAGGTTTATTCCTACCAGTCGTTGTCATATTTATCGAGTCTTTATTTTATATTTTTTCTTATTTTTTACTTCTACCAGTTTCTTGCTACCAACCCGTCTCCCTCCACCCTCGTGCACACACGGTCAGTCATGGAATCCCGTGGACTTCAGCCCGCCAGACTCCTCTGCCCATGGATTTTTCCAGGCAAGAATACTGGAGTGGGTTGCATTTCCTTCTCCATGTATGGAGTCTTTAAAGATTCCATCACTGAGGTGTTGCTTCTCCACTTGTACATGCCCTTCCTCCCTAAGTGCAGTAGAAGTCATCCCCACTTCCCAACATGTCTGTCTTCCGTCCTCTGGAGTATGTATTGCTTGAGCTCACCACAGCGTCAGGATATTCTAGAAACCCTTCTGATTGCAGTCTCTTCGGGAGGTTACAAGTGCTTCAAACCTCAGAATTTTACAAAGCACTTTTTACGACCTCAGCTGAAAGGGAAGTCAACACTCAGTGACAGTCACAGGCTTCCATGGCCTGGACTTGATTATGGGCTGTGCTTTCATAATCATCGTGTTTCCGATACCAACTAAGATGTCACTGAGAAATTTTTTTCTTTCTCATCATTGTATCTTTCATGTTTATTTAGATATATTATGGGTTTTCCTATATATCTTCCCTTAGGGATGAGGGTCTGAAGTCAGTAGAACTTACTACAACTGATTTCCAGGTAGCTGTGTTAGGACAGGAAAAAGAATGACCAGCTGCTGGATTCTTAAGATTATGTATGAAAATATGATTCGTTTTACTGTGTGAAGTCATCCGATTCTAACTTTCTGAAGTAGGCGTTCACAAAAATCAAAAAAAATCGCCTAACTACTAGGCGGTCTCCCATCCAAGTACTGACCAGGCCCGACCCTGCTCAGTTTCCCAGATCACAGGAGAGAGGGCACGTTCAGGGTGGTATGGCCTTAGACCGAGGCGGCTGCCAGGCGCTGCAGGAGCCCCGCGTTGCGCCTCACTTGCGGTTTGACCTGCCGGTCGGGCCTGGGGCTGCAGTTCTCGAGCGGGCTCGCGCTGCACTTGAGCCGCACGACCCGCGATTGGACCCCGGCCGGCCAGAGCCTGCAGCTCGGCGGCCAGCGGAGGGCGCCCCCGCTCCGCACACCGTGAGCCCAGGCCAGCACCAGTCTGGCCAGGCCGGCCGGGGACTGGCGTGCCTGTGGAACCTGGGGTGGGGCGAGGGGTGGTGGGGAGAGCAGCGAGGACATCTCGGTGCCCCCTCACCCCCTGTCACCCACCATCCCATTCGCTGCTCAGGGTCAGGTGGCTCTGGACGAGCGGGGCTTCGGCCCGGGTCTGCAGTCCCCGGAGCCTCCTGGAGCTTAGGGGCAGCACAGCCCGGGCGCCAGGCGCCCATCCTGCCGGCTGTGCAAACCCCCTGGAGTTCCTCAGCCCCGACTTTTCGCCCTACCTAGGCCCGCCCTGCCCCCACGCCGCAGGCCCAGCACAGGACCTTCCTGAGAGAGCGGACGAGCGACAGCCAGGCACACGGACAGGCACTCGCATGCACCCACGCCAGGTGAGACAGAGGCAGAAAGAGTCGAGGGTTCAGAGAGAGACTGGAAGACAGCGTGTGGGCAGGGGGGGCCTCGGGCAGGATGCCAGGCAGCTGCAGAGACCACCCGGCCCTGAGCAGCCAAAGTGATGGGGGCGGGGGGAGGCCACTGAGCAGCGGCGGGCCTGGAGAGGCCCAGGGTGGGAGGACACCTGAGATCTCCAGGCTCTGCGCCCCGCCCCCCTCCCCCCAACCCCCTGCACGCATGCCACGCCGGGGCGCTCTGACACTAGCTTCTCTGGAGTTTTGTCACTTGAATTTCTCTCTCTCTGCTCAACTGAGTGATGAGAGTGTATTGAACAGCTAGGTCATTTCCAAATAAATTAAGCTTAGTGTTTCACAGGACACCCGGGCATGTATGGAGAGACCAGCATGGATGCATGGACACCAACCTTGGTAACTGGACAACCAATGGGAAATTACTGTCTGACTCAGGAGAGAGAAAGAAACCCGAACAGATGGAATGAAATGAACAGAAACACAAGCTTTGCAACTCACACCCTAATTCAATTACCAGAAAATAAACAACACTATAACCATTTTAGAACAACAAGGACCTCTCCATGACCTTTGGTCGGGTGAGGAGTTCAAACACACACCAAAAAAAAAGCCAACTTTTCCAAGTCGTGAATATGTTAGTTCACACATTGACTTTTACATTGAAATGTGTAACAAATAAACTTATAATCATTGACTCACTACATAAGCATGGAAGTATTTTAAACATAAAATATGTTCTATAGTATTCAGGAAGCACTTGGCACATCTGTAAGTGTATCAGACCCAAAACTGGAACGTAGTGGAAGAGGCAGGATAGTCTAAAAATGAATCCCTAACCAAAAAGAACACACAGGATTACTGTAGATAAAAGAGGTTAAAGAAGAGAAGCTAGAAATCAGTCAATAAATGTCTTAGCGGTTAGCTTAGAGTGACTAGCCTCTGCGTGACTCTTTAAATTTTTCATGTTTGCAGCTTCCAAATTTTCCATTTTGAGAATACTTTGGCCTCCAAACCAGAGTGACTTGGGGACACAAAGGTAGAAGTCGATAATTTTCTTTGCCTATGTCTGAATATTTACAGTCAGAGGTAGAAAAGGAGGAGTCTGTCCCTTGTCTAGATGAGGTCAATCCCCAGGTGTGGGATGACTCCAGCCCTGGTTTAGCCATAAATATTCCACCAGTAAAGATTTCTCTGAGACCAAATGCTCCCTAGCCCTGGAAAAGACAATATCCCTTAAAACCAGTAGCTCTTGAGGGTCTTAAAACATTAGTTAACAAATACCGAGATACTGGAACTCGAATCAGCTGTGAGTCCCCCTGCAACACCCCAATCTTGCCCGTTCAAAAACCAGATGGATCTTACCGATTCGTCCAGGATCTAAGAGCTGTTAATGAAGCTGTGGTTCCCATCCACCCCATAGTCCCAAACCCATATACCCTCCTATCCCAAGTCCCAGGAAATGCCAAGTACTTCTCAGTCTTGGACCTTCAAGGTGCTTTCTTTTGCATTCCTCTCCATCCTGAATCCCAAAAACTCTTTGCTTTTGAGTGGCAGGACTTGGAAACAAGAGAGACCATAGAGCTCTCCACTGGAATCGACTACCCCAACGGTTTAGGGACAACCCTCATAACTTCGGGACTTCCTCGGGGAGAGAACTAAGGGAATTAACTTTAACAAACAGTAGTCTAATACAGTATGTGGATGACTTGCTCATAGCTAGGCCAGATTTTACCAGCTCTCAAATGGACACTATTTAAAAAGCTAACTTTCCTGTATGAAAAGGGTTATCGAGTATCCCCCAAGTAGGCTCAGATTAGCTTAACCCAAGTAAAATATCTTGGATTTATAATTACGGAGAGAAAAAGAATGCCTGACCCCGAGGGGAGATCCCTCATCTTAAATACCCCGTACCCCCAAACAAAACAACAGCTTAGGTGATTTTTAGGAAGGACCGGGTTTTGCAGGATCTGAATTCCTAATTATGGCAATCTGGCCAGACCCCTATATGAGAATTTAAGGGGGAAAGAGGAAGAGCCACTCGACTGGCATGAGACCTGCAAGGTGGCCTTTAATGCCCTAAAAGAGTCCATCACTACAGCCCCAGCTTTAGGCCTCCCAAACCTGGAGAAGCCTTTTAGACTCTATGTTTCTGGAAGGACAGGAACTGCTCTTGGGGTGTTAGAGCAGATGATGGGGCCCGTATTACAACCTGTGGCTTATCTCTCAAAATAACTAGATGAGGTGGCCAGAGGGTGGCCCACTTGCCTCCGGGCAGTAGCAGGCACCGCTCTTATGGTTAAGGAGGCATCTCAGCTGACCCTGGGTCAGCCCACCACAGTGTATACGCCACACCGGGTGCAAGCAGTCTTGGAAACGAAAGGGGACAGGTGGATGACAGGGGGAAGGATCACCCAATACCAAGCCCTCCTCCTTGACATTCCAGAAATAAAGTTGAGGGTCTGCCAGACTTTAAATCCAGCAACCTTACTGCCAGATCCCCCTACCTCCCCTCTGGATCACCAATGCATACAAATCACAGACGAGTTATACTCTTCTCGCCGGGACCTATCAGAGACACCTTTATCTGACCCAGAGGAAAACTGGCACACAGATGGCAGCAATTTTGTAGAAAAGGGAGAGAGGAAAGCAGGATATGCTATAGCGAGCCTGGAAGAAACTAAGGAAAGTGTGTCTCTTCCCCCAGACACCTCAGCCCAGAAAGCTGAATTTTTGACCTGACAAGAGCTTTGGAATTAGGAGAAGGAAAGAGGATTAATGTGTGTATGGACTCTAAGTATGCTTTCCTCATTCTGCATGCCCGTGCAGCAATTTGGAAAGAAAGAGGGATGCTCAGTGCCCGAAGCTCTGCTATTAAACACAAAGAGCTCATTCTCAGGCTCCTGGAGGCAGTCAAACTTCCTGCAAAATTAGCTGTCATCCACTGCAAGAGTCACCAAAAGGGGCAAGAAAAAGAGGCTCAGGGAAATAGGAAAGCTGATCAAGAGGCAGGACGAGCTGCCGGGGAAGCTACCTCTGCCACTGCTATCTGCCCCCTTTTCCCCAAGGAAACCCTGACTCCAGATTTTACCCCAGGGGGACATTCCCGATATGCTGAGCGGGGCTGGGAGATTGGGTCACATGGGTGGTTTCAGCCTGATCAGGCCCAAATAATACTCCCTGATTCTCAGGTTTAAAACATTACTAACTCCTTACATAAGAGCGCCCATTTTGGAAAAGATAATCTAGAAATCTTGCTTAAGCCTATTCTCTCCCATCCGCAGTTAGCTAAGGTTGTTAAACAGGTCACACAAAATTGTGACACCTGTCTAAAAAATAACCCAAAAACCAGACCTCCTCTAATTACACCTGTCCAACATCGGGGATCATACCCAGGAGTGGACTGGCAAGTAGAATTTACAGCCTTGCCCAAGACCCAAGGGTTTTCTTACTTGCTAGTCTTTATTGAGACATTCACAGGATGGATCGACGCGTTCCCTACTGAGACAGAGAGAGCTACAGAAGTCTGTAAAGCTCTGCTGAAGGAGATAGTGCCTAGGTTTGGGCTGCCTCGGTCACTTCAGAGTGACAACGGGCCCTCACTTACAGCCACGATACCCCAGAACCTAGCCGCATGCTTAGGCATAAAATACCAGCTCCGCTCATCCTGGAGGCCTCAAGCTTCATGAAAGGTAGAGAGAGCCAACCAGACTCTTAAAAGGGCTCTGGCTAAGCTATGTCAGAAACACATAATAAGTGGACACATATGCTGCCCATAGCCCTCATGAGGCTACGGACATCCCCCAAACGGCCACTATTGTTAAGTCCTTATGAAATGATGTATGGACGACCATTCTGAACTTCTGATTTGTTTCTTGACGAGGATGCCAATACACTCTTAAAACATATAATTGACCTGGGAAGGTTTCCGCAAGAACTTCAACGGTATGGAGAACAAACCACAGGAAGACTTGAAAAATCCCCAGGTAAAGCCAGGGGATCAAGTATCAGTAAAGACCTGGCAAGAAAAAGGGAGTCCAAACCAGCTGTCCGAGAAATGGACAGGGCCATATCAGGTTGTTCTAGTGACTTCAACTGCTGTAAAAGTGAAGGGTCTATCTGCCTGGGTCCACAATTCTAGAATAAAACCCTATGGCCTACAGGAGGGGGAGACAGAAACTGAGACTCCAAAGCCAGAGGACAGCTATTCCTGTGAACCTGTTGAAGATCTCAGGCTCTTGTTCAAGCAGAACCCCATCAATCCTGCCTCAGATAAGTAAAATGCATCATATGATGTTCTTCCTCTTTCTAATCATATCTCCCTGTATGGCTATTGATCTCTCCCTAAACGAGGCATGTTCACTTGCAAACCACACTGCTTCTCAACTGAACCTAAGCAGCCCGGGCTGCATCTGCATTAATGACAAAGGTTGGGGGTATGTCCAACCCATCCCAGGGTATCAATATCAAAGGCCCACCCTTCCAGCCGAGCTATGGGCTGTTACTCAGCGCCCCCATGTGGTCGTAATATGGCCTTTTGGGAAAAGGGGGAAAAAAAACTTCATGTCTTGGTACCAGCAACAACTGTCTCTATTTACCCCCTGGATGACATCTGCAATCCCACCTGAGCCCTTATTTTCTTTCATGACTAACATCCCCCAAGTGACCTTCCCTATCTCTCTAAAAAGCCACTCCCTAACAGGGGTGTCAGTGAGAAATCTAGACGACTCACAATGTGGGGTGACCGTCACTGTTGAAACTGATGGGAAAAACCGGGACAGGCCCTGCAGCTGGGAGACCAGCCGACGCCACCCCCGGCCAGCACGGGCCTGACCCGGCCCGGGGCGCTTCCCGGACCCCGAGCGGCCTGGCGAGGCTGCGGGAGCTCTGGCGGTTGTTGGGGAGGGGGGTGGCTTGAGCGGGGAGGATGACTCGGTGCCACCCCACCACCCGCCCCCCACCATCCCGTTCGCTGCTCAGGGTCACGTGGCTCCGGACGAGCGGGGCGTCGGCCAGGGGCCGCGGTCCCCGGAGCCTCCTGCGGGCTTAGGGGCAGCCCAGCCGGGGCCCCAGGCGCCCATCCTGCCGGCTGTGAAAACCCCCTGGAGTGCCTCAGCCCCGCCTTGTCCCCAAACCGAGGCCGGCCCTGTCCCCACGCCACAGGCCCAGCACAGGACCTTCCTGAGAGAGCAGACGAGCGACAGCCAGGCACACGGACAGGCACTCGCACGCACCCACGCCAGGTGAGACAGAGGCAGAAAGAGATGAGGGTTCAGAGAGACACCGGAAGACAGCGTGTGGGCAGGGGGGGCTTCGGGCAGGATGCCGGGCAGCTTCAGAGACCACCCGTCCCTGAGCAGCAAACGCGATGGGGGCGGGGGGAGGCTGCCGAACAGAGGCAGGCCTGCAGAGGCCCAGGTTGGGAGGGCACCTGAGTTATCCGCGGTCCGCGCCCCTCCCAACCCAACCCCCTGAACGCACGCCCCTCTCCAACGAAATCTTCTCCGGAGTTTGATCACCTGAATTTCTATCCTTGTGCTCAACTGAGTGATGACAGTATATTGCACAGCTAGGTCATTTCCAAATAAATTAAGCTTAGTGTTTCACAGGACACCCGGACATGAATTCAGAGACGAGCACGGATGCATGGACACCAACCTTGGTAACTGGACTACCAATGGGAAATTACTGTCTGACTCAGGAGAGAGAAAGAAACCCGAACAGATGGAAACATTGAACAGAAACACAAACTTTGCAACTCACACCCCAATTCAATTACCGAAAAAAACAACAACACTATTACCATTTTAGAAAAACAATAGACCTCTCCATGACCTTTGGTCCGGTGAGGAATTCTTACACACAACAAAAAAAGCCACCTTTTCCAAATCGAGAATATGTTAGTTCACACATTGATTTTACATTGAAATGTGTAACAAATAAACTTAAAATCATTGACTCACTACATACGCATGGAAGTATTTTAAACATAAAATATGTTCTATAGTATTCAGGAAGCATTTGGCACATCTGTAAGTGTATCAGACCCCAAACTGGAACTTAATGGAAGAGTCAGGATAGTCTAAAAATGAATCCCTAACTAAAAGGAATACACAGGATTACGTAGATCAAAAAGGTTAAAGAAGAGAAACTAGAAATCAGTCAATAAATGTTTTAGGGGTTAGCCTAGTGTGTCTAGCCTCTGCGTTACTTTTTAAATTTTTCATGTTTGCATCTTCCAAATTTTCCATGCTGAGAATAATACTTTCATATCTGTTTCGAGATCAGTCTCACACTAAAGACAGTAAGAGTGGAATAAGAAATAAGAAATGCTTGGGGGGGGGGGGAAGAAATGCTTGAACTAAAGGTGGTACTGATGAAATTATTTGCAGGGCAGCCAAGGAGTCACAGATGTAGAGAACAGACTTATGGACACGGGCAGGGGGGAGGAAGGAGAGGGTGAGATGAATGCAGAGGAACATGGATACATAGTACCATATGTTAAAAGAGATGCCAATGCAATTTGCTGTATGACTCAGGGGACTCAAACAGGGGCTCTGCAACAAACTAGAGGGGTGGAACGGGGAGGAGGAGATGGGAGAGAGGTTCAGGAGGGAGGAGACATATGTAAACGTGTGGCTCATTCACGTTGATGTTTGGCAACAAAATTCTGTAAAGCAACTATCCTTCAATTGAAAGAAAAAGTCATGTTTGGACTTACCAAACAAGGTCTTGTGTACTTATAGCATGGCCTTCTGTTTCGTGCTGCCATCCTTAATTCATTCTTCCATATCATTAAACAGACTAGTCAAGTTTTTCCCAAAAACATCTTGAGCTCCTGCATCATGCTGATCAACTGCCTTCTCTCGATCCAGTATAGAATGGAGACCAAAGAAAACTTTTGTCGTTTCTTCAAGTGATTGAAGCCACTCTATGTGATTTTAAAAAATAAATGTGGATAAGACGGATATGACCAAAGCAATCTAATGACAATATCTGTGCTTCATTAAAGACTTCTGCAGAGAACTAGTACATTTTTTGTATAGTATCGGAAGAATTTTTTAAATCCACACCAACATTTCTTTCGCCTCCGCTAGCCATCTAGACAAGGAAAACTGATTTTACCAATCAATGTCCCTAGTTCTGCTCCCTCACCGATTTTTACCCAATATGTGTTACTCAGGCAGGAGACCCTGGTTCAGTTCCTGGGTCAGGAAGATCCGCTGGAGAAGGGATAGGCTACCCACTCCAGTATTAGTGGGCTTCCCTTGTGGCTCAGTTGGTAAAGAATCATTCCTCTGTACCAAGACTAGCTCAACTCCTCTCAAAGCAAATACAGGATGGTAGTAACTATGCAGGACAAAGCTGATTCTGTACATTTAAACTACTTGCTCATGAGCTTGACAGAGGTTCTAGATCTGTTACCACATTTTTTTTTTTAAGTGATATCCGCATGTGCAGGTGAAAGTGGCTCAGTTCGTGCCTGACTCTTTGCGGCCCAAAGGACTACACAGTCCATGGAATTCTCTAGGCCAGAATACTAGGAGTGGGTAGCCTATCCCTTCTCCAGGGGATCTTCCTGACCCAGGACTCAAAGCGGGGTCTCCTGCGTTCCAGGCAGATTCTTTAGCAACTGAGCTAGTAGGGCTTCCCTGGTGGCTCAGTTGCTAAAGAATATCTGCATAACTGTCTATCGATTTGGAATTAGAAATCTGTCTGTGACCAGGGCCGGTCATAAGCAGCTTCTGTGAGAAAACAGAAGCATGACTGCCTGACTTGCTTCTCTGGGGAGCTTTCACTGTTCTTGTACTAGTGCACATGGCAAGTTTCTAAGTGAGAAAGTAATGGCTATTATCACAGCTGGCCACTGAGGTACTTAATGGCAGAGGCAATCCCAGCTCTGCCAAGCAGTAGCCATCACGAAATCAGCTATTGTCATTGTAGCCAAGTTCCTTGAATTTGTGGTGTTATTTGCTGTGTTCTTCAAGAAGATGCCTTCGCCCTGCCAGTAAGACATATTTCCATAATGCACAGCCATGCACTCAATCGATGTGCATCCTCCAGTAAAGCCCAGCCCCGATGTCCTAGAGGAGCCTCTCTGCCCATTGTCATAAGCCAGTCTAATTTTGTGTGAGACCGTGAAAACTCAGTGTCTTTATTACGCTTGTGCTTCTGACGGGAGGTCTGAGAATGCACTTCTGAAGGTTTATTCCTACCAGTTGTTGTCATATTTATCGAGTCTTTATTTTATATTTTTTCTTATTTTTTACTTCTTCCAGTTTCTTGCTACCAACCCGTCTCCCTCCACCCTCGTGCACACACGGTCAGTCATGGAATCCCGTGGACTTCAGCCCGCCAGACTACTCTGCCCATGGATTTTTCCAGGCAAGAATACTGGAGTGGGTTGCCATTTCCTTCTCCATGTATGGAGTCTTTAAAGATTCCATCACTGAGGTGTTGCTTCTCCACTTGTACATGCCCTTCCACCCTAAGTGCAGTAGAAGTCATCCCCACTTCCCAACATGTCTGTCTTCCGTCCTCTGGAGTATATATTGCTTGAGCTCACCACAGCGTCAGGATATTCTAGAAACCCTTCTGATTGCAGTCTCTTCGGGAGGTTACAATGCTTCAAACCTCAGAATTTTACAAAGCACTTTTTACGACCTCAGCTGAAAGGGAAGTCAACACTCAGTGACAGTCACAGGCTTCCATGGCCTGGACTTGATTATGGGCTGTGCTTTCATAATCATCGTGTTTCCGATACCAACGAAGATGTCACTGAGAACTTTTTTTCTTTCTCATCATTGTATCTTTCATGTTTATTTAGATATATTATGGGTATTCCTACATATCTTCCCTTAGGGATGAGGGTCTTAAGTCAGTAGAATTTACTACAACTTATTTCCAGTTAGCTGTGTTAGGACAGGAAAAAGAATGACCAGCTGCGGGATTCTTAAGATTATGTATGAAAATATGATTCGTTTTACTGTGTGAAGTCATCCAATTCTAACTTTCTGAAATTGGAATTAAGAAAAATAAAAAAAAGTCGCCTAACTACTAGGTGGACTCCCATCCAAGTACTGACCAGGCCCGACCCTGCTCAGTTTCCCAGATCAGAGGAGAGAGGGCACGTTCAGGGTGGTATGGCCTTAGACCGAGGCGGCTGCCAGGCGCCCCAGGAGCCCCGCGTTGCGCCTCCCTTGCGATCTGACCTGCCGGTCGGGCCTGGGGCTGCAGTTCTCCAGCGGGCGCGCGCTGCACTTGAGCCGCACGACCCGCGACTGGACTCCGGCCGGCCAGAGCCTGCAGCTCGGCGGCCAGCGGAGGGCGCCCCCGCTCCGCACACCGCGAGCCCAGGCCAGCACCCGTCTGGCACGGCCGGCCGGGGCCTGGCGTGCCTGCGGAACCTGGGGTGGGGGAGGGTGGGTGGGCAGAGCAGCGAGGACATCTCGGTGCCCCCTCACCCCCTGTCACCCACCATCCCGTTCGCTGCTCAGGGTCAGTTTCTCCGGACGAGCGAGCCTTCGGCCCGGGTCCGCGGTCCCCGGAGCCTCCTAGGGCTTATGGGCAGCCCAGCCGATGCCCAAGGCGCCCGTCCTGCCAGCTGCGCAAACCCCCTGGAGCGCCTCAGCCCCGTCTTTTCGCCCTATGGAGGCCCGCCCTGCCCCCACGCCGCGGGCCCAGTATAGGACCTTCCTGGGAGAGCAGGCGAGCGACAGCCAGGGACTCGGACAGGCACTCGCACGCACCCACGCCAGGTGAGACAGAGGCAGAAAGAGTCGAGGGTTCAGAGAGAGACTGGAAGACAGCGTGTGGGCAGGGGGGGCCTCGGGCAGGATGCCGGGCAGCTGCAGAGACCACCCGGCCCTGAGCAGCCAAAGCGATGGGGGCGGGGTGAGGCCACTGAGCAGCGGCTGACCTGGAGAGGCCCAGGGTGGGAGGACACCTGAGACCTCCGCGCTCCGCGCACCGCCCCCTCCACCCAACCCCCTGCACGCATGCCACGCCGGGGCGCTCTGACACTAGCTTCTCTGGAGTTTTGTCACTTGAATTTCTCTCTCTCTGCTCAACTGAGTGATGACAGTGTATTGAACAGCTAGGTCATTTCCAAATAAATTAAGCTTAGTGTTTCACAGGACACCCGGACATGTATGGAGAGACCAGCACGGATGCATGGACACCAACCTTGGTAACTGGACAACCAATGGGAAATTACTGTCTGACACAGGAGAGAGAAAGAAACCCGAACAGATGGAATGAAATGAACAGAAACACAAGCTTTGCAACTCACACCCTAATTCAATTACCAGAAAATAAACAACACTATAACCATTTTAGAAAAACAATAGACCTCTCCATGACCTTTGGTCGGGTGAGGAGTTCAAACACACACCAAAAAAAAGCCAACTTTTCCAAGTCGTGAATATGTTAGTTCACACATTGACTTTTACATTGAAATGTGTAACAAATAAACTTAAAATCATTGACTCACTACATAAGCATGGAAGTATTTTAAACATAAAATATGTTCTATAGTGTTCAGGAAGCACTTGGCACATCTGTAAGTGTATCAGACCCAAAACTGGAACGTAGTGGAAGAGGCAGGATAGTCTAAAAATGAATCCCTAACTAAAAGGAACACACAGGATTACTGTAGATAAAAAAGGTTAAAGAAGAGAAGCTAGAAATCAGTCAATAAATGTCTTTGGTGTTAATTAGAGTGACTAGCCTCTGCGTGACTCTTTAAATTTTTCATGTTTGCATCTTCCAAATTTTCCATGGTGAGAATAATACTTTCGCCTCCAAACCAGAGTGACTTGGGGACACAAAGGTAGAAATCGATAATTTTCTTTGCCTATGTCTGAATATTTACAGTCAGAGGTAGAAAAGGAGGAGTCTGTCCCTTGTCTAGATGATGTCAATCCCCAGGTGTGGGATGTCTCCAGCCCTGGTTTAGCCATAAATGTTCCACCAGTAAAGATTTCTCTGAGACCAAATGCTCCCTAGCCCTGGAAAAGACAATATCCCTTAAAACCAGAAGCTCTTGAGGGTCTTAGACCATTAGTTAACAAATACCGAGAAACTGGAACTCGAATCAGCTGTGAGTCCCTTTGCAACACCCCAATCTTGCCCGTTCAAAAACCAGATGGATGTTACCGATTCGTCCAGGATCTAAGAGCTGTTAATGAAGCTGTGGTTCCCATCCACCCCATAGTCCCAAACCCATATACCCTCCTATCCCAAGTCCCAGGAAATGCCAAGTACTTCTCAGTCTTGGACCTTCAAGGTGCTTTCTTTTGCATTCCTCTCCATCCTGAATCCCAAAAACTCTTTGCTTTTGAGTGGCGGGACTTGGAAACAAGAGAGACCATACAACTCTCGACTGGACTCGACTACCCCAAGGGTTTAGGGACAGCCCTCATATCTCCGGCACTTCCTCGGGGAGAGAACTAAGGGAATTAACTTTAACAAACAGTAGTCTAATACAGTATGTGGATGACTTGCTCATAGCTAGGCCAGATTTTACCAGCTCTCAAATGGACACTATTTAAAACGTTAACTTTCCTGTATGAAAAGGGTTATCGAGTATCCCCCAAGTAGGCTCAGATTAGCTTAACCCAAGTAAAATACCTTGGATTTATAATTACGGAGAGAAAAAGAATGCCTGACCCCGAGGGGAGATCCCTCATCTTAAATACCCCGTACCCCCAAACAAAACAACAGCTTAGGGGATTTTTGGGAACGACCGGGTTTTGCAACATCTGGATTCCTAATTATGGCAATCTGGCCAGAACCCTATATGAAAGTTTAAGGGGGAAAGAGGAAGAGCCACTCGACTGGCATGAGACCTGCAAGATGACCTTTAATGCCCTAAAAGAGTCCATCACTACAGCCCCAGCTTTAGGCCTCCCAAACCTGGAGAAGCCTTTTAGACTCTATGTTTCTGAAAGGACAGGAACTGCTCTTGGGGTGTTAGGGCAGATGATGGGGCCCGTATTACAACCCGTAGCTTATCTCTCAAAATAGCTATATGAGGTGGCCAGAGGGTGGCCCACTTGCCTCCGGGCAGTAGCAGCCACCGCTCTTATGGTTAAGGAGGCATCTAAGCTGACCCTGGGTCAGCCCACCACAGTGTATACGCCTCACCGGGTGCAAGCAGTCTTGGAAACGAAAGGGGACAGGTGGATGACAGGGGGAAGGATCACCCAATACCAAGCCCTCCTCCTTGACACTCCAGAAATAAAGTTGAGGGTCTGCCAGACTTTCAATCCAGCAACCTTACTGCCAGATCCCCCACTTTCCCTCTGGATCACCAATGCATACAAATCACAGACGAGTTATACTCTTCTCACCGGGACCTATCAGAGACACCTTTATCTGACCCAAAGCAAAACTGGTACACATATCGCAGCAGTTTTGTAGAAAAGGGAGAGAGGAAAGCAGGATATGCTGTAGCGAGCCTGGAAGAAACTAAGGAAAGTGGGTCTCTTCCCCCAGACACCTCAGCCCAGAAAGCTGAAATTTTTCCCTGACAAGAGCTTTGGAGTTAGGCGAAGGAAAGAAGATTAATGTGTATATGGACTCTAAGTATGCTTTCCTCATTCTGCATGCCCATGCAGCAATTTGGAAAGAAAGAGAGATTCTCAGTGCCTGAAGGCCTCCTATTAAACACAAAGAGCTCATTCTCAGGCTCCTGGAGGCAGTCAAACTTCCTGCAAAATTAGCTGTCATCCACTGCAAGAGTCACCAAAAGGGGCAAGACAAAGAAGCTCAAGGAAATAGGAAAGCTGATCAAGAGGCAGGACGAGCTGCCGGGGAAGTTACCTCTGCCACTGCTATCTGCCCCCTTTTCCCCAAGGAAACCCTGACACCATATTTTACCCCAGGGGGACATTCCCGATATGCTGAGCCGAGCTGGGAGATTGGGTCACATGGGTGGTTTCAGCCTGATCAGGCCCAAATAATACTCCCTGATTCTCAGGTTTAAAACATTACTAACACCTTACATAAGAGCACCCATTTTGGAAGAGATAATCTAGAAATCTTCCTTAAGTCTATTCTCTACCATCCCCAGTTAGCTAAGGTTGTTAAACAGGTCACACAAAATTGTGACACCTGTCTAAAAAATAACCCAAAAACCAGACCTCCTCTAATTACACCTGTCCAACATCGGGGATCATACCCAGGAGAGGACTGGCAAGTAGATTTTACAGCCATGCCAAAGACCCAAGGGTTTTCTTATTTGCTAGTCTTTATTGACACATTCACAGGATGGATCGAAGTGTTCCCTACTGAGACAGAGAGAGCTACAGAAGTCTGTAAAGCTCTGCTGAAGGAGATAGTGCCTAGGTGTGTGCTGCCTCGGTCACTTCAGAGTGACAATGCGCCCTCATTTACAGCCACGATATCCCAGAACCTAGCCGCATGCTTAGGCATAAAATACCGGCTCCGCTCATCCTGGAGGCCTCAAGCTTCAGGAAATGTAGAGAGAGCCAATCAGACTCTTAAAAGGGCTCTGGCTAAGCTATGTCAAGAAACACATAATAAGTGGACACATAGGCTACCCATAGCCCTCATGAGGGTACGGACATCCCCCAAACGGCCACTATTCTTAATTCCTTATGAAATGATGTATCTAGGCCCATTCTTAACTTCTGATTTGTTTTTTGACGAGGATGCCAATACACTCTTAAAACATATAATTGACCTGGGAAGGTTTCAGCAAGAACTCCAACGGTATGGAGAACAAACCACAGGAAGACTTGAAAAATCCCCAGGTAAAGCCAGGGGATCAAGTATCAGTAAAGACCTGGCAAGAAAAAGGGAGTCCAAACCAGCTGTCCGAGAAATGGCAGGGCCATATCAGGTTGTTCTAGTGACTTCAACTGCTGTAAAAGTGAAATGTCTATCTGCCTGGGTCCACAATTCTAGAATAAAACCCTATGGCCTACAGGAGGGGGAGACAGAAACTGAGACTCCAAAGCCAGAGGACAGCTATTCCTGTGAACCTGTTGATGATCTCAGTCTCTTGTTCAAGCAGAACCCCATCAATCCTGCCTCAGATAAGTAAAATGCATCATATGATGTTCTTCCTCTTTCTAATCATATCTCCCTGTATGGCTATTGATCTCTCCCTAAACGAGGTATGTTCACTTGCAAACCACACTGCTTCTCAACTCAACCTAACCAGCCCGTGCTGGATTTGCATTAATAGCAAAGGTTGGGGGTATGGCTTCTTCCCTCAAGCCTCATGAATCAGTCTCTGCTACCTTCAAACTCTTCTGCAGCTTCCTCACCTCTCTCAGCCTTCAGAGAACTGAAGAGACTTACGAGAGTTTTAAGGCTTCCCTTGTACCTCAGTCGGTAAATCTGCCCTCAATGCGGGAGACCCGTGTTCAATCCCTGTGTCATGAAGATCCACTGGAGAAGGAAATGCCAACCACTCCCAGTACTCTTGTCCGGAGAATCCCACAGACATAGGAGCCTGGCAGGCCACTGTCCATGGGGTTGCAGAGTGTCAGATGCGACTTAATGACTAAATCATCATCAGGGTTGGCTCAAGATTTGGCTTTGGCTTAAGGGTCATTCAAACTTTTTCCGCATCATCAATAAGGTTGTTTCACTTTCTTATTATTCCTGTGTTCACGAAATAGCCCTTTTACTTTCAAGAACTTTTCTTTTGCACTCACAACTTGACTAACCAGCACAGAGTTCTAGTTGTCAGCCTATCTTGGCTGTCAACACACTTTCCTCACTAAGCTCATAATCATTTCTAGCTTTTGGTTTCAAGTAAGAGATACGCAACTCTTCCTTTCATTTGAACACCTGGTGCCTCAGATGGTAAAGAATCTGACCCAATGCAGTAGGCTGGGGTTTGATCCCTTGGTCAGGAGGATCCCCCAGAGAGGGAAATGGCAACCCACTCCAGTATTCTTACCTGCAGAACTCCATGGACAGAGAAGCCTGGCGAGCTACAATCCAGGGGTCACAAAGAGTTGGATACAACTGAGTGACAAACACACATACACTCAGAGGCCACTGCAGGGTTATTAACTGCCCTAATTTCAATACTGCTGAGTCTCAGGGAATAGGGAGACCTGAGGAGAAGGAGAGAGATAGGGAATGGCTGGCTGGTGGGGCAGTCAGAACACACATATTTTACGAAGATCACTGCACTTTCTCCTGTGGGCACGGTTCATGGTTACAATTAATTACAAACTCCGAAACAATGACAACAGTATTATCAAAAGTCACCGATCACAGCTCACTCTAAGAAATAACAATGAAAAAGTGTGAAATACTGCGAGAATCACCAAACTGACACAGAGACCCAGAGTGTGCAAATGCTACTGGAAAGATGACGGACACCCTCAGTGCAGGGCTGCCGCAGAACTTCAGTTTCCAAAAACTGAATTTGCAGGTACAATAAAACACGGTCTACTTGTATGCTAAAGTATCGACAATGGGCATTTTGTCAAACAGTTTAAGAAAAGAGAAGTTCTTTGTACTGCAATTGTAATTTTTCTCCAAGTCTGAGATTGTTTCAAAACAAAAGTAAACAAAAATACAAACAGAGACACACAAACATACATATATACAGGGAGTCTTCACTTTTGCAACTAGTGTTAACTGAAATTTGCGTACATCAGAATCCTGACTTCATAAGTGCACAACTCCAGAACAGGCATGGCAGTTTGCTACAGTGTGGAAATTGAGAGTTTTTTAAAAATATAAAAAATTTTAACAAGATTTTGTACACTTAATTTCTACACTGAAGTATTTTCTACCTAATTTTATACAGAAATGTCACACACATAAAACTGTTAATAAAATCAGAGGTTTCAAAAACAAAGAAAAATGTTCTATTTCTTAAACTAGAGTAATGTTTTATTATTATTCTTCAGAATTTAGTTACAAAGTAGTCTTTTCAAACCATTCAAAATTTTATAAATGACAATTAAAATTAACCTTAAAACCTTGCACTGGCTCTGGAAAAGACACTTCCATTTGGGAATGATATCTCTGTCCAAAGATTCCTTTTCCCTTTTAACTACTATTTCCATCATTAATGGCAAGATCATACAATTCTTCCTTCAGTGTTTGGAAGAAATGATCATGAAGATACTAAATGAAAACTGCAAGGTCCAAATCAGAGTATGTTGTGTCTATAAAAGGAGAAGCCAAAAGAATATATATATAATCATTTGTGAAGACACAGAAGTTATCCAAAAGAATACATTTAGAAACTAAGGAAGGGACATGGATGGCTGGCAGACAGAGACTGGACGGACACTTTTACTGTTATCCTTCTGTTCTTCTACACTGTCCTGTGGGACTTTCCTAGTGGTCCAGTGGTCCAGAATATGCCACCCAGTAGGGGATACAGGTTCAATCCCTGGTCTGGGGAGGTTCCACAGGGCAGCTAAGCCTGTGTGCCAGAACTAACGAAGCCCTCGAGCCCATGCTCTGCAACAAGAGGAGCCGCCGCAGAGAGGGGCCCGCGTCCCACAGCTGAAGAGCAGCCCCAGATAGTAATCCCCACTTGCTGCAACTGGAGAAAGCCTGTACATGGTGAAGACCTCATACTGCCGTATATACATAAGTAAATTCTTAAATGTGTTAAGTAGGTAAGTAAATAAATTATACTTTGTGAAGAAAATCTACTCAGAAAAAAAAAGGTCCGATTAAAAAAAAAAAAAACAACACTTCAGACTAAGCAGATAGAACAAACTAAGCAAACTCACGCCATTGACTAGTAACTTTTTCAAATGAAATAATAATAAAAAATCAATTTTTACACTAAGGCTGTCAAAAACTACATATATTTCAAATAATTTCATGTGATAAGGCCAACTTAAAGGCAAATTTTATCGAAAATAGAACTGGAATCTTCATTTAACTTCAAAAGCTAAGAAAGAAACTTTCAGATTTTTCCTAATTTATGTCTTAACATTTCAAAGACAGCATCCTTGAAGTTTAATACATGTTCTTGCCAATGTACACTCAGAAATATAACCAATCACATTTTCACGACATCTGTGTCTTTACACTGATGACGTGATTCAGAAAAATTAAAATTGTCAGAGAGAGATTATTGGAGTTGTTCAAGTTATCAAACTAGACACTTAACAAGTCTCTGTCTGGAATCTGGGGCCCACTGATCAATCCCCATACCACGCTTTCCCCAATCCATGCATGAGGTAGTTTAAAAACATCAGAAACAAGCTTACAGAACACTTACTGACACTAAACCCAACCCTTCAAATCCAGCAGTGTGCAAGGCTTCACTCTCTGCATGTACTATGGATTAAGATAAAATGCCAGATATTAAATATGCAGGTTGGTTACCCAACTCCTTAGTTTTCATTGTTTCTAATCCACTATTTTTTGAAAGCCAATATATGAACATAGTTAGGCACTAGGTGATACAGAGAAGAAAGTGTCCCTGGCATGACCCAAGTATTGTGATCACAGTCAAACAAAACCATGAGAGAAATGTGTTAAATGTCTACAAAAGGTGTAGCCCTAAGATACAGGAAGAATGTAAAGAGTATTCTGGAAAAGAATGAAAGAAGTCGTCAATAGATCAGCTGAATAAAATCAATTGGTACAGCAATAAAACAGATTCAGGTTCTAGAGACGACCCTGTTGAGAACACTTACAAAGGTTATCTTTTGTTTGGAAAGGCTATGGCCGAGCAATTACGAGTTACAAGGAAAGAAGTTCCCAAGGACTTCAGTGCCCCAACCAAACCTTATGAATCATTAAAAAAAAAAAAAATGCTAGCACAGAACACAACCTCGGAATGTGCAAGAAAGGTTCCAACCAACATTATTTGGAATGACACAACTACAATTCTACTGGGCAAGTACCTTTCAATGCAAGGAAAGAAACTGAAGAAATAAATAAAAGAAATTAACTAATATATAAATATCTTACAGACTCAAATCCTTAGTACCAGTATTTATGATGCTTTACATATTTATATATTTGTAACGTAAAACAATTCTGACTATTAGCGTGAAATATCAGCCCTATAATTTCAATTTAAAACAGAATTAACAGCTAACCTAGACTTGTAATTTTAATTTGAATTTCACTATAAATAGTACTGAAACTTAAGATATTAATATGTACCATGCTTGTAAGTTTATTAAATGTTTTAAGATTTACCATAACATTTGTGAAGGTTTGTCTGAAAACTGAACTACTTCCCAAATAGTGAATATATTAAGTTATTTAAACAGTTTTTTAAAGTTTTAAATATGTATGTAAAAGGGATGCAATATAGTTTAAGTCTCCTTTTAAAATGATTCCCTAAACTTACTATATGTATCTAAAAAGATTTGTTAAGTTGAACTTTAAAATTTAAGGGAAATTTGGGGTTTAAAATGTAACTTTGATAAACTACATACTAATTCTTTAAAACCAAAGGAGCTTCCAAATAATTATTTCTGTTTAGAAAAACCCACCTTCAAGGATACAAAATCCTACTTAACTCTTATTAATCCTTCAGTATCTACGTAAAATTCTTCCTTTTCCATGAAGTCTTTCCTCTTTTTCCTTTTACCCTATACTAGGCAAAAAGAAAATAAATGTGTCTCTATCATTCAAACTGCTAATTTATTCTATTCTAGTGGCATAACTTTATGAAAACTCTTCTTTCAGGAATCCACATCGCCTATCCAAGGGTCACACGCACTTTCAGAACAGGGACTGGGCTTTATACTGCTCTCAACCTCTAGAAACATCTTACACAAGGCAACGCTAGCACACAGTAACTATTGGCGGTGGATGAACTGAATTCTAACAATCTTCCATGCCTTTCCAAATGGACCATTACCTCTGTTATGTCCCAATGGTGTGAAAACTGATCCAAGTCAGTGAGGTAAAGTAGCACGGGAGAAAGCTGCGTCTGGATGACATGGGGCACTCCTCAAAGGCTCTGAAGCCAAGTCAGTTCCTCTTTTGAAAACCCTAATTTGAGTATAAAGAAATCCAATTTAAAATAAATCACAAAGCAAGTAACATTCTTAAGTAATTTTTAAAAAATAGACATGTATCTTCAAGTTAAATTCTTCAAGCTAACAAGCTATTTTCTCTGAATTTCTGTACTTTATGTATTATTTTAAAAAATGAAATGCCAGCGATGTAGTAAAATTCATATAATTATGTACACAAAGATTTGACCTGAATCAAATGTGTAATACATCAAGAAACAATATTATATCCCTTAAACTGAGGGCTTTGCCACCTTTATACTTAAATAAGTGTGAAAGACATAATCATTCTAATTAATGTCAGGTTTAAAAAAGCAAATGAACAAGAAAAACAATATGCTCCTTCATACATATACCAAACTCTGTATTCTTACATAATAGCCTTTCAAGTGTCTTAAAACTATTCCATCCCCCCTAAGTCTATTTCTTCAACAATTACTGTGTACTTCCTTCTACCTATTCCATATAATAAGATTTCTGATTCTCTTACCACCTCTATTACACCTAGTCTGACCTATACAAACAACTTGCCCAAGTCCCTCCTGAAAGACAGCTCTTAGAATGATCAGAATACGAGCACAATGTGGTCTGACCCTAGCTACCTGCTTTGATGTTTTCAGATCACTGTACTTCCATGAACATGCCCTAAAGAGCCATCATCTAGTTGGGAAGCCATATCACACTCCTGGCTGATTCCTAATGAGTTTCCTAAAACCACTAAACCCTTTGACAGGTACTACTAATTAAAACATAAAGCCCTCACATCCATCTCAAACGCATACATCCAAAACTATCAAACAAACATGTACAAGTCTACTTGTTACTTGTTTCTTTTATATAATATTTATCTTGCTACATTCAGCTCCTTATCAGAAATTTTCAAGCTATTTTTGGATTCTGACAACATATTTCAATAAGTCTCTTAATTTTAAGTCTTCAGAAAATTTCAGACACTGTCATCTTTATCATCCAGTTACAAAACAAAACTACCAAAGACAGTATGATCATTTAAAACAACAGTAATAATACTTACTAATCTAACACATCAAGACTCATTTTACTAATTTTTCTCTGACATCAATGGAAAGCAAAATATGGCTAATTAAAATGTGATGTTTTTCCTAACACACCGAACATGTTAAACATGCTTAAAATGGATATTCTGTTCCCCATCTTATTAAGCTATGCAGTGAGGTCCAAAACTTAGACCCAAACAGGTAAGACAGTAAATCTCAGGAGAATTTTCATACTAGGTTTTTTTCCTTTCCTTAACTTGGTGGATCAGGGCAGTTACCTGTAAGTGTTGAAAATAAGAAGCTGAAATAGTCCTCATTACTGATGTTTAACTGATCACTTCCATTCCATTCTTTCACTGAAGACTTCCATCCAGAAAATGATGATCTACAATAAACAATGGAGACCTAGTACTAGAAGTGACCAAATTGAAGACTCAGGAATAAAGCACAGAATATATGACTATTCTTTATGGAATACAAGTATAATTTAAGAGCTCAGTCAAAAATCCGTAGCATGTATCATCTTTACATGTAAGGGGGTTCAAGTATCGTAATATGGAAAACATAATTTCTAACATATGTTTTTGTAAAGTTTCCTTGAAAAGCATAACCAGCCCACTTATATGGTACAACTGGAAAATTTTTCCACACCACTCAAAACTCAGTTTCAAGGAGCCAAGGTGAAGTTCTGCTTTTCAGTAGTAGGTTCAGCTGCTATGTATTTACTACCTCATCTTCATTAAAAAAAAAAAAAAGTCTTACCTTGTTTATATGAATGAGCTAAGTTTAAACAAGCTCCTGCTTCCTACCTAAACCAAAGCATCTTAACTAGGTAAAGAATACTTCAATTTAAAGCCACTCTGCAATAACTATGCACTCTTATACTTTGCGAGGCTTTATAACTAGTCTACGTCACAATACTGCAGCTAAAGTATTGGTAGTGGACTTAAGGGAGTAGCTAAACATAAAGCAGCTTCTCATTAAATGAAGATTATCTGGTTCCTGCTATGAGATCAGTTTCCAGTGATACCTTTAAAAACTCTCCTCAAGGTAAGACTAAGAAGGAATACAGCAAATGTCAGCCATGAATACAGCAAAAAAACAAAAAGCTGAGAATAATCAGATCCAAAAAGCTATCTTTTTGGATAGCTTTTTGTGACAAATTTTTTTTTTGGGACAAACTTTTATAATAGAAATCTGAATAAATGTCAAGACAAAATAAGGAGTTTCTAATTCAATGAGAAGCACTTTTTTTTTTAACCACTGAAACAACTGTATTTATTAACATTCTTAAAAGTTGGGGAGTTAAAAATAATGGCAACATTTTTCTGAATCACTTCTACTTAAAGGACTTCTCTTTGCTTAAAGGGCTATGGGAGAGAATATCACAAGCTAAGAGGTTATAAAAAGTCAGAGATGCTCAATGGAAATGAGTACAAAATGGGTGATTAGAAAAGAAGCTAATATCCTCTTATACCCAGTGAACACTGTGCTATCCAGTGGCTAAAAAGAGTAGCAAATCCATTTAAAAATCTAGTTTGGACAAAAGACAAGCAATGTATCACTCTGTCCTTAAAACTACAATGACCACACATACTGGCCACACCAGAACAGTTCTGAGACTAGAAGGGATGCTATATCAATTATGCTTGGACAACAGAAGCAAACCAGACCTGCTCCTGGCAGGCCAGCTCACATATTCACCCTGCTTCAAAACCAGGCTGAATTTCTCAGTAATTTCTCCCTTCTCTGGTATTTTTATCTAACAGCATAGACTACGTTTCCACATGCATGTCTCATGTTCCCCAAACCAGCTGTAAATGAACTAGGGGCAGAGAGGGCAAGAAGAGTAACGGTCAGCAGAACACCACAGGTAGATGGAGAGGAAAAACTCAAAAAACCTCTAAGTGAATAGTGAAAAAGGCAGGAACAGCAATTCTAAGTACAGTTTTTAAGACAAACTAAACACCAACAACTCTAAGGTGATGGGTTTTTCACACACTGAACAAACGGAGATGGTCTGGTGGTGACCTGCTCTCCGATGAACTTCCCCTGCTGGAGACAACAGTGTCAGAACGCTAACACCCAGAGTGAACTAGACCGCAGAGCCCAATTAATATAGCAGATGGGAATCAGAAATTATTGAAGGAATATTTCAGGAAAAGGAGCCTGCCAACAGTCCTTGGCACAGACGGAGCTGAGGAGTGGGATGCCTCAGGTGAACGGTGCAGGTGGGAGACAGTGAGAAAGCTAGCTGGTTTACCGTCACCATCAAGGACGGAGGGGAAAACCAAAGACGTGAAATAACCCAGGTGATGTCTAAGGAACGGTATTCCTTAGAAGAACATCATTCCTTAAGAATAACCGAACATTATTCTTCAATTCTAAATCTAGGAAAAGTGATGCAATGATAATACCACTGGCCTGGGAAAGTTGAAAAGGCCCCATCTTGTTTTAATTTTTAAAGAGATTAGTTTGAATAGGGACAATACATCTACAGAAAGAGAAGTCTACTAAGACTCTGTGCAAATGCTAAAAGGCAAAGTTTAACTTGGTACACTTTTAACTACATGACAACTTGCTTTTGATGATTATAAACTTCTATTACCATTACTTGTAAATTAATATTTTCTCAGTACTCACCACAAACCCACAAAAAAATGTAAAAAAAGACTTGTGAAAAAATCCTTGACCAAAGTTATTGAGCACAAGTCAATCATAATTAATGCCAAAAAAGATACTAAATACAAGTTCTAAAGAGAATTAATTTTAAGAGGTGTTCAAAAGTCACTTTTAAATGAATGCCAAAACAGATCCTCCACAAGTTCTATCATGGGAAATGAGTGCCCTCTACTGGAAGTTAACAGTCATAAAACCACTTAAGTTAAATTGTATTTCTTAAAGACCTGGCATTTAGTACTGAACTAGACAAAGAGGGGTTTCATATATAGACAACATATTGCAAACAGCTCTCTTTTGCTAAAAGGAAAAAGTAATTATCAGTTATGAAGCACAATTTGGGCGACAACATTCAAACATACGTCTTATCCTGGTACGAAGAGACTGGCAAACAAAGCTAAAGAAAGTCTACTAATAAAGCGAGCCACTCCTGTTTAATTGGGGCAGAGGGTCTGCACAAGAAGCCACAAAGAAGCTAGTTTTTAAATTTTTCAGCTACAGCCCAGATTCAACTCCTGCCTAAAACTGTATCAGACCCTGGCCTTGAGCCACAATCAGTAACAAATGGCTGAATATGAAAGTACTATGCCTGATACAAACATTACATTTTAAAGGATACTTTGAACACTAGCAACATGAAACATTATTAGTTTTAAGACCTTTGAGAGTAAAACACCACAGTCACATTCTGGAAAGTAGCTCCTTGAAAAATTAAACAGAAAATTAACATATGATTCAGCAATTCTACTTCTGGGTATACAGCCAAAAGAATTAAAAGGATTCAAACAGGTGTCTGCACACCAATGTTTATAGCTGCATTATTTGTAACAGCCAAAAGGCAGAACAACCGAGTATCCATTAACAGATGAATATATCAAAATCATGAAGACAAAATAGTGGTAAACAAGGGCTGGGAGAAGGGGAAATAATCAGTACAGAGTTTCAGTCTGCAACGATGACAGTGCTGGAGATGAATAGTGGTAGCAGTCGCACAACAGTGTGAATGTACTTAATGCCCCAAACAATTCTCACTGTATACCTAAAACTGGTTAAAATGGGAAGTTTTAGGTTATGTATATTTTGCCACACACACACACACCCACCCACCCACCCACAGATATTTTAATGATTCCCTGTCTGAGTCCGCAAGCTTTTATTTCACCACCTACATTGAACTGAGCTCCCTTCCAAAAAGAAAGACCTGTATTACAATTTCATAACACCAGAAGTTTTAAAACACAGCACTCTCATCCGTCACTGAATCCTTACTATGGCTACACACTTCTGATAATCTTAACCCTTGTTTCAATGCACCTACACAAATCACTGTATGTTTCTACCTGATGGTTCAGCGGTAAAGAATCCACCTGTGGTGTAGCAGAACAAGAGTTCAATCCCTGGGTCAGGAGGATCCCCTGGAAAAAGAATCAGCAACACACTCCAGTATCCTTGCCTGGAAAATCCCATGGGCAGAGGCGCCTGGTGGACTACAGCCCATGGACTTAGTGACTGCAACCATGACAATGCAAACCGCTAAGCAAACCACCTGGAACAGTCTTGCCCCAGTGACCTTCCTCTTACCCAGTATCATCAACAGTTTTAACTGCTGTTTTAAGAGCAAATGAAGGGAGGGGCGGCATTTTAAAAAGTCAGTTCATAAACTGCCAGTGACAGGGGAAGGGTGAGGGAGAAGATTATACACTTGAAATACAGTTCACTTTAGCATGCTACCTCATGTGCAGTATCCCGATAAGCATGGCAGCCAAATTTGCACTGAGTCTTCCCATAATACAGCAGCAGCTTAACCGAGAAAGCAAGTCAGCAGGCAGACTGGGTAGAAATTACACAAGCTGGACCAAAAGCTGCTGAGACTCTGCTGACAGAACCACCACTGTGCCTTCTTGTGGATCTAGTGAGGCAGGAAGACAAGTTAAATTTTAAAAGATATACAAACAAGAATTAATAAAGCAGACTGACCATTTTCACTGTGCTATGTTGAATTCTAACATATCAACTACATGAAAAAAAATATATATGTATGGCTTAAGGTACTGCCTAGAGTAAGACTAAATACAATCATTATTTAAAGATAACATTTAACACTCGATTTCATAATATTCAAATGTGTTATTTGAAATAATAACTGATGGAGTTAAAGGTATTAGAAACAAAGCAAAACAGTAAAAAAAAAAAAAAAAAAAAAAAAAAAACAAGCACTTTTGCCAAACAGGGACAATTATAATATCAACCTAATCCGGCCCCATCACTTCATGGCTAATAGATGGGGAAACAGTGGAAACAGTGGCTGACTTTATTTTTCTGGGCTCCAAAGTCACTGCAGATGGTGACTGCAGCCATGAAATTAAAAGATGCTTACTCCTTGGAAGGAAAGTTAGGACCAACTCAGATAGCATATTAAAAAGCAGAGACATTACTTTGTCAACAAAGGTCTGTCTAGTCAAGGCTATGGTTTTTCCAGTGGTCATGTATGGATGTGAGAGTTAGACTGTGAAGAAAGCTGAACGCAGAACAATTGATGCTTTTGAACTGTGGTGTTGGAGAAGACTCTTAAGAGTCCCTTGGACTGCAAGGAGATCCAACCTGTCCACCCTAAAGGAGATCAGTCCTGGGTGTTCATTGGAAGGACTGATGCTGAAGCTGAAACTCCAATACTTTGGCCACCTGATGCAAAGAGTTGACTCGTTGGAAAAGATCCCGATGCTGGGAAAGATTGAAGGCAGGAGCAGAAGGGGACAACAGAGGATGAGATGCTTGGATGGCATCACCGACTTCATGGACATGGGTTTAGTTGGGCTCCAGGAGTTGGTGATGGACAGGGAGGTCTGGCATGCTGCAGTTCATGGGGTTGCAAAGAGTTGGACACGACTGAGCAACTAAACTGAACTGAATTTAAAACCAAAGACTTATCTGAGTATACACACACACTCCTATATATAAGCAATACTGAAAAATACAGATTTTTAAATACCACACACAAAAGGTAGACACAAACCAACGTTTGTCATTTAATAAATGGGTAAATATAAAGTGGTGTATATTCAACAGTGGAATGTTACTCAGCATTAAAAAGAAATACAGTACTCGTATATGCTCGTAAATCCTAAGAACAGTATGCCAAGTGACGGAAGCCATACTGAGAAGATCCACATCACACAATGTCATCTGTGAGAAATGATGAAAACAGGCAAATACAGAGAGACAGAAATGGTGAGCAGTGGTTGTCAGGAGCTGAGGTAGGAAGAAATGAGGAAATAGGGATGGACTACTAATGGTAGAGTTTCTTTTTGAGGTGATAAAAATATTCTGGAATAAGATAATAGTGACTATCGCACAATCTTGGGAATATGATAAAAATTAATGAATTGCACAGTGTAAAATGGCCAATTTTATGGTATATAAACTGTGTCCTAATAATAAATACTAATTATACATATGCATATATGTATATTTTTATTGATATTTTTGCTAAAAGAATGAAAAGGTTTCAGGGGTGAGTGAAACGTTAATATATGAAAGCCGTACAAGATCTCAATAACGATTAAATAAGTAAAATTTGCCATCAAAGTTTCAAAAGAATTCTATAAAAATACCTGATCAGTTTTGAATTTGTGAATTTCGTGACTTAAAAGATAATTTAAGATCTGAAGAAACATCTACAACCTTTAGTTTTCTTAAACTATTGTATTAAGTAATACTATTGAAAATGAATTTACTGTTTGATATTTTATTCATTTTACCATGGTACAATTAATGTATAATTTGAAGGAAAAGTAAAACCTAAAGATCTCCCCTTTGAAACATTGTTCTTAAGTCGGGGTAGACCGATTATTACATACACAGGTAAACAACACTCTTACCATAGATTCGGAGAGCAGTAACTTGTAAACTTTTGAGTAGCTCTTTATTTGCTCGGGCTGCAGCAGTATGGATAATGTCAATAAACTGTGTTGAAAGCTCAGGATTTCGGGAGCCGAGATGTGCAAGCTGCAGTGGTAAACCAGCCAACCAACGTGATAACACTTTACTACGGTATCTAAGGCCATCAAAGAAAAGGGAAATACACCACATTTATTTAAACATTTGAGAGCCTATAAGATGACTGGCATACTATATTCATCTATAGTATTCTCTAAGGTTTTACCCACTGTATTTTAAAAGTTTATGTAGTTTGGGGCACTATGTACATTGTAATTTTATCTTAAAGGACACAGGCTCTACTTAGCTTGTGAACTATTTACACTAATTTGTAATGACCGTTTTACTATATTAAGTCATTTATGCATTCAGTATAGGGTGCCCCCACATTAAGTGGCTTCAAACTTGGGTTATTTCCATTCTTGCACATACTTGCTCACTCTCTAATGTCTCATCTTGGACACGGCAATCACTTTTGCTGTCCCCCAAGAGTTCAGTGATTTACACACAACCTTTGGAGTCTACCAGACTTGAACTTAAGTCTCAGTCTGGCTGCCCTTTAACAGCATGACACTCACCAACTTATTTAACCTAAGCTTCCTTCTATAAGGCAGAAACCAACAGTACCTACATAAAAGTATGAGAATTACTGAAAAATTAAGAAAAGCACCTGACTCACAGTAAAGACTTGAATATGTTCTAACAACTACCTATGTATGCTGAGGTACCACAAATCCCGTTATCTTTCACCCAAACATCTCTTCCAGACTATCCCAAGTAAACCTCAAACTCACCACATCTAAGACTGATTCCTGAGTTCTACTCTTCGTGTTGTCTGCATCACCAGACAGCACCAAACCAAGCTGGACACTTTTGCTCTTTAAGATACCGCCATTTAAAAATTTATTGAAACATTTTTGACACCCAGTATTATGTTAGTTTCAGGTATGTATCACATAATAGTCTGACATCTGTACACATTGCAAATGGTCACCATACGTCTAGTAACCACCTGTCCTAAGAAAAGTTACTGGTCATATTCTTTATGCTGTATATTATATCCCCATGACTTATTTACTTTATAACTCAGTTTGCACCTTTTAATCTCTTTCACCTATTGTACACCTCTCCTCTTCTACTGCCCTCATTCTTATACCATATGTCCCAATATGTCACTAAGGGCCGGAGGTTAAACCTCCATAATTTTTATGGGAAGCAAAACAAAATTCTGAGGCTGCTACAGGTGGTTCCAATAATTGTCCTTTAGCTGTTAAGCAGACAAGTGGAAATATATGCCCAAAGAGACTTTTACCTTCTCAGTTATGTGTATAAAGGTTACTGAAACTATTATGTATGCCTTTTTATTTAAAAAAAAAATAACAAAACCAAAAAGGATAAAAAGAAGATTTTCTCCAAAGATTTAATCACCCTATCATCTTATTCATACAGATTACAAAGTAACCTGGTAAGAAAAAGAAAAGCAAAATAACAAAGGAACTGTACCAGATTCTGTAAGATCTCAGTTCTTCTTTTTGATAGCTTTTACTGAAAAACTTCAGTAACAAAGTCGGAACTGGAAGTAGAAGGCCTCTCTGCTGATACAATGTATAAACTGCCTTTATGAGAGACTCTGTAGCCTCTAAGAAACAAGAGAAAACAGCTGCATGTGAGTCAAAATGTTTCTTCACCAGCACCATAATTCTTCTAAAAAGCACAGAAGCACCTTGTTCCTATGAGGAAGCAGATTTTAGCCACAAACTGATGACTACCATCAAAATCCTACATCAATGGCCTAATAAAAAAGTCAAACCAATCGGAGATTACAGTACAAATTTTCCTAAGAGACAACAAACCTAGGAAAGGACAACAAATACCACAATACTAGAAAGGTGGATAAGCCAGGAACCAAACAGCAAAGTTCTGCTTGAACGAAAAGAATTAGTAAGTCACACTAAAAACTGACTTAATGCAACATAACTTCAAGTTACAAGAAAGGTAAAGAGATAAGGATCCACCAATTTCTAGTCAAACTAGATCAGAAAAGTATTTCTTTATCCTTAGGCTCAATGTCATTTCCTATTAATAAAACTTACCTTCTTTCACTCCAACTATGTAATCTAGTAGAAAACCTACCCATCAGCTTCAGAGTGGACCTACCCACCGAAAAGGGGGTGTTCTCAGCCATCAGGGTTCAAGCAGACATTCCTTCATGATTATGCTGGCTACCTTTTATGGCTCGAATGTAAATGACTATGAAATGTTTGACAGGTATGAACTCAAAATTAGATGCTCAACATTAACAGTATGCGGAAGAGCCCCTCTCTTAAGTAAGGACAGAGCATTGACACCCACCTCTTTCTGACTGCATCTGCATTAACCTCCAGGAGACACCAAGCAATCTGTTCAGCTGCTTACTGTTTAGCCTAGACCCATCTTCAAGGGTTTCTGTTACAAATTTCCTTATCCTTTCTATCCAACTGGAATCCTTCTGCAAAGTTGAGGCATTTGCCAGGGAGACCATGATATCAGACAGTGTTAAATTCAGTAAAAGGTGATCTACATTATTCGAGAGAATCGTGCAATGCTTGATGCTAAAAACAAAGACACACATAACTGTTAAGTGTTGTATCTACCATGCCTGTTTCACTTAAACACTTAACTATTCCTCCCAGAATGAACTGTCAAGAAGGTAAGTATATTAAAGCGACTGTAAGCAAACCATTCATTACAGAATCAGAGTTGTTAAGGCATAAATTAAGAATGCATACTGCTCAGTTCATTACCCAAGTTGCTATTCACACAAGAACTACAGGCCCTTGAAACATGGTGTGGTAATCCTAGATGTACTACAGGGATAAGAACACTTGAAAACTTCAACACACTTGAAGATTTTCATTAAGCAGATATTTATATTAGGATGAAACTCACGACAGACCTTGATTCTGCTTCTAACTAATTTTGACTTGACAGAATCACTAATTTCTCCTGGCCACAATTTCCTTATATGTGAAACAGGAGACTGGTCTAGATAAGCCCAATTCTGAAACAATTTAATTTTATGACTCACATATTACAATCACTTTTTCTAACAGATTATCTTAAGAAAAACAAAACTTGCAACTTAGGATAAAAACCACTAGATATATAAACACTATATAAACACAGTGTAGATTTCAGGCTACACTGCATTCAACAGCAGAGCCTATTTATTCTCATGTTCAGAAACATGTAAAGTTGATTAAACTAAAAAAATACCTGAAACTAATTTATTTTAAAAGAAAGTTAACCCTGGATTAGGCATGAGAAAGGACACAGTCGTAAGGAACCACAAATACAAGGGGAGGGAAATTTTTAATATTTGGTGTTATTAGGGTATCAAATGTAGGGTTAGGAATGACAAATGGGACCAGATCACAAAGAGTTGAAAACTAAGGACACTAAAATCAATTCTGCAAGCACAGGAGTAACATAGTTGAAAAGTTCTTTCATTTCTGCTGATGAAAAAGAAAATATCAGTTACAAGACTCTAAACAAAGAAGTAGTTGTATGTCTACTTGAGCAATACAGGCAAGACGTGACAAGCTCAAGAAACAATGCTGGTACAGACTAGGAGAAAGGGGGATGTATAGCAAGAATAAAAATTAGCTGGATTTGAAGTCTGCTTAAATGCATACATGTATGTGAGCTTTTAGCTGAGCTGGTAAAGAATCCGCCTGCAAGGCTGGAGACCCCAGTTCGATTCCTGGGTTGGAAAGATCCTCTGGAGAAGGGGTAGGCCACCCACTTCAGTATTCTTGGGTTTCCCTGGTGCCTCAGTTGGTAAAGAATATGGCCGCATTGTGAGAGCCCTGGGTTCCATCCCTGGGTTGGGAAGATCCCCTGGAGAAGGGCATGGCAACTCACTCCAGTATTCTTGCCTGGAGAATCCCCATAGACAGAGGAGCCTGGTGGCCTACAGTCATGGTGTCGCAGAGAGTCGGGACCTGGCTGAGTGAGTGAGTAAGCACAGCACAGCCCAGCAAAAAACTGGGAATTCTATCACGGAGAGAGAATGAATGAAAACTGGGACAGATGAGTAGCAATCTATACTACAAACCCAAAACTACTGGTAGGTTCTTTGCCCAACTGTTCAGTGCCCAAAACCAAGGCACATTTTATACTAACCAGACCACACAAAAACTCAACTGCATCATTTCTTCACCACAGGTAGAGCTTTTGAAGATCTACTTACCTATTACTGTCTGGAAGGTGTCAACAGACATTCAAAAGTTGGGAGAATTCATCCCGCTCCTCCAAGAATTTACACAAAATTTTAAAGTCTAAATACACTGACCACCAATTCTATGAGGGAGACAGGAAACTGGGGAAACTCATTTTCAGCAATGATAGAGGAGGAAATTAGAACTGATTCCCGTCCTGAAAATAACTTTAAAAGCTGGATGAAATAGTTTTTAACAACTCAAAAGCATTCAAGAGGTAACAAGGTGATGAACAATTGCTGGGTCCCCAAAATAAAGCAAGATCACAGTACTCAGGTTCCAAGGGCTGTGGAACCAAATACCCAATTCCAACGAAAAGCCTGGAAAACGGAACTAACCTTTCAGAGGCCTCACAGGGAAAAGTCAAACTCCAGAGCCAGACAAACATGGGGACTCTGGTATATTATCCCTACTTCAAGCTGAACCTGTAAGGGCTCCCTGCCAGAGTAACGGTGAACTGGAAGTAAAAAGAGCTCTTACATAAAACAATCCCAGTTATACATCATCTCAGTAGTTAACGCAACAATTTTTCCCAACTAGATCTATAGATTCAACACAATTCCAATCAAAACCCCAGCCAGTTACTTTATAGTTATCAACAAAATGATTTCTGAAGTTTACACACAAAGGCAAGCACTAGACTACCCAACACAAGACCAAAGCGGAACAATGTTTGAGGACTCACACCACTCGATTTCAAGGCTTACTGTACTACAGTAATCAAGACAGCACAGAAGTGGTGAACGAACAGACAAACATAGGTCAGTGGAAGAGCCCCAAGACAGGCCTACAAGTACAGTCAACTGATGATTTCAGACAAAGGAGCCGAAGCAATCCAAAAGAGAAACAAGAGTCTTTTTCTGCAAACAGTGCTGGAATAACTGGACAGAAACTCTAGAACTGAAAAATAAAAATAAAACAAATTCAACAAATGTATGTTTGAATGAGACAAAGAGAAACAAAAAATTCAGTAAGTGGGTCTTATATACAATCAATTAGTCTTTAAAGGGAAGGAGAAAAATGACATTAATATTTTAAAGATGAGAATTTTTCAGATGTGTTTAGACACTTCACTCAAGATCTCAGATTTAAGAAGCTCACTGAATTCCAAGGAAAATCAATAAAAAAGAAAACCACACCTGGATACATCATTGTCAAACAGCAGAAAATAAAAGACAAGGAGCAAAGTCTTATGGGGGAGGTAGGGGGGGTGGGGAGGGAAGTAACTTTTATAAAGTAGCAACAGTTCAGACTCATAGCTGACATCCTAACAGCAGTGGGAACCAACAGAGCGAAGCGTTGCAGTCAGTACGCTCAAACAAGAAAACTGCCAAGCTCAAGCACTGTGCTCTGTTAAAACAGTCCTTGGAAATAAAGGAGAATACATATATTCTCCTTCATTTTATATTATATATATATATATATATATATATATATATATATATATATATATGTATTTGTGTGTGTGTGTGTAAATCCTCTAGCAGCTTCTAAATAAGCCTAATGAAGAGAGATGAAAAAAATGAAGAGCAAAAAAATAGAATATACAGATAAAACTCAGATGGTGGATACAAGTTCTCCAAAAATATTAATTTTTGCTTGAAAGTTCAAATTTTATCTCTAGCACAGACACTATTTTCCTGAAACTGATAGGCTTATTTTTTTCATTTCTGAGAAAATACCTACAAATACCCAAGTCTGAATAAGCATAGTTAGTCATTTAAATTAAAATCATGTCCATTGCAGAAAATACAAACAGAATGACAAGTGCATTTCCTCGAGACAACCATCATTCTTTGGCATGCAGCCAAAATACTTCAGGCACACTTTCCATTTCACCACACAGAATATTAAAATTACGTGTTTTCAAGGATTGTGACTTAATAAGATTAGTAATTTTTTACTTAATTAAGAACAATTTTAAGTGAAACTGGCATGTTCTTTTAAACTGTGAATGCATAGTGGTGAAGAATACTGTTAACCCTCCATACCGTTCTGCCTCCACATATTCAACCAACTGCAGATGGTGTATCATGTGTATGGATTGTGGCTTTCTGAATCCATAGATGCAGAATGTGTATTTGGAGGGCAACTTGCTTCTGGATCAGTGAAAATACCACGTATGACACTATGTCTTTACACAAAACTCAGACTGTACAACAAGAAGAGTGACCCCTCACATAAACCAAGGACTCCAGTGTAAATGATGTATCACTGAGGTTTGTATTTTACAACAGATACACAACTCTGGTGTGGGACGCTGACGTGAGGGAGGCTGTGCATCCATGGGGATAGGAGTAGTGTATGAGGACTCCGTACTTTCTGTTCAATTTTAATACGAATCTAAAATTGCTCTAAAAAATGAACTCCATTTAAAAAAAAAAAAAAAGGAATGAAATGCTAGTAGTGCCACAACATGAATAAACCTTAAAGATATCATGCTAAGTGAAGTTAAGCCAGACATAAAACAGTGTTTTCAGTTTCTACAGATACATGGTACCAGAACAGTCAAATTAATAAAGGGGAAAAATGCAATAGCGGTTCCCAGTACTTGGAGGGAGAAGAGCATAGGAAGCTGTTATTTAATGTGTACCGAGTTTCAGACTGGTAACATGAAAAATGTGAAATGTACTTAATGCCACCAATCAGTACACTTTAAAAATGGTTAAAATGCTAATTTTTATGCTATGGACATCTTACCACAATGAAAATAATATCTTTTGTAACTCCACAGTTCAACCCAAGATTAAAAAAAATCTAGACATCAGGTCAAAATTGAAGACCACCAGCTTAGGCCACATTGGCTCCTCTAACTTGAATCTGTGAATTTAGTAGATAGCCTCCAAAGGCTATCTGAGAAATAGTCAACACGCTTCCTTATGGAAGTTCAAGAGCAGCCTGCGGACCCTCAAAACAAATCACTAGGGAAATTTATGGTAATACTATCAATCCACTTTTGTTAAAAATGCCACAATTTCACCACCTCAGTGTCTTCATCGTTAACTCCTTTTACACCTTCTATATCTTAGCACAAATCACTACCTAGGCAGGCAGCCCTCCCTAGGACCTATGCCCCCCATGAAAGAGCAAGACCAGCTCCCTACTATACTGATATACTTTTATTACCCTACATTCTTTTTCCTAAGTGCCTTCAACATATTAAGTGCCCAATAAAGTGAATAATGACAGTACACCCATATGCTTTGAGTAGTTTACTTACATTTAATGGTCTACCAAATTCCAAACATCCTTTTATTTAATCTCATTTTGATGAAAATTACACCTGAAACCTCTTCCTTGACAACATAAAAATCACATGTAATTATATTCACGCATTGAAGGATATTCTCAACCTTATCCATGGACCTGATTAAAAACTTCTGTGTTAATAAGAAAACTGTATCTGGAGCAAGTAACAACTTACTTGCTCAAGAAAGTATCTCCATATTTGATTCTCTGTCACCTCCAACTCCAGAAACTCTAAATTAATGGTCCTAAAACATGGTTTTGATCCAACCAATAATAGTCTTCAATGCCTAAAGGATCAAGGATGAAAGAGAAATGAGAGTCAGAGACAAAAAATGACTTTCAGCATTAAAGTTAGTCATCAGTAGAAACCAATTTGATCCAGGTCTGTCCCATGTCCTCCATTATGCAATTTTATAGCTTTCTCATACCCTATAATATCTCCTTCCATTACTGCAATCATCCCTCACTTCACTTCTGCCTGCTAAAATCACATTCACATTGAAACACTACTCTCCAACACTGCCTTGTCTGTTTATCCTAACAAGGATCTGTCTTCTCCTATTAATTCCTATAGCATTTCTTGACTATAAAGTTCTAATGACACTTAAATATGCCTTGTGTGAAAGATGTAGATTCATTTTTCTTCCTGCAAGTTATTGAGCTTTTGTTTCTCAGCCTTAAAACTACCCTTCCACGCTCTTACTTTGTGATCCTGGGGGTGAGTCACATTTTCTCCTTTACAGTTTGCTTCTTGTTAGGCTCTGCCAATAAAGTGCTTGTTTTTGTTTAGTCACTAAGCTGTGTCAGACTCTTCAGCAACCCCGTGGACTACAGCCCGCCAGGCTCCTCTTTCCATGGGATATTCTAGGCAAGAATACTGGAATGGGTAGTCATTTCCTTCTCCAGCAGATCTTACCAACCCAGGGATTGAAATCTGTCCCTGCACTGGCAGGAGGGCTCTCCACCACTGAGCCACCTGGAAGTCAAGGGGTACTTGAGACCAGAAAGCTGGAGGAGGAAAATGCGGCACTTTCTGTTTGCTTCCTAGTCCTATTTTTTGCTTCCTTTTGCCACCAGTGCAACCCAACCACTCTTCAGGCCAGCAGCAGTTCATTCTAGCAGCCAGAGTTGGTTCCAGTCTGTATCTTCCTGACACAGAACCAGTATCACCGTGCCCCTAGAACACCAGCGCCAGCCAGCAGAACCCTCTTCGCTGAGCCCTGTACCCTTACCCCACTGGGCCCCTCTCCTGATCCCAAAGACATTAGTCCCAGCTGAGTGCAAACCCCTTCCTCGAGGCCTGAGTTTGGGCTGCAGCCTTTCTTTCCAGCCACTTGCCCTCTTCTCTTTGCTCTCCGGTCAGGAGGCAGTGGTGGCTTCCGACAAGACCTTGCTGTTCCCTTTTGTCTTTCCACTATTAAGTGGAAATGCCTAGTTAACAACCGGTTGTATGAAATTCTCTGTGAAAATCACTGGTATGATTTCCATCTCATGACTAGAGTCTGACACACATTTTTATCAATTTTAAGATTTTGTATTGATTTTTGCAATTTATGAATCACTTAAGAGATCAAAGAATATACCTTAGGGCATCTAATTATCTGTCATAATACTTTACTTACAGTGAGAGACCAAAAAACTTCAGTGAATGAAGTTTCTCTGCCTACAACATACTTATCACTTCTGAGCATATCCTCTGAACTCTGCCCAAAGAGCCTCACTGATTCTCCAAGTAGTTTCTTCCTTTTGATAAGTTTAAGAACCTTCTGACAAAGACTTTAAAATCTGTTCAAGCGTTTGCTCATTTGGGGAATTGCACCTTGAGTATCTGTATCTGCTTGTCAAGTTTTATTTGGTAATTTGTTTTTACGTTTATCTGCTCTTACTTCAGGTAAACATTTCAAAGAACTTCCAGGCTTACACTTTTCCAGTGAAACTTCATCCATAATTTGTTCTTTTCACTTATTTTAAAAAAGAGAACTGCTTTTCTTCAATTATCCCTCTTCCATCAGGATACTGATAACAGTTACATTACGCTTCCTTGTGTATATAAATGAGAGCAGAAACTAGTGATGTTATGCTCTCAAAGATTCAGTAATTACACAGTGCCTCTCACAAACAAACTATCCACTCTAAGCAAATTTTTATTAAATTCTTATCTATACAATTTGATAACTGACACTCATTTAGCACAAAACATTCACTTCACAGATTAAAAATAAAAATAAAAACTAAGTAAAATTGGAAGTCCAGGGCTTAAAGTGACTTGTTTAAGATCAGATACTACAGCTTTTATCTTTACTTCACAGTCTAGATAACAACTACTTGCAGTGTACAAAGTTCAGTGTGAGACTGTTTTCTGAAAATGTCAGGTTAAACAGTGGATGAGAATGGCAATATCTTTTATTTGTCCCTTTCCTTTTTTTGCTTGGTTATTTCTTTTAAGGCATATGGAAAATTACTCCTAAAATGGTGTTTGAAATCAGTAAGGTAATTCTTTCAAAGCCATGACTCCTAGTAAAATAAGCACAGATTAGAAAATCTGTAAGAAACAATAACTTAAAATAGCAAATAAGACATTAAGCAGAAACTTAACAACTTGTCAATATTCACTTACAAATTTACCCTTATAACACACCTTTTGCTAATGATATAATATGTAAATAAATCTTAAAATCTGAATAAACTGTTAGGCCATCCAACTTTCACCCACAGTTCTTTTTGGTGCTTTCATTTTTACATGCATTTCATCTACTGAAAATGAGAAAAAAAGGGAGAAAGTAAAATTTAATAAAATTCTGATTTTGAACTACTAATGCAATATTTATAAAGTATACAAGAAAATCTTCTACTTAGTGTTCCATTTAAGAGTAACTATATTCTCTAGAAATTCTATTGCTCATTAAAGACATTTAATACCTTCACAAATCAATGTGTTTGTCTAAATTCTTCAGCAGTATTCTTCAATGTATCATGTTCTCCTACCTGAAACACTGATTCCCTACTATCCAGAGGACCAATCATTCCAGTCTGCCAGTGGCTGAGGGGTTGCTTGGGATATGGGACATGAGACACTACAATAGCTAGCTCCAGCTCTAGCAAACCTGGAGGCCAAACTCAGACCATAAATCAACAGCTAGCTATTGCAGCATATCTCCTTAGTTACCTTCACTGGGTTTTCCTCTTTTTCTTAACCTAAAAATGTGTCCTTGACAACCTCTGGACTTCTACTAGGTATCTTAAACTTAACATGAATAAACTGAACTCTCCTATGGGCAGTCACATCATCATCTGGACCACAGTACAGGCATCACCCCTGCTCCTCTTTCCTTAACTACATACACCAGCATTCCTGCTGGTTTCACCAGAATCTGGCTGCTTCTCATCACTTCAACCACCACCTGCCGTTCGACTCCAAGCCACCATCACCTCTCACTTAAGACTGCTGTCTCAGGCTCCCAAAGGCCCTCATGCTTTTCCTCTTGCCCCCCTAAACTTAACTCTCTACACGGCAGCCAGGGTGATCTTTTAAAACACAAATCCTACTTCACAATATTACAGGGAAGGATAAAGGAGATAATATATATAAAGGAAGGACAGGTCATCCATGGGATCAATGATCTCAGTTGGGCCCATTTTGCTAGAGTTGGAGAAGGAGGGCATGGGGGTTTTTAACTGTTTTATTTGTAAATCTGGCATATTAAAGTTAAATAAACATAATTTAGATCATGCCACTCCTCTGCTCAAAACCCTCCAATGTCTTTTCACCACACTCAGGTTAAAATTCTAAGTCTTTACCACAGACCACAAGGTACCACATGATGTGGCTACTGTCCGTCATGTCCCCCCTCATCACCCACCATTCTCCCAGGACCTCACTTGCACATGCCTTGCTGCCATTCCTCAAGTATGTCCAATCTGTTCTCACTTCAGGGTTTTGCACTTGCTGTTCCCTGTGCCTAGAAGGGTCTTCCTACAGGTCTTCACAAGACTTGCTCCTTCTCTTCATTCACTGACATGCAAATATTAAGAAGGCATTTCCTGACCACCTAGTTAACAGGTACTTCCCCGCACACTGTTTCATTACATCTTCTCTCTTACCCACTTTCATCTTTCTTCCTAATGCTGACATGATGGACATCAGCTATTTGTTTGCCATCTCTCAACCCCACCAGGAGCTAAGTGTTTGCCTTGTCAGTCATGTTTATCTCTGTATTCCCAGAGTCTAGACAGAACCTAACTCACTGCAAAGCAGCACTATTCAAAAGACCTTTCTGCAGTGACAGAGCCATTTTGTTCTTGTATTTGTGCTGTCCAATACAGTAGCCACTGCCACCTGAAGCTACTAAGCATCTAAAATGTGACTACTGTTTACTGAGGAACTGAATTTTAATTAAACAGCCAAATGTATAGGTGCTCAATTAACCTTTGCATCTAACTCTTTCTCACAAATTCTGATCTTCATGGTAAAAACAAAACAATAAGGAAACATTTACACTGAACGCAGCAAGCATTAAAATACAAAGCTAGGACACAACAAAATCTCTATAGTGTATAAAATTATACTACTGACCTAAAGTTAATAATACAGGACTCCAAAAACTGAAGTTAATTAAAAAGTTAACATTACATTGTATTTTAAAACACTGTGTGTTTTAAAAATATTAAATACAGTATACTTGAAATTAAGGATCCTAAGGATACAAAGAGTGTATTACAAATAAACCACCTCAGTCAGGATCTGAGTACTCAACCACTGAAAATAAGATTTAATATTAACTTGAGATTTCTTTCCAAAGATGAAAGATTTCAAATTCCTAAAAAGCTTTAAAATAAAAAATACTTGGGCAAAAATGAAACTTCTCAATTATGCAGCAAATACAAACACACTATATGCGTTTAACAAAACTTAAAAAGTAAGCAGTCAGTTACCCTAAGGTTGCACCCTAATACAGATGCCAATTTATCAACAGAAAACCTACACATTTTGAGAGAAAAGAGCTACAATTCAGCCTGTGGTGCATAATTAGAATTTAAGACCAAGAAATGCCATTTCATTCCTCCTAAAGTTTGAACTTTGACCACTCAATACTTTAAGTACTAAGCTATAACTAAGGTGAGTGAGAAAGTGGAACTGACAGCAGGAATGGTAATGAAAAATAAACTAACAGACATTTTAATGTAATCTGGTGTAACATACATATTTATACTTTGTCTGCAAAGTAATAGATTTACCTTATTCAGTTATTATAGTTCAAATCTGCCGTGGTCAATTAGAGAACTCTGCCAATGGATGCTTTTAAATACTATTTCAGTTTGAATTTGCACCATACCTGCAACTGCAGCTTACCTACAGTAAAGGTTAACTTTAAGAAATATTTTCCGATTTATATCCTTTATCAAGAAAATAGAGAGAGACTGAGTAACTCTCTTAGTAAATGTCACATTGCACTTGAAAAGATGTGGGTTATTTTCAAATATCTTTTTATGTTGGTTTCTAACGTAATTCCACTGTGATAAGAGAACAGACCCTGTGTGATTTCAATACCTTTAAGACCATGAAATTTTTGCACGTTGTTTTATGTCCTTGGATAAGTTCCAGAGTCTCCCAATTTACAGTCTATGGGAACTTGAATAGAATTTGTGTCCTACTGTTGTGTAAAAATTGTATAAATCTTAATTATATTGAATTGGTTCATAGTGTTTTTCAGGTCTAGTATATCATTCTATTTCTCTACATATTCATTCTATTAATTTTTGAGAGTTTGATACTAAAACTCCAACTAAAAATCTTAATTTATCTCCTTAAAAAATAATTGTTATATACAGTGTATTTTCCAAGTCTCCTGTAAATGTGTTATCATACTTTCAGAATTTAAAAAATTGAAATTAAAAAACTACTATGTATGAAGTAAATAAACCCCAAGGATGTATTGTACAGCACAGAAAAAATAGTCATTATTTCATAATAAAATGGAGTATAATCTGTAAAAATACTGATTCACTGTATTGTATAACTGAAACAAATGTAACATTATAAATTGGCTATGTGCTCATGCATACTCAGTCTCTTCCATCGCGTCTGACTCTTTGCCACCCTATGGACTACAGAACACCAGCTCTTCTTTCCATGGGACTCTCCAGGCAAGAATACTGGAGTGGGTTGCCCTGCCCTCCTCCAGGGGATCTTCCCGACCCAGGGATTGAACCCAAGCCTCCCGTGTCTCCTGCATTGTAGGCAGATTCTTTACTGCTGAACCACCAGGGGAGTAAATCAACTATATTTCAATATAAATACCCTCCTCAAAAGAGAGACTGAGTAGGAAGATAAAGATCAGAGAATCTTAAGTGATACATCAGCCAAGAACCCTGATTTAAACAAAGAAGCTCAATTATATATTATGGCAATCAAGGAAATATGAACACTAGATCTTTGATAATATTAAGGAATCGTGGATAATGATAAAGGAATTTAAATTATTTTTTTAAAAGACTCACTGCCTTTTAAGAAAACATGCTGAAACATTTATGGATGAAATGATGGTATAAGATGATTTGCTTTGCTTTGGTTTAGGATTTGCTTCAACCATCTGTATGAAGGGTTGGGGGGTGAGGTGGGTCGAGCAGAAATAGAAAAAGCTTGTCCTTGAGCTGAAAACTTGGAGCTGGAGGATAAGAGAATATGGAGATTTGTGTTCTATTTTTTGTGTGTGAAATTTTCTACACTATAATCTTTAAAAAAAGAAAAAAAGAAAAAACTAGTAGAGCCATTTTTTTTTAAATGCAAGTAGGTCATAAGAGAGTAAGAAGATTTCCAATAATGAATTAACAACCTGCAAATAGCTATATATTATGGTTATCCTACTGGAAATTTTAATATAAATAAATTCACTTATTTGGGAAAGTTTCTTTCAGGTTATATGTTGTATTTGGAAAATATAACAGCCATACCCAGGGGCAAGTGACAAGACTCATCTGCACACCTGGGTCTTCACTGCCAGTGCCTGTGACACTTGACTATTTTACCATTTCCACGTTACCATTCTCAGAATATAAGGCAAATCTTGCCTGAATCACTGTCACTGACCCGAGAGGGTCCTAGCCCAGAGTCTTAAAGAAGGTCTTCCTCCAGAAATTAGACACGGTCCTTGTGTAGTTCTGTCCTCTAGAATCTTTCTCCCAAGTAACATAAGAACAAGAGGAGAAAGGCAGAGATGATCTGGATTTCTTGAGCCATCTGGGTGGATCAAGTTTTTTATTTTTTTCCTCTGCACAAAGTCCCTCACCTGTGACAAGCTTCAGCATTAGGTCCTGGTGACACAGTCCCCTGCGGGGGGAGATACAGAAGTAAGGAGACAGGTAGTAGTAAGTAGCTTCTTAATCTGACTAAGATCAATTTAATTTGAAAGAGGAAGTAGCTTTACAGCAATCCTTTTTCTCATCATTGCCAGATTACCCCATTGCTTTAAAAGAAAATGAATTCCTCCATCTCAAGTGTTTGGCAAACAATAGTCAGCAGATTTGTATAAAAAAAAAAGTATACATAGACAATTAGGGGTCGATTACAAATTTCTATTTGGGGAGTCTCCAAATTGGGAACCTGAGAGTAGAGTAGAAAAAAGATTTTTCCCTTTGAATACTTCATGCTTTTAAAATTTTGAGCCATGTGAATGTATTGCTTTATGTAATTAATTAGTTAACTTATTAAAAATAAAGATTAAATAAATAAATAAAAATAAAGATAAAAATGGAGATCATAATGCCTAAAAAGAGATTAAGATCACAGTGCCATTTGCCTCTAATGTAAAAACTAATACAAATCACTCTGTTAAGAATCAAAAGGCTATTATAATTAAATGACACATAATATCAGATTTTCTTTTGCAAAATAGGCCCTTATGGGCAAAGTTGGCGAATTCTGAATAAAATCTTTAAGTTAGATAACAGTATTGTATCAATATTAATTTCCTGACTTTAATAATAGTACTGTGGTCATATAAAAGTTTTTTAAGAAACACACTTCAAAACATTAGTGGTAAAGTGGTGTCATATCTGCAACTTTCTCTGAAAGAGTGGGGATGAGATATATAGAGAAAGACAGAGAGAAAATAATAATAATAAAGTAGACTCGATAAAATGTTGATATTTAGTGGCAAAGAGGGGGAGCGCCTGGAACTCTCATACACTAATGGCAGAAGTAAAAAAATTATAACTATTTTTGAAACCAGGCAATGCTTTAATAATGTTAAACATAGACTTATCATATGGCCTAGCAATTACAGTCCTAGGTATTTACCCTAGAGAAATTAAAACATAGAGATCCAAAACATGTGTCTAAGAATGTTCATATCAACTTTATTCATAATAGCCCAAAGTGCAAACAATCTCCATGTTCATCAATAGGAGAGTGAATCACATTCATCAATAGGAGATGAATAAACAAATATTTATCAACAGGAGAGTGAATAAACAAATGTATTCTCACACAAATGTTTGACAAACATTATTTTCACAAACAAATGTATCCACCTGCAAAGTGGGAGACCTGGGTTCCATCTGATCCCTGGGTTGGGAAGATTCCCTCGAGAAGGGGAAGGCTACTCACTCCAGCATTCTGGCCTGAAGAATTCCACAGGCTGTATACACATGAGGTGACAAAGGGTCAGATATGACTGAGTAAGTTTCACTTCACTTCATTCACACACCAGACACTGGGACATGATTCCCATGGGTCCCTTGTGTTTCCACATGTCTTATGAATAGAGGTGCTGACAGTTTTGCTCCAGACAATCTTCTTTAAAAAAAAAAAAAAACACTTGCACAGTAGATACCCTTGGAAAATATAATTTCTCCATCTGGAGCAGAAGGCAAATTTTTTGGAGTCCAGTATGATGAAGATAATGTCTCCTTCCAGGAACAAAGGTTGGGCAGATTTTCTTGAAGTCTCTTATTAAAGATTGAGGTTTTCTA